>NW_028270167.1:19279397-19589134 GCF_037043375.1 Chiloscyllium plagiosum | reverse complement strand
TAAGAGGCATCTGGATGGGTAAGTGAATAGGAAGGGTTTAGTGCTAGCAAATGGGACTAGATTATGTGGGGACATCTGGTCGGCATGGACAAGTTGGACCGAAAGGTCTGTTTCTGTGCTGTACATCTCTATGACACTATAATCAGAATGGAGAAATGTTAGAGGTGGAGACCTTCCCTTTGTATCTTTTTCTCTCCTCTTTACCTTGGTGCTATACTCTGGTAATGCCCTTGCCTTTTCTCGTCCTGTGAAAGATCATTGATCTGACATTTTAACTTTGTTTCTGTTTGTTCTGCTCGGCCTGAGCATCTTTAGCATTTTCTGTTTTAATTGTAATATTTGGAATCATTTTATTACAAGTCAGCTGATTTCTTTATCCCTAATGTATTGCTGCCAAAGTAAATTCGGAATAAATGTTAACATATAACTTACAGAATATGGGAGATTTAGTTACTTCAATTCCAGCAGACAGACTAATGGTGAAGGTTGTTGTCTTCAGATACCAGGTCTTACTTTAGGATCTATAAGGTTTCTGTGTGCTTATCCTTTGTGTTAAAATCATTTGACTTGGAATTTTGAAGGCAATTTCGGAGGAAGCAAGTTTGGATGGGGGTTTTGATGGCAGATAAATTGACGCATGGGATTTAAATGAGTGATAGTACTGAAATGGAAGTAGTCTATCTTTGTATTAGAGAATTTGGAGTTCGGAGCTTAATTTGGAGTCAAACCAGACTTTTTTCAAACTCATTGACAGCATAGAGTTTGACAGCAATAAGTGCTCTCTGGGCCAGCACTTATTGCCCATCCCTAATTATCCAGAGGGCAGTTAAGAGACAGCCACATTGCCTTGGGTTTGGAGTCACACCCAGACTAGTTAAAGATGGCAGTTTCCTTCCCTAAAGAATGTTAGTGAATCACAGGGGTTTTTCTGATAATCAGCAATGGATTCACAATCAATTAATTCTTAATTCTAGATTTGTAAAAAATGAATTCAAATTCCACCATCACCCCGGCAGGATATAGATGGAGTTGTTGATGGCAAATGAGTTGTATGGGGTTTGCTGCAAGTAAGAGATTTGATTTTGATGATCCCTTGGTTTTTTGGTATTCAGTCATGGGACATGAGTGTTGATGGCTTGGCCAGCATTAATTACCCACATCTAATTGCTCCTGGGAACATGGTGGTGGAGAGCATCTGCCTTGAAGTCCACTTGCTGTAGGTGTAATCAGAGAGAGAGTTCCACAATTTTGACCCAGTGACACTGAGGAAAGTGATAAATGTCTGAGAATGGTGATGCTCTGTGCTGCATGTCTCCTTCCAGATGGTAGTGGTGGTGAAGGAAGTTTTTGCAGTCTGTCTTGTGGATGGTGTACACTGCTGCTACTGAGCATTGGCAGTGGAGGGAATGGATGTTTGTGGTTGTGGTGGCAATCAGGCAGAGTATTTTGCTTTGTCCTGAATGGTGTTAAGTTTCTTTAGTGGTTTTGGAACTACATTCATCTCCGCAGTGGAGAGTATTCCATCAGAATTATGACTTGTGCATTTTAGAATGTTGGTAACTGAATTGGAAGAAGTTGCAACTCTCTGCATAAGGACTGGATGTTGGAGAAACAGGCTACCATTAGGGGGCTCACATTGAAGAATATGATGGTGATATCGACCATGTTGTTTTTGGTATTGTAGTGATTGGGACCAGGTTAACTTTGTTAACTGAGGTTCTTGTTTGGAGTTACTAACCTGGGCCAATCAGGAATGCCTTGACTGACCAATGTAACCAAGAGAGTTGGGCTGAATGGCCTGTTTCCACATTATATATATTCTATGAATCTATAACAGGACATGCAAGAGGCTGCACCACATTTGGCTAGTAAACATTAGCTGGTGATCCAAATGTGTAACCATGAGAGTAGAATCTCCTCAGTTGAACACTGACTCTAAGCTGGCTGGCCACAGTCAGTGTACTGTGCACAACTTGGTGACGGGATCCAGCCTCTGTGCTGTTACTTCAGGTATAAACATGTATTTTCTGATGTCACCAAGGGTAGAATGTGCTTGAGGAATAGGCCGAGTCCAAACACCACAGATCCTTGGGGATCCTCAAGGTTATAGTGTGGGGGTAGAAACAGAAGCCATTGCTGGAGATAAGGTTAAAGATGTCTGTATGTAAACTAGCAAAAGCAGTCCTGCCCTGAAGGCGAGGTATTGGAAGATGTGCAGTCATAAAAAATTATGAATGTGAACCGATTTAATGATTATTATGCAGAAGCTTGTGATATTTTAGTACATAAAGAACATTTGAAAAATAATTCTCAATTCATTTTTTATAAATAAGCTAAAAACAGTCTGATTAAGTGTTTATTCTACATCCCATGTAGTTGTTCATTTTTGCGTACTAATTTAAAAATGGTTATTAATAGCATAGATGAGAATCAGCAATAGATTATCTTTGTTCCGTAGCATGAACATTTGGATCACACTTTACATGTGGCTCAGCATTTCATAGTGAGCTGCAGTTCTGCAAGATTTTAAGAATAGAAGTTTTATTTAACAATCCTGAAGGATACATAGTGATCAGGTATGTGCACCTGATTTCACTAATATTCCCATGCCTTTCTTTGAAAGCATTTTCAAGTCACTTTCCTTTTTATAAATTGAAGTCGGAAGTTTCGGTTCTTGTACACACCAGGTACAAGGCTGATAAGTGTCTTGACTTGTAGCAGGCCAAGCAGATAATTGCCTGCCATTGCTGTGCTTATCTTTGTTTGTTTAATTAGCTCCTTTCCATTGTAAGTGTAGAAGAATCTTTTTCTACAAATCCAAAGTTGTTGTTATATTTTTTTCCCCCCCTAGAGCTTGTGCAGATTTGGTAAGTGATAGGTGGGACTGATAAACCAATAGTGAGAGAGATTAACTTTTTAATTTAGCTGCTAAATCCATAAGGTGATTTGCAAGCACAGAAGTGTGTGAAAAGGGAATCTCGCCTCTAATCTAATGTGTGTGTTCTGTGTGTGTTCCCCTGACTCTAGGGGGAAATAAACCAGCCTATTCACCATGTAGTGGGCAGTGGTATGACTAGCATTGTACAAGAATCAATGTGCTTGATGTTTAGAATGATCAAGTCTGCACATTCACTAAAAATATCAGGGTGGATTTTTCTGAGGTCCCACTGGCAGGGTGTAGCTTCTCCAGAGAGGACCATGGGCTTTGAAATCAAATATGAAGGCCCATTCACCCTTTTCATAGCATGTTGCTTTTCATTGGGAAGGGCAACAATGGCAGAGATAGAGATAGAGAGAGAGAGAGAGAGAGAGATTGTAGCCACCTGGATATAATGTGCAGTTAAGGTATTAGCCTGGTACAAATATATGGTATGCTTTGAACAAATTGTGACCAGAGTGTGTCCAAATAAAATGTTCATGAATTGAATTAACTTTTATTGTCATGTATACTCACATGGGTAAGTGAAAATTTTGAAGTCGCAAGTTAGGTACTCTTAGAGAGTTCGAGCAAATGCTGAGGCTGGGAGTCCGCGCCCACTTTCTGCAATGTTAGCATTTATAGGGTTGGTTGGTTGGGGAAGATTTGCCGTTGTCATTCTCAGTGCCAGGATCCATGGCAAGGAGCCTGCCCCCTTTGTTGTTTTGTTGGAGTGGTTTAACAGAATGGAATGGCTTGCCATGACTTTTCAGAGGCTAGTTAAGAATCATTGACTTTGCCATGGTTCTGGACTCAAATGAAGACATTAGGACATTTTTTTTTTAATCTCCCATGGGAAACAGTCACCCATTGCAAGACCAGCACTTGTTCTCCAAGCCTGCACTGAGGCCGGGGGGCCCATGCTGGCTTTGACCTCGGATATTGCTGGTGCCACTTGGGGACAGGAGGTAAAAGAAAATTGCAAAAAGAGAGAGCAGAAAAGAGAAACAGATGGAGTGGACGAACTCCAGCTCAGGAATCGTACACTGCTGCCATCTTGGAGACATACACTGCTGCAGTTTGGTTCTGAAATTACTGCTTGTGGTGAAAAGTTGCTATTAAATCCTGGTGGGGATTTTTATTGACAAATCTAATCCTAGTTGCTGATACTGGATAATTCAGATCTTAGAATAAAATCCAGCTTGATTGTTCATTTTTTGTAAAAAAAATTATCATGGTCACCATTCATTGAAACATACTCTCATGGTGCTACAGTCCTTCTTGAGCAGAAAACAGAAGAGTAGTACACAAGACAAAAATAAATATGCAACGTAAGATATGGAGACATGGAATGCAGTTAGAAAAATCTGCAATAAAACTAAGAACTGCAGATGCTGGAGATCTAAATCAAAAACAGAAATTGCTGAAGAAACACAACAGGTCTGTCACCAGTCTCATTTCATCTGGGGATCTCCCTGTGTTACCTTCCCAGCTCATTGTCTCCCAACCCTGCTCAGCCTGCTTCTACCTTCTTCCCAAAGTCCAGAAACAGAACTGCCAGGGAAGACCCATAGTTTGTGTCAGCTACTACACCACAGAACGTACTACTTCCTTCCTTGACCCTATCTTTTCTCCCCTTGACCTGTCCTTCCCACTGACATCACAATTCTTCTGAAACTTCATGTTCATTTGAAAGTTTCCAGTTTGCGGGCTCCAGCCACCTCTTCTTCGCCATGGATGTGCAATCCCTTGTACACATCTATTCCCCCAGGATGATGCTAGAGAAGTTATAGGTGCAGGTATAGTTATTTGGATAAGTACATGAATAGGAAAGGTTGGAGTGATTCAGGCCAAACGCAGGCAAGTGAAATTAGTTTGGTTTGGGAACATGGTCAGTGTGGACTCGTTGGACAGTCTGTATCCATACTCTAGGACTCTATATGACTCTCTCTCAGGGCTCTCTGCTTCTTCCTGGATTAAAAGGCTGAGCTGTCCCCATCCACCACCACCATCCTCTGCCTGGCTTTGCTCATTCTCAGTTTGAACATCTTCTTATCTAACTCCTCTGACTTTTATTCACGTAAAAGGTCTGGCGATAGGCACCTGCACATTTATCTTCTCCCTTCTCACTCTCCAGGATCCCAAACATACGTTCCAGGTGAAGCAGTGAGTTACCTGCACTTAATTCAATCTAGTCTACTATATTCACTGTTCATTCTGATTTCCTCTTCATTGGGGGGACAAATCCAATGGTTGGTGACCAGAGCACCTACTCTGTCGGCAAAATAGCCCTGAGCTTCCACTTGCCTACCACTTCAACACGCCACCGTGTTTCCATGCCAACATTTCTGCTGCAGTGCCTCAGCACAAGCTCAGTGAATGGCATCTAATTTTCCATTTGTGTCCTAGAGGCTGCAGGGTCCCCAGCTATCCTTAGTAGCCACACACGCAGATGACAAGCAACATGAGTTTGACTGGGACAACACTACTGTTATGGGACAAGCCAAACAGAGAACAGCCAGGGAATTCCTAGAGGCATGGCACTCATCCACTGATTCAATCAACAAGCACATCGACCTGGACCCAATATACCGGCCACCGCAGCGGACAGCTGGAACTGATAACCAGAAGCGGCAGATTCGAACCACTATAAATGCCGGAGAAAAGATCACAGAAGCGCTTCACAGAAGGCGCCCAAGCACTGAGGATGTCACCTAGACAGGGGACAAAACGTCTGCAACACAAATTCCCAGCTCGGCGAACAGAACCACAACAATGAGCACCCGAGCTACAAATCTTCACACATTGAGTTCAATAACTATAGAGTCTGATTCCATTCTTCTATGTTTTTTGCCCACCCCACCCATGGCCCTGTTATGACATGAGTTGTTTTTAGGACAGTCATCCATTCTCATGGGCTCCTCGGACCATTATCAGCATAGTTCACCTGTTTTCTCACTCTTACTTCTTTCATTGTCATTTGTTCAACTTCTGTATATAATCTCCTTGTGTACCACTCCTGCCTGATCTGCTGAGTTTCTCTAGTTCTTCCTGTTTTGGTTTTATAAATATCTTAAAACACCCATCAAAGCAAAGTTTCAATCTACTTCACGATGCCACCATTTTACTGTGATTGAAATCCATAGAAATTACAATCTTTCATCTAACCTTTATGTTTAACTTAAATGGTTCTCTCCACTCACTGTTCTGCGAATTGTGACGTCATCTGACATGAATACTCCCAAAGCTTGGACTTTCTTACCTTCTAATAACTTTCAGATCTCTGAACAAACACTCCTGGCCTGGTGTTGTAAAATCTCAACTTTTCTGGTGTGAATTGTTCTGAAATAACGCCTTTCCCTTTCTCGGAGAGAAGTTATACTTTTGACCTGAGACAAATCTCGGCCAAACTATCCTAAAACTTCAGTCTCTGGGTTTCCTAAGGTAAAATCAGTCCTTGATTATTCTGAAATAAAATCCCGCCTTCAGTATTTACTCCACCTCTTGCAAGCTATCCCAGTATAAATAATTTTCCACTGACGCTCCAGGAGATTCTTTCCTGTTTGACACACAATGCAGTGTGTCACTAGCCCAGAAGGACTGTCTGACCTAGCTTTTTAAAAAATCCTTAAAGTAACCAATGTCCATTTGCCATAATTTTGAAATCCAATTCCTTAAAAAATAGTAAATCAGACATAGAAACAGAATCTGGGAATAGGAGTAGGTCTACTATAGTAATATCTTATCTAACCTATTAACAAATAAAACTAGAAGCAAAATGAGGATTTTGCTGCCCGTCACTTTTTTGAAATCATATTCTAAGTTGCCTGTGATATGTTGCCTTGGTTGAATATTTATCCAAAACTTTTCTCATGTTAGATGATTTAGACAAAATGCAATCAACACCTTAACTCCATGTTTCTTATATGTGCACCAACTCCGTTGCAATACATAATGATAATCATGTCTTCCTCCTGTGAATTCTAGTGCATTTAGATCAGATTTTGATGGCGAATGATGTCCATGAACATCAACTAATATCTGAACACAGAAACAATGTCCTCGATAAACTGTCATTTGGAGGGGTGGAGGAAGATTGCTGAGAGAGTTCCTCGAACATGGGTGCAGTTTTACGAAGCAATTCCATTGTTCACTTGAAAGTGAGCAACAGATTGTTGCTGAAAATGTGTTGCTGGTAAAGCACAGTAGGTCAGGCAGCATCCAAGGAACAGGAGAATCGACGTTTCGGGCATAAGCCCTTCATCAGGAATGAGGAGAGTGTGTTCAGCAGGCTAAGGTAAAAGGTAGGGAGGAGGGACTTGGGGGAGGGGCGTTGGAAATGTGATAGGTGGAAAGAGGTCAAGGTGAGGGTGATAGGTTAGAGTGGGGTGGGGGCGGAGAGGTCAGGAAGAAGATTGTAGGTTAGGAAGGCGGTGCTGAGTTCGAGGGATTTGACTGAGACAAGGTGGGGGGAGGGGAAATGAGGAAACTGGTGAAATCCGAGTTCATCCCTTGTGGTTGGAGGGTTCCCAGGCAGAAGATGAGGCACTCTTCCTCCAACCGTCGTGTTGTTGTGGTCTGGCGGTGGAGGAGTCCAAAGACCTGCATATCCTTGGTGGAGTGGGAGGGGGAGTTGAAGTGTTGGGCCACAGGGTGGTTGGGTTGGTTGGTCCGGGTGTCCCAGAGATGTTCTCTGAAGCGCACTGCAAGTAGGCAGCCTGTCTCCCCAATATAGAGGAGGCCACATCGGGTGCAGCGGATGCAATAGATAATGTGTGTGGAGGTGCAGGTGAATTTCTGGCGGATATGGAAGTTTCCTTTGGGGCCTTGGAGGGAAGTGAGGAGGGAGGTGTGGGCGCAAATCTTACACCTCCTGCGGTTGCAGGGGAAGGTGCCGGGAGTGGAGGGGGTTTGTGGGGGGTGTGGATCTGACGAGGGAGTCACGGAGGGAATGGTCTTTACGGAACGCTGATAGGGGAGGGGAGGGAAATATATCCCTGGTGGTGGGGTCCGTTAGGAGGTGGCGGAAATGACGGCGGATGATACGCTGTATGTGGAGATTGGTGGGGTGGTAGGTGAGGACCAGTGGGGTTCTGTCCTGGTGGCGGTTGGAGGGGCGGGGCTCAAGGGCGGAGGAGCGGGAAGTGGAAGAGATACGGTGGAGGGCATCGTCGACCACGTCGGGGGGGAAATTGCGGTCCTTGAAGAAGGAGGCCATCTGGGTTGTACGGTTTTGGAACTGGTCCTCCTGGGAGCAGATTGTTGTCAGTTTACTACATTTTGCCTTGGCGAATAAAAGGCTACTTTCGAATATTTTCTGTGTGGAATTCCAGATTTGAATTTCAAATTTTGAGAGTGGAGTTGGAAACAATGTTATTCAATGTTAATTGGTAGTTTTCTAAAATAATCAAGGTTTACTGTCCTCCCCAAAACAGCACAAAGAGCAATGTTTTTTCACCAGTCATTTGTAATATAAAGTATAACCATGCATTTCTTTATGCTAAAACTAGAAAGCAGAGAAGGTGAGTATAGTTATAGCATTGACACACAGCTTCAGTTATAAATATGAGCAAATAATGTATTATATTATAAAAGTACCAAGAAAATTTAATGATGTTTGTTTTAAAAGTGGACAGAGTATATTTATGCTCCTGGTTGCAGTCATCCGTAAGAACAAGTGACATGAGGAAAATCCTTCCTGACAACTAGCACTCAAAAGACGAACGGGGTGATAATGGGAGTCTAAATATAAAACTCAGGCTCAGACATCAGAAATTAGCATACATGGTTGTAGCTGGTTTTGCAACACTTTGGAAAAGCTTTTCAGCTTACAGTAGCAGCAGAGTGCTCCAGTTAAGTGCAGCCAAAGCACTAATATTGTTTAGACATAATCACAAACCAAATCTAAATATTCTTTACATTTGCAAGTTAGTTCTTAAACTTCAAATCTCTATTCTGTTCATCACAATCATCTGGAAAATAGACTGATACCATTTTATCACAATTCCTACGAATACTAACACAATCAACCTCCTACAATCAGAACACATGAAATTAGAAGAGAGGTCAAAGTCCAATCAAACAGGAAGCAGCTAAAAAGCAATTCAATCTGAATTTAACACCCAGCTCAGGCGGGAGTTGGAAATAAAGCTTTTTGGCAGTGATTGTCTTTTTCATGAATGACTGTCTTTCATAAAATCCTTATCCCACACTTATTGCTTAATTTCAACACTTTTTATTTTTGATATTATGCACAACACCACCTACGTCGTTAACTCAAAATTTAAAATGGTTACCAGCATGTGTGGCATTATCCAACAAATCAACACAGACAACTTGATTTCATTTAAAGTATACTATTTTACCATGGTGCCTTTCTGTACACTTCTGTTTATTATAACTTATGGAACAAGTTAAAAAAGGAAATTCAAGTGAGAATACTCATTTCAGCAACTTTGTCTCTTTCATGTCATTTGATGGTTTCACCATTCTCTTTATTAATCATCACTCCCCCTGGCCTAGGACAAAGCAAGGCACCAAAGCTCAAATGCCTGACCCCAATGAAAGTCTAGTCCCTACACAACAAAACAAGCCCCCAACAAAATATATACAAACGAATCTGGCAGGAATTCAAAAGCTAATTGAACAAGAGCAGTGTCAGCCTGGATCGGGGAGAGTCAAAACTGCATATAGTACAATGCGATAAAAATAGGTGTATTACAGTGACACAAATTTTGTGCTCACCTATTATTGACCAACAACTGGAGGGCAGATGTGCTTTGCTTTAGTATCTCCAATAGTGAACATAGCATGCTTTCTAACTGCACTGAAGTGTGGCTTGTGTTTAAGTTAGTTTGGAAATGGGGCTTGAACCTATGACCTCCTAGCTAAGTGCCACAGTTAATGCTTTGTACATTTGGGAAAGTAAGAGTAATGGGGGGAGTATTGACATGCTACAGTGCAGGAATGTGCACATTTATGAGGCATCATTTTGGTATTTACTTAATGCATAGCTACTTTTAAATGTATCTATATATTCTCTCAAAGTTTGAAAGATTTAAAGGCATGACTTAACAAATATGGCGAGAAAGAACCGCAATTCCTGATGCTTTTGGTTGCCTAAAAGAATGTGGAAAATCAGTTGATTCATAAATTACAGTGAGGTCTGTCTACATCTCTTGTATCTGATTCACCTCTCAAATTGTGCAGGAAATGTTAAGAAGACTAGAGTTCAAATCCCAATCTTGAATGTCACTTGAACTCTCTTCCTTTAACATGTCACTTCTCTCTCACTTCAGGGTAATAAAGGAAGTGATTCTAATGAAACACTTGTTTTCTCAGCAGGAGCTTAAAGCTATGAGGACCAACCCAGCCCGAATAAATGGTCCTTCCTGTTAGCTACTACAGGTACACAATCCTTCATCCGAAATTCAGAAATCTGGAAAGCTCAGAAATCCAAAATTATTTTCGTGGAGTATGGAGCGTTATTTTGGCATGCGAGCAGGTGACCCACATGAACCATGTCACTCAGATGTGGTTGCGTGGTGATGTGGTGGCGTGGCCCAGCACTGGCAGGTGTCAGTTGTTGTACTAGTCACACGTGTGGCTGCTGTTGGGTAATATGTTTGTTATTTTACTGTGAAAATGTCATTTATTCCGAAATCCGAAAAATTCCAAATACCGACAAATGACTGGCCCCAAGGATTTCGGCTAAAGGATTGTGTACCTGTATACGTTTGTGCACCCTTTCCTGTGATGATAAAACACAATGGTAACCCTGCAGGTCAAAAAAAAAGGAAAGGATCTTAATTTAATAAATCCTTTTTATAATGTGTAAGTTTCAATTTTGCTCATTATTATTTGCTCTATTTTCGAGAACTTTAGTACTCATGGAACTTGCTGTTGATGTTGCACTTTACATATTGCCAGGTTGAAATGTTAAAAGCTATGCATCAAGCTTCAGGTAATAGACTTTAAAACTTTTAAATAAAATTTAACTTCCCTGCTTAAAATCCTGATATCCCTCTGAAGGTGAGATAAGAACCCTCTACTTCAGGAGTTCAGTATAACATGACCAAGAGCTTTTTTTTTGAGTGCTTTGAAATGTTCTGTATATTAACATAGAATGAGTATATTTCATAGGTAGATTCCCTACAGTGTGGAAATGGGCCATTTGGTCCAAAGAGTATCCCACTTAGACCCATTCCCCTACCTTATGACTCTACATTTCTCCTAAATGATGCACCTAACCTACACATCCCTGGACATTATGGGCGATTTAGGATGGCCAATTCACCTAACCTGCACATCTTTGGATTCTGGGAAGAAACTGGAGCACCTGGAGGAAACCCACACAGACACAGGGAGAATGTGCAAAGACAGTCGCCCGAGGCAGGAATCGAATCTGGGTCCCTGGCGCTGTGAAGCAGCAATGCTAATCACTGAGCCACCATGACATAATACAGTATGGATTGCACATTGCCTGCACAATTATATTCACTGAAGATATTCAATCCATTTCAAAATAGAATTGTTTAAGGTTTATGCTACCTGTTCTTTCTATTTTGCATCCTTCATTTCGTGATGTGTGAACAGTGTACTATTGCTCAACAGAATTAATGATGCAATCTGAGATGCCAATGAAGCAATCCTCAATTCTGTATTTGAATACAATAATCAGTAAATAAGCAGACATTGGTTGAATTTTTACTTCACTATTTAAGGTCAGTGTTATACATTGAAACAGACCCTTCAGACCAACTCGTCTGCGCCGAAAAGACGTCTCAATCTGACCTCGTTCCATTTGCCAGCATTTGATCCATTTCCCTTTAAACCCTTCCTATTCATATACTCATCCAGATGCTTTTCAAATGTTGTTATTGGACCTGCCTCTATCACTTTGCCTGCAAGTTCACTCCATACACACACCATCCACTGTGTGAAAAAGTTACCCCTTTTAAATTTTTCCTCTCTCACCTTAAACCTCTCCCCTCTAGTGTTGGACTCCCCCACCTGAGGAAAAGACCTTGGCTATTCATCCAACCCAACCCTAGATTCCACTCCAGGGGAAAACAAAACCCAGACTATTCAGCCTTTCCCTCAAGCTCAAACCCACCAATCCTAGCAACATAATTGAAAATCTTTTCTTAACCCCTTCATCTTTAACAGCATCTTTCATATAGCAGGGTAAAAACAATGAGGTATAGCGGGGTGACCAGAATTGTATGCAGTATTTTGAAAGTGGCCTCACCAATGTCCTGTATAGCTGCATCTCATCTCCCGTACTCAGTGAACTGACCAATGAAGATAAATGTGCCAAATGCTGCCTTCACCACCCTGTCTACCTGTGATTCTACTTTCAAGAAACTTATGCACCTGCAGCCCTAGGTCTCTTTATTTGGCAGCACTCCCCAGTGCCCTACTATTAACTGTATATGTCCTATCCTGATTTGCCTTACCAAAGTGCAAAACTTTGCAATTAGCTAAGATAACCCTATTGTTACATTCCTCTGCCCACTGGCCTGTCTAATCAAGGTTCTGTTGAACTCTGAATTAATCTTCACTGTGCACTGTATCACTTATTTTGGTGTTCTCTGAAAACTTACTAGCCATACCTCCTATATTCATATCCCAATCATTTATATACATGATAAAAAAAGTGGACTTAACACTGACCCTTGTGCTGTCACAGACCTCCAGTGTGAAAGGCAACCCTCCTACCTTCAAGCCAATTTTGTATCCATTTGGCTAGCTCTCCCAGATTCCATGTGATCTAACCTTGTTAACCAACCTATCATGTGGAACCTTGTTGAATGCCTTCCTGAAGTCCATATAGACAGCGTCTACCACTCTGCCTTAATCAATCTTCTTTGTCCTCTCTTCAAAAAACTCAATCAAGTTAGTGAGATGCGATTTCCCATGCACAAAGCCATGTTGACTATCCCTAATCAGTCCTTGCCTTTCCAAATGCATGTAAATCCTGTCCCTCAGAAACCCCTCCAAACACTTACCCACCATTGATGTCAAGCTCACTGGTCTATAGTTCCCTGGCTTTTCTTTACAGCCTTTTATGATGTCACCACCTGAGCCAACCTCCAGTTCTCTGGCATCTCATCTGTGGCTGTCGATGATACAACTACCTCAGCAAGGGGCCAAATGATCTCTTCACTAGCTTCCCACAAAGTTCTGGGAAATACTTGATCAGATCCTGGGGATTTATCAACTTTTGTGCATTTAAAGATGTCTAGCACCTTTCTCTAATATGAACTCTTTTCAAAACATCATTATTTATTTACCCAAGTCCCCTAGCTTTCTGAAGATGTTCTTAAATTTATGAACCAGACAACTCTTGCTTACACATGCCAGCTTTGTCATGGGTATCTGAATACAAAGAGGCAGCTGTTGTGCCTCGTTATTATCCTTTGTCCTGCTTGACTCTGAAGCCCCATAGTGACATATGGATAAAAACAGTATGTCATTCTTTCCGCTGTGAATAGATGAAAGGGAACAGTCCTGCCAGAGAAACATCATGTTTTTCACCTTCAAGGTATTTTTGAGAAAGCAAACTTTCTAACATTGCTGCACCATTGCTAGATTTGTTGCAAAGGTGCAATTTACTTTCAGGATGTAACAGTGCTTTATAAAGGAGATGTCAGTGTGCAGCGTACATCTTAGTGACAAATGGTAGAGCTGTTCGATTAGTCACATCATAATCGCCATGATGATCTGCCCAGTAAACCCAAATGAATGAGGTTCCCCTTGGGTAAGTCCGGTTTTCAGAGTTATTGTGTGGTACACAGTTGCTCATCACAAGTGTTCAGTGTGTTAAGGTGGCAAATGTGCAACATATTAAATAGTAAGGGTGCAATTAGCTGCAAGACATTATATTCCACATCTTGATTTATATCAAAAAAAATCTTTGGTCATTTGCCGCTAATTTGGCAAGTAATATGCAAGACTAAGTATTCTGATTTTGGAGTATCTTCATTTTTAGATGGCAAACTGTGTCAGATTCAAAACCTTTAATAGAGATTACCATATCCCAAGTGTTACATGTTATCTAATTTTCTGAGGGAATGTCTGCTTCTCAACTTGCAGTTTCTCCCCCAGCTGATCTTGGTTCTTTATTAACGTCTTGTTCCATGGTTCTTTCCATTCTGGGTGTTTGCTTGATTTGAAGCCTAAGCCAAGATATGTCAAGTTACAGACTCGCAGCAGAGATTCTTTGCTATATTGAGGGAAGAGTGATTTTCTACCTCTGAACAAAAGAGAATGAGAAAGCTCAGGGAAATAGGTTTTTGGGATCTCATGTCCCAAATTCCAGGCAAATGTGGTATGTCTTAGGCTGTGCTATCAGTCGTCAAACCAAGTATATGTTCTTGATGGTGAATTGATTATGGAGTCCACTTGGGATTTGGATGAGCATGAAAATGGGACTGCTGAAGAAAATAGTTGTTTTTAAACTTAAATTCATATGCATTTGCAACATTGCATGGGGCATTGTGGAATCAGCTACCTATTCCTCCAAATGCAAATCTCAGCATTTGTTCCTTTCTTGATTGAGTGGCCTTCTGTTCTGCTTTTACTCCTAATATGCACCTAATGATGTGGAAGACCACCATAAAGATCCAAACCAGGACTTCTCCACTCCTGTTAATACGAATAATGGGACATAATGGTTGGGTTTTTTTTTATTAATTGCTAATCATTGGATTAACACCTAATAACTGAGTAAGTGAAAGTGGCTAACTTCAGTGCTATTTCTTCTTCTGCAAGGTGTCATTTAAATGTCTGGATTGAGTTACAGACTTCATTGATTTTGTGGCTAGAGTGGCTATGACTGTGTGTTGGTATTTTAAATAGAAAACGAGGACGTGAATCTTGGGCTGAAAACAGCGGGATATCCCCACCCCTATGTTCATTCCAATGTAGAATATGTTGGAGTATAATTCTTAGCAACAAAGCTCAATAGTCACAGTTAGGAACTAAAGCTGAAGCTTTGATTTGCTGCACTTGTACAAGTGTGACCAATTTAAAATTATACCCATTCTCTTCAGCTAGTTCATTTATATTGAATGGTCCATTCACCTATGTGTATTTTATCGTCTATGACCACAAACTGCTCAAACCTCTTGCCACTATTCTTACTAAGTGTCCTATTACAGTAATTGTTTTCTAATTCTACAGTACAACCATGGAAAATGAGATGGACCGTAAATGTTGTTTGTTGTAAATATGCCAGAACATAGCACCAGTGGATATTGAGTTTTATTTCTCTTTATAAATATCTCTTGAATTTAAAAATCAATATTGTTAATCTTCATTTATTATTGTTCATATCATTTATCTTTTTCAGTCCCTTTCCTGTTATGAATTGCTTATTGAAATGGATCCAGTGTCTCTGGTAATGTGAAATTACTCCTTGGATATTGTTGAGGTGTCAATTGGAATGTGGCATACAGCAGCTGATAGTGTGCAATGTGAGAAATGTTGCTGTTATTAAACTGTTGCGTTATATCATTGTAATTTATGTTGACATCAGTGCAAACAGAAATCTGTTGTGTTTACAGCACGCCCAGAAATTCCCACTGCGCCTCTGTTTGGGCAGTTTGGAGTCCTGGTCTAGCCTGGCACTCTTCCTTTGTTTTTCTGATATGTTTACAGAGAGGGTATCACTGACCAGGCCAGTATTTATTACCCATTCCTAATTCTCCAGAGGGCAGTTAAGAGTCAACTACATTACTGTGAGTCTGGTAGTCAGACCAGGTAAGGATGGCAGTTTCCTTCCCTAAAGGACAATAGTGAATCACATAGAGTTTTCTGACAATTGTCAATGGATTCATGGTCATGATTAAACTCCTAACTCTAGATTTTTATTGGATTCAAATTCTGCCATCTGCTGTGGCAGGATTTGAACCTGGGTTCCCAGAATATTACCTGGATCTCTGGATTAATAGTCCAGCGATAACATCACTAGGCCATCGCTTACCCATCGCCTCCTTTTTAGGCCCTAAATTCATGCATTTGAAACAATGGCTAAGGTTAGCCTGTGATTCTTGCATTGAAAAAGGATTGGAATTGATCTCTGCCAGGTCTTGGATCAGTTTTAGGTCTACTTTTTCTCTTGATTTGTGATTTAGCTTGGGTAAAATGAGTGCAATATCGAAGCTTGCTAATAATGCATAGGACTGCAGTCCTTCTACCTCGTGGTCTTTCTCTAATCTCGCTACACCACAAGATAAAGATAATTGTTTTCCTCAGTTCCCAATTTGGTCAGTAATATGCTTTCTCTATATTTGATGGAGAATTTAAAAACTCCTCCAACCAGCTGTCTTCATTACAAATCAAAATCTTTATTTATTAAAACAAAATCTGTGAAGGTGCAGAATTGATGACACACAGCTTATAACATGAAAATTAAATGCTTGCTACTTCAAATAACCCAAAACCGATCCAAATAAAAACTCACTAGGTAAAGGATAAAAAAATTATTTATTTCTGCATAGACTCATTTTGGAGAAGCAATTACTTCTGGCCAATAATGGTTAGTTCTTGGAGGAAACAAAAGGATTATATGTTCTGATGGTTGGCAATCTGGCACTAGATCTGTAAACTTATCTCTGTAGTCTTGTCAGACACTGCTCAGGAAACAGTATTGACGATTTCCAAATGATTTTTAAAGAAGAAATCAAGTCTCATGCTGGATTCACAGCAAGGATGTTTCAAAAAGGTAGAGAGGTGAGCTCAGCAGCCTTTTCTTCACTAGGCTTTCCCTAAGTTAGCACCAAAACAATCTCCACTGCCTGCAAAATAGCCACAGAGCCCAAATCAGGTGACTTCTGCAAAGCGGTCGAGTAATTTGTTGAAATTGGCATGTCTCCGAGATGTTTCTTTTGGAACTTTTTTAATGTGTCCTTTCATTGATCTAATTTTAATGAAAATTCACTGAGGTATCTCCATGAATTGGAGCTTTGAATGGGATTATGGAAAATAGTTTAACTTCAAGGGTGTTAAAGTGCTTGTGGTGCAGTGATAGTGTTACCCAACCTTTGAGCCATGAGTCCTGGGTTCAAGTCTGCTCCAGAAGGATGTTGGTATACATCGAAGATGACTTCATGTATAATGCGGACTTGCAGAATAGACAAGTTGTGGGACATTTTAATGTTTAGAAGTTTGTTGTAGTGAATCTTGAGATGAAAAAGCAAAGAATGGATGTAACATTCTCAATAGAAAGCTGCTGAAGTTTGGGAGGAATTGGAAAGTTTGAGGAATGCAAAGATATCTGAAAGTTGGTCTATGACAGCATTTCCAGAACTTGTACAAGGTTTTACTTTGAGCTGACTTGGGGAACTTTTTTGTTCTCTGGGAGGATTGTAGTAACATTTGGGAAAATAAGGTTTCAGAAATGCATCTGTATTAGTGTTGGAATAATTAGACAAACCGGGCAGAAATGATTGAGGAATTTCAAGTGCAGGTTACCTTCTGTACAAATGGGATCATCTTGGTCTTCTGTAATGGTTTGAAAAAATTGCTTCATACCCAAAACTGGCTACTTTCCAACTTCAGTCTCCGTTGCCTCGTCAGTGATGTCTTGCTAACTGCACCTGTTTTTGAAGGAGTCGTTTAAAATGAGACATTTTTAGTGCCTTCTTTTGAAAAAAATTATAAATATTTAGTCATTCAGAACCAGTAAATGACTCTTTGGTGTCATTTCCAGTTATTCAAAATGGATCCACTCAAGTATATTAAAAGTGTTGTATTTTTATGATTAACATATTTTCAGCTGTCTTAATAAAGCTACTCGTAAATATTTAATGAAAATTCAAAAACTGCATGAGAAAATGCTGCTTGATTGATTTTGTGTACAAGATTATGCAAACGAACACGAGCAGGCACTTCAACCATAAAATCAATTTGCCAAACTGAATGCAACTTTGACAGTAATTTGTGGTCAGTTTACCAGTTGACATCTAAGGCAAAAACATTATCTGTTATTTGATGTTATTGGACCAGTTCACCTTTTTAAAGTAGCTATATCTGGAATATCTGTTTTAAATATCAGTTATCCACCTCTAGAAAACTTGTGGATCAAAGTTCTGTGCATGTCTGTCCAGTATAACCATGCAATCATAACCTTTTGTGACCTCACTGGTTAGGTTATGAAGGAATATTTTCTCATCTTATTTCAACGTACACTAGACAAAATGTGACTAAACAACTAAATGACAAATGAATAAGCATTTTTTTCACTACCCTTTTCTCTATTCAATGATCAGTAATTATTCTTGATTTGTTTTAATAAATTACCATTTTCATGGATTATGTACCTGCTGAATCCTGCTGTAGTAGAATATTCCTGCAACAGAATTAAAGTAACAAAGGCAGTCTCCAAAATCTCCAAAACCACAAAACAGTTTTAAACTTGTTGGAAATACTGTAGGTGCTGAAAATCTGAAATAAAAACAGAAAATGGTGGAAGCACTTAAAGCATATTGCATGGATTGATGGCCTGTCAAAAGGAAAAGTAATTTAAAATTCAGACAAAATGTATTAATCATATTGTAAGTAAGTACACTGTTACAATGCATATCAGAAAATGCATTAAACTATTTGACAACAATATCAATTTTATGGATTTCTTGAAAACAGTCTGTAATTTACAAACTAATGCTGTGGTAGCAAAGGTACAGCAAAAAATGTCACCTTTTATTTCTTGCTTTTTCTCTTCTTTCCTTTCTCTGTCTGTCTCCGACCTCCCCACCCCCACCCCCACCCCCACCCCCACCCCATTTCCCTCTGTCTCCCTTCTGTTTTATATTTCCCCCTCTCTTTGTATTTTTGATTCTGTCTGATATTTCCAATTTATGATTACATTCCAACTTTATCTCATCGATTACCACTACTCATAACCACAATTGTCTGTGTTCAAATCACGCGGTTTGCCCATGAACGTTTCCAGGAGCTGATGGGTCAGTAGGTCACAGATTACGAGTGATTGCCAAAACAAACTAGAGGCAACTTGCAGAATTTTATTTAGTGTTGTATTGTATGATTGAAAATGCACGGTGGAAGCAGATTCCAGAGCAAAAGGGGATCAGATAAATACTTGAAGGGAAAAGGAGCTCCAGGTTATGGGGAAAGGACTGGACTAACTGGGCAATGTTATTGAGGGATCTTTCCATCCTGGAGGCTCCCTGCCTTCATTCCTGATGAAAGCTTTTGCCCGAAACGTTGATTTTCCTGCTCCTCAGATGCTGTGCTTTTCCAGCACCACTCTACTCTAGACTCTGATCTCCAGCATCTGCAGTCCTCACTTTTGCCGGGTGTTATTGAGGGAACAGCCCATGATGAATGAATCACTTGCTGACTTCCAGAGCTGTATTCTCCAAAGACGGGAAATTTTAAAATTGGAAAAGTATCAAACTAATCTGCACCTGCTCGAAGTGCAAATCACATTCCATTGTCTACGAACACATTACTCCAGCTGATTGCAGACTGCACTTGTTGCTACATCACTGATTACATTAAATCTCTTTTTAATGACTACTTAAAATCATCTTCAAACCGTGGCTTGAGTATCAAAAATATGGTGAAGCATCTCCACTGCTGAAGAATGAACCCAGGTGGCCTTAACTTTAAATCAAATCAGAGCTCTGGATAAAACATTATATTAAAGAACAATCTATTATTGGAACTGTGCTACATCCTGTGTTAATTATATCCAGGAGTAAAGAGTGCCAACACTGTTTGGCTGTGGATGGTAATGCCTATTCTTGGTGAAATGTATTTATGCCAAGGGCTGAGTGAACTGATTAATGTACTTCAGTAAGATGTGCTTGCTTCTTGTCTAATTTTCCTTTAGTCATGCTGATATCAATGATTCGATTAGGAGATTGCCAGTGCTGTTGCTCATTGATAACCTGCAACATGGTATGTGAAGCAGAATAATTGAAAAGGAACCCAATTAGACAGTGGGACATTGTTGGGATGATTTTGGAACCAAAGCTGCCACTGCCAAGACTTCACTTTAGGAACTTCAGGTGGTATCAGATTTGTGCTCGCTGTACAGGTCATTCTGCTATAACATGTGTTTCGTTAATGCGAATTCACTGTAATGCAATTGACAAAAAGGGGATGCTGTTTCTAAAGTGCGAATTTTTAAAATGTGTGTTGGCTACAGTGCGAAAGCATTGCCAACACTTTGTGTGACTTGTATTGCGTGATTCTTATATAGCGTGGAGTTGCACAGGAACCCGACTATCACACTATAAAAGAAATGACTGTACTGGAACAGAAAATAAGCAGCAGGGATTGAGCCTGTCAGTCAACGGGCAATAGTGTGAGGGTTTCCACCTGAACATGTTACTCCGAGTTGCTTGCAAATCACATTTCAGTGTCTGTATAATGCAGAGAAAGAATCTAGATCTTGTTGAGTTTGATGAAATGATCACCTGCGCTTCTCATTGTTTCCATAAAGCTATTTGAGTTTTAGTTCTGGGTTAGATTTAGATGTTGTCATCTTGGCTGCTATGCCACCTCTTCGGTGCATTTTCACCCGACCTGCAGCAGCACTAAAAGCTATGTTGACCACTTTTGTCTCTGTCAACGCTTCTCTTTCGAATCCTATCAAGGAGAAAAAGTTCTCTGGGCAGAGGGAGCCAGGATGATTGGTTGGCTATTTAGCTTCTTGACTCCTAGGATAAGAGGGACTTGACCTTGACTACTCTAAAATGGCTGCCTGACCAGGTCCATGTCCCCGGATTGATATTGGAAGCTGTCCTTTGTTTATTGGACCAGACCTCCTAACTGAACAATGACTCCCTTGACACTGCCATTCAATTTTGTAACAAGGGCATTTGATTGGGTCACGTGCTGCATTTCTGTTGCTGGCAAATGGTGCAGGTGTGAGATGGATGAAGCACGGCGCCTACAGCAACATGTCCATCCTCTTGACTGATGCTGAGAACCATGACTCAGCTGTTGGGCACATGCTGTCATGCATGGTAAGGCAGGACAGAGCAGAGATGCATTTGTGTCCTAAGTGAGTATATGTCAAGAGAGCCAGGGAACAGCCTTGAGCATAGCCTGGTCCAACCCAAGAGCAGGGTGCCTGTACAAAGGCACAAAGTGTTCTTGTAGCAATGCTCTGAGGAGAGTTGCAGGTGTATTTTAAGATGCAGAAACATACTGTAAGTCAGTTGCAGATATGTCATGATGGTGTGAAGGCTGGCATGTGTTTGATGCAGTGATCTGTGGGCATGCATGCATTCAGTCACTGCCCTAGAGCATGCTCGGAGATGTTGGTGCTGGATGTTTAAGGTGCCAGTATCAAGCAGCGAGCTGGAGATCACTGGTACCCACTGAAACATTTATGTCTAGAATTCGCAATGTGTGGTCGAATAGGAACCCAATTTAGTACATGATGCGAAATTGCGTTAAAGAAGGCAGTGCCGAGTAATAGAACTCATTAATAGTCATCTCGCTGGTCCCTAGTGAGAACTCTGGTCAGAAAATACAACTTCCTGCTCTTCACGCTGAAAGACCTTGCTGGATTTCCCATGTGATCCTTCCAGATTTCTCACTGTAGCCCACTTTGTTCAATGCCCTACAATACCCTGCTTGTCTTCCTGATTTACCTGCTCTCAACTTACATCTCGAGCTGAATGAAAAAAAACAAATCCCAAACAGGGCAAAAACGATGTACAATACCGTAAACAGAATTTTATTAAAAGAATCGGGGAAAAAGACCCTTTCAGCAAAAGTAGTAATATATCAAAAGACAAAACTAAAGAGAGAAGGATAAAATGGAAGGGGAAAAATCTGACCAGGGTTTACAGCATTGCATAGAATCACCACTTCACAAAAGCAGTTGTGTTTTGTTCTTGCCCTTTCACCCCTCACCCACATCAAAGTTGGCAGAGTTCAATAATTGCAAATGAAGCTAACCATGAAAGAATTATTTGTGGGTGAGCCAACATTTTAAATGATGCAAACTATTAGGACAGCTGTGTTTCATGTTGGAATGGTACAGTTAGTAAGAGATTGTAGACGACTGGTAAATAGATTGTGTCCTTTTTTAAAAAAAAGTATGACTTGTTTTTCCAGTGTTACCTGAACTGATGGTCAGTAGACCTTCAGCAAGATGAATTGGCTCTTTTGCCAAGTGAGCATTTGTGAATGGAGAGCTGTAAGTGAAAGCTTGCATCCTGCACGGGGTGTTCATTTAAATTACCAAGCTCTTTGGTACATTTTCAGAAACTGTTTCAGCTGGAGTTTAATTTTATAGGTCTACAGATGGATACAATTTAGATTTAGGGTGTGCCTTTAAAATTAGAAGTGACCCAAACTTGCCCTGCCAAAAATGTATACTGACCTATCAAAGCAGATATTAAAAGTGGAACTCAAGAACTAGATGGAAGCAACAGAAACAGAAATTGCTCGCAAACTCGGCAGGTCTGGCAGCAAATGGAGAGAGAAAGCAGAGTTAACATTTCGGGTTCAGTGACCCTTCTTCAGAACTCGATAAAAGACATAGGCTTGGTGTAGGGAGACTGGAAGGGTTTAGGGATTAATGAGAGAGTGTTCTGGCACTTGGAACCAATTATTCCTGAATGTACAGCCATTGATCTTGGACAGAAAGAAGGGAAAATGTGTAATAGACCCCTGCCATAATAATGGGGAGAATTGTAAGGTGAAAGGAAAGCAGGGAATATTTGAAGTCATGAAGATCTAACTTGAAGATGCAGATTTTGAAATTGGTTCTTGGTCATCTGACCACTAATGTCACGAAGGAAGACCAGAATTTTGGAGCATAATCTTTTGCAGGATATAAGCATCAGAATTTTGGATGATTTGCAACTTGATACTGGTGTAGAAGGACAGTCGAGAGTACTTTTGGAACCATCAAGTTTGGAGGTAATAAAGACCCAATAAGACTTTCAGTGGGCCGAGGCAAGTGGGATGGATGGTCATGGGTTCAGCTTCTCTTGTTTTTGAATGACATGTAAGTAGTCAAAGGAAAGGCGATGGCCTTGTGGTGTTATCGGTGGGGTGTTATGCGGCAATGTTCTGAGGACCCAAGTTCTACTCCCACATGGTGTAATTTGAATTCAATAAAAAATTTGGAGCTAAGGATCTATTGATGACCATGAATCCATTGCCGATTGTCAGAAAAACCCCGTCTGGCTTACTATGTAATTTAGAGAAGAAAACTGCCATCCTTGCCCAGACTGGCCCACACGTGATTCCAAATCCATGGCAATGTGATTAACTCTTAACTGCATTCTAGGCAATTAAGACTGGGCAATAAATGCTGGTCCAGCCAGCGATGTCCTCATTTCGCAAATGAATAATAATAATAAAAAGTCTAAGGCAGTGCCTAAAAGGGACAAAGCATCAGGCCAGGGGAGAGTGTTTCACTTTGGTAGCTCAGTGATTAGCACTGTTGCCCCACAGCATCAGGGACCCAGGTTTGATTCCACCCTTCGGCAACAGGTAGCAGAGTGGTGCAGTGGAAGCATGCTGGCCCCATAACCCAGAGGTTGATGGATTGAAACCATCTTCTGCTATGTGAATTTTGGGGCGGCACCGTGGAACAGTGTTTAGCACTGCTGCCTCACAGTGCCAGGGACCCGGGTTCAATTCCTGCCTCAGGCAACTGGCTGTGTGGAGTTTGTATATTCTCCCTGTGTCTGCGTGGGTTTCCTCCGGGTACTCCGGTTTCCTCCCACAGTCCAAAAATGTACAGGTTAGGTGAATTGGCCATTCTAAATTGCCTGTAGTGTTAGGTGAATGTAGGGGAATGGGTCTGGGAGGGTTGATCTTCGGAGGGTCTGTGTGGACTTGTTGGGCCGAAGGGCCTGTTCCCACACTGTAGGGAATCTAATCGAATCTAATCTGAACTGTCTGTTTGGTTTTGGCATTCTCACCATATCTGCATGCTTTCCTCTGAGTGCTCTGGTTTCCTCCTCCAGTCCGAAGACATGCAGGTTTGGTGAATTGGCCATGCTAATTTGCTCATAATGTCCAAGGATGTGCAGGCTAGGTGAGCTAGTCATGGGAAATGGAGGGTAATAGAGTGGGTGGAATGCTCTCTGGCGGGTCGGGGGACTTGATCGGTTGAATGGCCTGCTTCCACACTGTTGGCATTCTATGACAACTGGAGGAAATTGGGGCAAGTCTTGTAATGAAATAAAGGGAAGAGTGGTGGCAAACTGGATACAATGGTCTCCCATCCATGCTATCCTTTAATATGTGCTGGCTTTTAAATGAAACTTGTAATACGCTGTTGTATGATTTATTTTTGTCTGTAATGAACACTAGTTTGGCTATTCCAGTCATTTCTACAGTTCACGGAGATTTACTTTCATGCTTATTGAGACTTTGTAGAAGAAAGCTTTCATGAAAATGATGGGCTTAGTGAATGTTGCACTTTTTTTTTACTTTGAAGAGACACCTCAATTATTAAAGCTGGAACAGCCATACCCGAGTGATGAATGTTGAACCATATCACTTGACATACAATAAGTTGAGTTTCTGGCTGGTCCGTTCAATGTTTTTCATCTGCAGTTGGAAGCAAATTTTAAAAAAGACTCTCCCTTTTTTTTTCCAAAATGGCTGTGAGCAATACAAGGACACCTTTTTAATAGCTATGTGTTGGAGACAGTAGGGATGGGAGAATTCAAACAAACAAACTTACAGTAAAAGCAAAACACTGCACATGATGGAAACCTGAAATTGGGGGAAAAAGTGCTGGCAGCACCTATGGAGAGAGAGAAACATTTAACAGTTTGTGTTTAGTTTGACTCTTTGTTGGAATCTGAATAAAATAGCTTTGAACAGTATAACTGAGCTCTGCAGAAAGTGTAATTCTGGACTTGAAACAATTAACTCTTGTTTCTCTCTCCACAAATGCTGCCAGACCTGCCGAGTTTCTCCAGCACTTTTTTGCTTCTTTTTATAAAAAGTTTGCAATCTCACTTTGGTGACAGGATGGAGTAGTATTGTAAATGGAACAAAATGTTGTCATGCTTAGTATTCACTTATCTATTTGAGGCAAAGTAGAGGTAGCTTAATCTGCAAATGTCTTGCATTGTGGTTTCTTGATGCTGTCAGAAAATTGCCAGTCGGAAAAAAAATGATTTCGCCAAGACAGAGAATAGTGATACAGGAACCATTACTTATCTATTGATGACACTGGCTGAAGTACCACCACTGGAGCTGGTGGGATTTCAGTTTGATTTGGAAGATGTGAAATAAATAGATGGTATCGGTCTCGGTGATGGTGGCCATCAATCTACCCATAGATTGTAAGGACCCAAGGGTTTGCTGATGCCCTGTTATTAAACAGAAGGAAGCCTGCCATCCTTACCTACCTGTGTCTCCAGAACCACAACAATGTGGATTAGCTGCTAACTGCTCTCTGCTATAGCTGAGCAAATCTCTCCATTCATGGACTTTAGGATGGGCAGAAAATGCTAGCCTAGCCAGTGATATCTACACCCAATGAAAGACATTGAACAGATGAGTGTGAAGGTGGATTGGTTCATAACGCACGCAGTAGTAGTAATTTTCTGATTAAATTCATCTAAAATTAGAGAAGTCATTTTGTCTTGTTGATAACTTCGGTTTTATTTTTGTTACTTTAAGTGATTAATATTTTATGAACACCAGAGGAATAAAATGAAGTATACCATATATTTGTTTGCACAAAGGTTAATGTGAATCCATTTCTTAATGGATGCATTTGCTGTAGTGTTGAATCTTTTAATTGGAAAGTAATTATGTGTCACCTTGTTAGAGACAAGGTTTTACTAATTCGAAAATAAAGCCATAAACTACTTGAAGCATTAAATCCAACTGCATTGTAGTCACCGCACAATCCCCAAACATGATTGTGCCATCTTTCAAATGCAAGATCATCCAGGATCTTTTACTAATTGATTTGTTTGCGAAGTTGTGGATATTTGAATCACTTGATTAAGTAATAATGCTTAGGTCAGCTGGAATAGGTTTGTTCTTGTTGGACAACTGTGCATTAGAATGCAATGTCCTCTGACCAAATTGAAATGAACATTTCTGCACCAGGGCTTTGAAAGCATTCAGATGTTAAAGATTACAATATCATGCTAACATCTTTTTGAAATTTTAATAAATCAATAAATTATTAATCTCAGTGAGATTGTTCTACTACAGCCGATATTACCCCAGCCAGCTTTAAACCAATGAAATAATTCACTTTCTTACGTGTTCATTACCTTGATACATTTAGCAACACTCAAATGTATGGTTGTGTGGAAAAGTAGCAGACTGTTCAGGTTCAGTCATCGGTGTTCTGTAAACACTTTTGACATTTCTTATTACATATTTGGATTCTGTATTTTAAGCAATGATAAGACTGTTGGTTTCCTTTCTTAATTTTTGTATCATATTTCATACTTTCTTGAAGCCCCCTTTTGCCAAACAATGATACAATTAGTTTTCATTCCCTGTTGATCAGGTGAGCAAAAGGCCTGTCCTGAGGTTTTTGGAAGTAGCAGCATGTTTGTTACATGATTGTGATGACGATTGATTCTGCTGAATGAAGCATCTCGCTTCCCAAATGCAACTTTGCCAAGATCAGGGACTCCATTTATGGGTGATTATGGGGCTGATGTTTAGCCAACAGTTTCTTAGCACAGGCGCAGCTAGTTCCACCGTTTGGGTAATGGCGGAACTGATGCTACATGAGCAGAAGTGTTAATGATAGCTGTCACATTCAGGTTAGATACAGATCCATTCATGGTGAGTTCAATAGAATTGTGAACACCACATTCTGTTCATCATTTTTTTAGCTTTATGAAATAAATGTTGGCAAATTTTTCATGGAATGTCATCAAATTAGAAGTGTAGGTATCTCTTAAGAGTTGAAGATCAGCTCCAGTGTTGAGAGCAGGTGATGCTGTCAGGATGAACTTTATTTTTAAGAGTTAAGCTCTTGTCTGTGGGGAGAGGTGGGCACCACGGGGGATACAGTGCTTTATTTTCTCCCTCCAGCTTAATTTTAATTTTAGTCCCTTCCCTCTTCCCAAACTCCTTCCCACATACTTTTGTAATGGTTTCCTTTGCCCTTAATGGGCTTTGCATGTAAATACTTAATTGGCTACATGGGTGATTACTCGTGGTAGTCAAAAGGGAAAAAAATGTATAAAACTAAGGTGATTTTGGTATTAGGAATATCGCTCATTCATACCTGATAGCTCTACTTTTTACTTTACTGGGTGTGGATGGGGTCGTAATGCCTGACTACCTGCTCACTCTGTAGCTATCCCTGGGTGTCCTTGGTAAGGGCTCGTGGTGTCCACCAGTAGCTTTCAAAGCTTTTTAATAGAGTTGAGAATCATTGAGCCTGGAGTGCATTATCTCCATAATTAACACCATTTTAATGGAGTTAAATGCCCCCCCCCTCCCCCATTTTGAGTGTTGTTTTATTTGCCTTCCCCTGATGGGCAGTGTTTATTTGCTGCCAATTGGATCTTTTGGTGGGTTTACAAAAATCAAAAAGTGAAATCTTCTCCAATGTGTTGTTGCTTGTGGACTGGGAAAGGTGGAAACTGATGTTTGTACTTCACTATAAAGTTACAATAAAATCTTTGTAAATCTCCTGAAAGTCTTTTGCAGCCTAATTCAACCCACGAATATTAATGTATGAAATAGGCATCACTGACAAAATCAAAGTTAAAAATCACACAACACCAGGTTATAGTCCAACAGGTTTACTTGGAAGCACTAGCTTTCGGAGCGCTGCTCCTTTTGGAACTAGTGCTTCCAAATAAACCTATTGGACTATAACCTGGTCTTGTGTGATATTTAACTTTGTACACCCCAGTCCAACACTGGCACTTCCAGATCCTGACAAAATCAGCATTTTTTGTCTAACCCCAATTGCCCTTGAAACGAGTCGTTTACTGAGTCGTTGTAGAGGGCAGATAGAGTCGACCCTATTGTTTTAGGTCTGGAATCCCATATATGTCAAACCAGGTAAGGGATGGCAGATTTCCTTCTGCATGAGGCATGGGTGAACCAGATGGGTTCTTTTTGACAATTGATGAGGTTGCCTCAAAATTCAGGTTAGCTTTCCATTTCTAGATTTATAAATTGTGCTATAGTGAGATTTGAACCTGTGTCTTTACGACATTAGTACCAGTGATATTAACTGCTGTACCAATATTTCCCTGCAAGTACCGTTAAGTGGAAAGTATTCCAGTTGCCTTAAGAGCTTGTAAAGCTTTAACAGGGCAATCATTGTTTTCTAGTGATTTTCCCAGGAGTGGTTACTTTCCAAAATAATGCATGTACTGGGAATGGAAACTGATTTTAGTGGCTTAACTTCCACGTGTAATTGCAGATGAAGTGTAACACTTATAATCCCCATGGAAACACTATGTTGTGAAAATTTTCATCTTACACTTTTTAGATTTACAAAAAGTAGAATATAATTCTATTGATGTGTGAAATTAAATATTACGAGGTGGAGTCAAACTCTATTTAATGGCTTGCTAAAACCAGAAGAGAATGATTCATCCTACTTAAACTGGGTTACAGTGTCTTTGTTGCATCTTGTTGCTTCCCAAGGGATAATCCAGTTGCCCCGATATTTCTCCCTCTCTACTAAATCTCTCACCAGCTTTGGTGCTCTGCACAGTTGTGTATTACCTCATTCCTTCCTTCTATTTGATGTTTCATTTCTCACTTTTGCCTGGAATAAGTGATTATTACAATGAAGAATGTGATGCATCGTTACACATCTATTCAGTATACTGAAAGACATAATTTTGCCTTTTTAAGTTCAGTTCACCTTGTCAATATTCTTATGTATGATGACAAATCCAAAGTAATACGACTATTAAAAAGAACATCTACTGCACTGTTTCGAACTGTTCTCTCAATCTATCCCAATTTTTAAAAAAAGCATGAAAGTGATGCGTGTTTTCCACAAAGTACCATTTCATAATGAACCTCTGATGAAATGGGCAAGATTAAGAATTGATTAGTAAGATACAGCACAGGTTGTGAGCAAAACCAGATATTCATCGATATAGTGTATGGTCAGGTGTTCATTACCACAGTAAAACTCAGTTGATTTGCAAAATAGATTTACTTTAAACTTGCTAAGCATTTCTGGATATCAGTTGCTGTGGTAGGACTTTAAAATATTCATCTGACCTGAGGAACGGTTTTTTTTAACGTTGGTAACAAATGATACAAGATCAGTAAGATGGTTATGTATGAAAATAAATTTGAACTATAGTTGAGTAGGTTCACAAAGGTGTACAGTTGAGTGTGTTGATGGAGTTGGATTTTATGGCCAGCTGTGAAACATTAATGACCGACTAACCCAGAGGAAAGCTAAAGATCTAACCATGTCTGTGTAACACACTTTTTCCCCCTTTTTATAATGGTATTCTGTTCCTGATATCATGTCGAGGGGATTTCCAGGTCTTCCAGCAAAGTGATGTCATCAACAAGGCAGCCATTCACATTGAGGTATTCTCATGGACAGCAAACCAGGAAATTAAACCCACTGAACCCTTCTGATCTAATTCTGAAACAGAGTTACGTCAATGACTGGGGAAGCATGGCTGAAGGTTGATGAAAGCTTGCCCTAAATAAACCCATCCTAGTTGCCTATAGGTTGAGTCACTCGGCCAGTCATGCTGGTGATGTAGTAATTATCCATCAGCTAGCCCATCAAACACTTTTTTGCCTCCTTTTCATCATCTCAACTTGTTCCAACCCTCTTTTCAGATCTTGTTCCCTGCTATGTACCCAGTTTGTCCAAAATGGTGTTGGAGTAGGTGGGCTGAGCCTGGGGCTTCCGAACCTATTGGCTGTCTTTCTCTTTTTCTCTTTAGCACGTTTTCCTTTTTTCTTTGTTTTCTTTTAAGTCTGGAGAGTAGCAGGTGAAGGAGAAAGGTCGCAGTGGCAGCAACACCAAATGCGCTAGACACTGCTTCACCCAAGCCCGTGGCCTCCTGGTAAACAAGGAGGAGATCCTGGGCTAACCATCCCCCCAACCTGGACTTGTGGGCTAGGCCGAGGCTCCAGGTCCACGGCTAGGCCTGGACACCTGAAGTAGGAGAAATGGCAGTTTCCCAGCGTGGTGATCTTACCCTGTCGGTGGAGTCTTGTCCATGTGTAGATGTTGTCTTGACCTTCAGTTTCCAAGTATTCCAGCGGCCTTGTAGGCAGTCTCATCCAGCATTGACGTTCTCAGCCCAGCATGGCAGTCTTCTTTGGAGGAGGTTTCCGGCCAGTATTCCAGCAGCCCGGAATGGTGGTCTTCTCCTGGAATGTCGGTCTTGTCCTGGCTGCGACTTCAGGGTATTTCATCTTTCCTAAATCTCCTAATGAGTCCAGGAACCATTAACTGAACTATGATGAAATTTTGTATTAATAATAAGAAAAACGTGAAAATTATGGATACTTCTGTTATTGATGTAGGCATCATGTTGGGGTGACTTTTCACTGTATTTTTGATGTAAAAATGCACCTGGAAAATTTCTATTCTAGTCTAATTTAAAATATTCTTACCAATTATTTTCACTATTTTCTTGCCTGACCTGCTGTGCTGAAGAACTTCTCGTTCTTGGTGTTTAACTTGCAATCTCAACTTGTTACTTTCGCCCCTGATGTTCCCTACTCTTGGTCTTCCCTTAATGTAAGCTTCCTGAGCTACTTGCATGGTTCCTTGACCTGACTATCTTACCAGTCTGATCATCTCAATCACTTCCTTGTGTTATTCTCCACCCTTCCTCCCCCCAAATCCCATTACTTCCTAATTTGCTCTGCCTCGAGGGGTGATTCTGTGTGTGGGTCTGTGTGTGGGGGGCAGGGAGGTAACTGCCAGTAACTTTGAGTTTTTTTTTGGCATGTGCAAGTTGTCAATTTCAGGGCAGTATTGACGTTCAATGCTGTTGATCGCGGCATCTGTTACTACTGCAAAATCTGGCTGACGTTAATTTATTACAGGCTTAATCATTCATTCATGTCATTAAGATCAATGCCGTTACAACACTAACGTCACAGGGATTTGGCAGAGATCGTGTAAAACGTTTTGCAAGTTTGTTACTGACTGTCATAGGCTATGGAAATGGAAAGAAATTTTGACTAAAGCTACAGATTGTATGGCTTCCACTGGCTTTTTTTATGGAAGCAGATGAGTTGGTGCAAGTTGAATACAGGATGCCTTGTATAGGGAAGAGGGAGAAGGGCTGAAATCCTACTTGCCGTTAACCTGGAGTTGCTGGAGTGAGGGCTTTATCCTACTGTGACTGCATACATATTTTTAGAGTAGGCACATCGATGTTCATAAAGATTAGATGAGGTCTGCAGAACTATCAAGCTACTTAAATAGAAGGCACATCACTGTTGGGAAAAATATCCTTTCCAAGTTGGAAAAATATTCTATCCTAGCAAGTTCAATTGCTGTTTGTTAATAGAATCCGAAGTGCAATCAGTATGACTTTTTATTACTGTCTTGCTGCTTTCTACAACCTATAATTATCGCAGTGGGAAGGAGTTAGCTGAAAGTTCACTGATCAATAGCTCAAAGAGTTTATTAAATAAAAGCTGTTTTAATGGGAATTATGATATAAACACGTGGCTTTATCAGGAATTACGTATTTGAGAATTAAATGTTTTGAATTGGTTTTAATGAATGAAGGTTTATGTGATATTGCAAAGGATATTGAAACTGCTCAGCTGGTTGAGTGAATGAGTTGGAAATGTGTTGCTGGAAAAGCGCAGCAGGTCAGGCAGCATCCAGGGAACAGGAGAATCGACGTTTCGGGCATAAGCCTGAAGAAGGGCTTATGCCCGAAACGTCGATTCTCCTGTTCCCTGGATGCTGCCTGACCTGCTGCGCTTTTCCAGCAACACATTTCCAGCTCTGATCTCCAGCATCTGCAGACCTCACTTTCTCCTGAGTGAATGAGTGCAAATGGTAAGGGCAGATAGTGAGTCCAGGGTGAGTGTTGGCAGTAAGCAACTGTCGGCCCTGAATTCATGTTTAGTTGGCAATAGGAGCCAGAAGGAGTTGTAACGATGGGTGGCATAGGTTCCCATGTATTGGCATGGGAAGGTCTGATGGACCTAATATCTAACAAAACAACGAGGACAAAATCCTAGAGAACTGAGGCAGTGCCTGTAGCCTCTTTTGATTGACATCTGGAGGTGGGAGTCTGACTCCATAATGTACTCCTCAGTCACAACATAGACTCTGCCACGGGTGGTACTTATTCATGAGGTGCGTACAGGAAGCTGGTTGACTTCCCAACTCTGCATAGCCACCTTGGGAGTGAACGTCCAGGCCGATATCATTGTTAATGAAAGATAACCTAGACTTTGGCCTCATTGTAAATAAAAAGAATTAAAATAAAAGTAAAATGGACACTTTAACTTTGAACTGGCTTGTTTCATATATGCTACAATCCTTTATAATGCCATCGCAAGACATTTAATTGCTAGCATGTTGGCAGTGGTGTCAACACTAATGTTCCAAGCTAACTTTGCAGCTGCTTTAGAAACAAAACATCTGAGATGGTTTTCTGGTATTATGGGAGAAAAGCATTGTATTTGTTATCTACTCTGCAGAGATATAATCATCTTTAAAATAAAGAGAAGAAATTAATGCATCTATATTTCAGTTTTCTATTTTCATCAATCATTGTTTTCTCAGCTCACAACTTGAAGAACGTGTTAAGATTTTTAATGTTTAAAACTTTACAAATACCGTAATTAACATTGCCATGTATAATAACTGCAAATCAGCCCGCGTACCACCTCAGTGATAATTTATAATTTATTCTGTTAGTGGGTTAGGGATACACTAGTTAAATTTGCACTATAAAATGTCTATATAGAATCTCTCAATTTGCTACTTCAACAAAGGCAGTTAAATTAAAAGGCAGCATTTTTTGAATTGCAGACAGAAATGTTTTATGAATGTGGCAGCATATTTGTCACTGAATGTTCTCTCATTTTCATCTCAAACATGTCTGCTTTGAAAATCTGAGTAATTTATTTTTTGAGGACCTCTGGTGATAGCTGTTTCGGAAGAATAGTGAATGTGTTAAACTTGACTATGGTAGCCCATCTTTTTGCAATTTGTTATCACCTTGGCTGGCTGACTAAGGAGCTCCCAGGGTGTTTGTGATTGATGAGGTGGACTTATTGTCCTTCAGAATCTCTCTGGCAATCAGTATTGTATTGTACAAAATAAATACCGAAATAATGGGAAATATGCCAGTTCACTTCTTGTCTTTGCCATTCTCTTGCAGTATTTTCCAAATGTTTATTGCAATTGTCCTTGTCTAAGATAAAATTGTGTGATGACATGATGAAAGTCTGTGGGGTGCAAGGGAGAAGCAAGCTTTTCATTCAACCTACCTTGAAATATGCAATAATTTCCTTATAGTGGCAGCAATGACTTGAATGTGTTCTGTAATTGTGGAGGCAATTTTTTTAAGACTTCGAAACAAATCTTTTAGATTGTAGATCATTTCAGTTCAGCCTGGACAGAATACTGAACCAATAGATGCTTTTGGCATTTGATTGAGAGACCTAACTGGGGAGGATCCTGCTATTCACTTAGCACCTTTACTCATGTACTGAGGCTTAACTTGGGAAGGCAGTAGAGTGCAACATGAAAGCTGAAACTATCCACTCTTTGAAACCGGACTGGTGCTTCTAATTAAGCCAGTTAGTTTCTTACAAATACTGTGGTTGAGCTTAGCATCATGAAATGATTTTGTGACCAGTCTGCAGGAAACTGACTTATCTGGGTAGTTAAATCGGTTGAATTTTTTTGAATTTTCCAATAGCTTAGACTTTAGTTGACCCTCCTGTACAATTACAAATGAGCATTACAGGCATACTGAAAATTTGCTGCAGATAAATACTTTGCATTGAACATCCAGATGCATGATGTGTCATTTCAATCTGGCTAATGCTTTGTTAATGCAAGACATCTGCTGCAGCTGAACTTTGCTGAAAGCTGCCATTGAGGCAGCTGTCATTAACCCAGCTGTTTGAAATTCATAATATTACAGCGTTTGTAAATGTAGAAACCAAGGAGATTGAGGACCTTGTGGTATAATGGCCATGCCTCTACTTCTGCATCGGAAAGGCCTGGGTTCAAGTGCCATCTGCCCATAAAGTGTTTCATGACTGAACTGTTGATTTAAACATTTTCTTTTGATATGGGCAAGGTTAGTTTTATGGTGTGCTAGTAAGTCATTACCTCTGGACCAGAAGGTTCATGTTCACCTGCCTCTGAAGTGTGTCATTTCATGTACAAATCTGATGTGGAGGTGCCGGTGTTGGACAAGTTCAGAAGTCACATGACATCAGGTTATAGTCCATCACCTGACTGAGAAGCTGTGCTCTGAAAGCTTATGGTTTCAAATAAATCAGTGGGATTGTAACCTGGTGTTGTGTGACTTCTGACCATGTCCAAACAAGTTCTTTTCAGAAATCCATTTTTTTTTCATACAATGGAAAGCTATGGGGGAGAAGATACAATTGTAATCCTTCCTACCACTCGACCAGGTTACTTAATAGGTTGTCAGCTTTAACCTACTCTGCTAACCTGGTAGCGATGATTCCCACTAAAGCCAGGGGCTTTCATCTTTTTAAATATATTCATGTTGTGTGGAAGTGATGAGAGGTCACCGCCTCTACTGTAGGGATAACAGCAGTACTAAACTAGATATACACTTGAAGCAGTGTCTGATATATGTGCAAGAGAGGGAGAGAGAGCACAGTAATGGCTTTTATGGTAGTTTTGAATTTCTCCTATAAAGAGCGACCACAAACGCACAGCCCAAAATAGTCTCCTTCCAATACTTGGGCTTCTCACTATGACTGTATGTTATTCTCTTGCATTTGGGATTTGAGAATACCATTGGCAGATGACTCATAATGATTTGAGAAATCCGGGGGGAAAGTTCAGAGGAAAAGTATCCACATTTTTTAATGTATTTTTGTTATTCCAGTACCTTAACGATTGCACTGGAGGTATCTGGTATCACCAGACTGTTAATTCAGAGAACCAGGTAATGTACTGGGGTCCTGGGTTCAAATCCCACCATGGCAGATGGTGGAATTCGAATTCAATTAAAAATCAGGAATTAAGGGTCTAATGATGATCCTGAAACAATTGTCAGTTGTCAGAAAAAAAGCCATCTGGTTCAGTGTTAACCTTTAGGGAAGGAAGCTGTCATCCTTACCTGCCTGACCTATTTGACTCCAGACCCATAAAAATGTGGCTGACTCAACTGCCCTCCAGGCAATTGGGGATGGGCGATAAATGCTGGCTGAACCAGCAATGCCCATATTCCGTGAATTAATTTCAAAAAAAGTATTTTAAGAACAAGTGCTCTAAATATCAGTTTGCAGGTGGTCAAACTGGCACTGATGTTACATGACAGCAATCCGGAGTAAGCCCATTTCGTTCGCATTCTCTAATCTTGATGAATTGAGGTGCAATGTGTCCTATTTGCCTGTGATCAGCTACGCTTGAGATTTTGTTTTAAATTTTGTTAGTTCAGCGTTAGAATCAACAGCCAGACAGTACTGAGCATATGGGCATCTTAAATTGGAGTGAATCATTAAATGAATTTGAAACATTTTATGAGTGACTAGTATCTCCTGAAGGACATGCTGTCCAATCCATCTTGGAGCATTTTTCACATAATCCAATTTATTGGAAAGCCTTGAAGAAATTTGATCAAGGGGTAGTCATTGCTAAGTCACTACAAAGCACTACAAATCAATGGGTTTAATAATTTCACTGCATAGACAAGTACTTTCTTTATTTTGTCGCTTTAATCTTGTTTGAGACAGCAGACAACCATTTGTGTCACAGGTGGTGTACTTCTGTTTTTTAAAAAGGATAACTTAATGTATCATCTCTTGTTTTGCTCACAATGTTACTGGATCAGTGTTGTCTAGTACATTAACCACTGACCTTGTGTGGCTAATTGGGAATCCAGATGTGGCTAGCATTGTATTTCAGAAGTTTTTTTTAGAAAATGCGTAGTCGTCACAGCTTATGGACATATGATCTGAATGTTCCTATTCCATACCGTCTGAATGTGTGCTTTGCATTTCTATGTATTTGCTAGTAAAATGGTGAGGTTGTGTGCAATGTATGTGCATTAATTGGTTGCTGGTTATTGCCAATGGTTTACCATTTTGGTTGGTTCGATCAATTGGAATAAGTGCTGCAAAACACTAAATCTAATATGCCGTGTCACTGGGGTGAAGGGCATGTAGACTTCAACTACTTTTAGTCTCATTGTTCAAGTCTAAACACTCAGCAATCATCTTGATGAAGCCTGCCTTGTCATAGTGGGACAGAAAAAGCTAGAAGCTGCGTTGAGATAATGTTTTTTGTTACATTAATGGTGGAGTTATTTTCTTTGAAAGGCAGAGGCTTTTATTTTCACTGAGAAAATGGCAGATAAGACTGGAAATTGGAAGTGCCACTCCAAACACAGCATCTACTGTTTATGTGAGGGCTTAGGCGAAGATGCTGCCTCAATTGCGTGTCACACATTTTCCAGAGCAGCATGCTCACACTTAAACTGGGTAGGAGCAGGTCTGACCTGTGTTTAATGGTTAGGATAGCCAGGGTGCTCTTTGATTCTCAAAGTGTGGCGCTGGAAAAGCACAGCAGATCAGGCAGCATCCGATGAGCAGGAGAGTCGTTGTTTTGGGCATAAGCCCTTTAAGGGTTTCGCCTGAGGCCCACTGAAGATGTAATCTAGTATGGTGACGAAACGTCTGGAAATGAACCTTCGAGCTCAGCGAGCAAACCTACATCCAGAACCTCAACCTGAGCTACAAATCTTCTCAAAACTCGATAAACCCTTTGAGAATGTAAGTTACCCTTTAGATATGCCCTTAGAAATCTTTGTAAGAGGCAAGATACTTTCTGGAATTGTTAGAAATCAGCATAAAGTCATGAGTTGTAAAGCTCACTGGAACTGCTGGCAAGTGCAACTGTCAAAATGTCACAAGACCTACGAAAGGGAACTGTGGGCATCAACGCTTTTAAAACTCCTTGCCTTCAAAACTTTTGGAAAAAGGCATGCAGTTTTCGATAAAAAATGTGTGGCTTGCTATTTCACTCTTCTTGCTAACCTAAATTTGAGGATTTACATTCCTGGATGAGTGTTGCATGTCTGATTTCACAATCTAATATTTTCATAGTCAGTTGCCTGTGATTTCACAGCTGAACTGACTACTCCAAGTAGTTAGAAGCTCTTTGAAGTGCAAGGAAGAATTCCAGTGTCTGAAAGGGGTTATGTAATTGAAGGAGGTTAAAATAGTAAATATTAATACTATGTATTTGAGTTTTCTAAACCAAGTCTACAATAGATATGAAGAATGTTATGACATTGCAGCGTGAATACTGACTTTCTTTCCTTTTATTAATGGGATGTGGCTGTCAGCTGGGCCACCATTCTCTGCTTACCCTATTTTATGGTGTGATTCATGACAGTGATGTTGGGCTTTAAAATAGACCTTGAGCCCTGACTTGGCAGTGGGACAGACTTGGACTCGGTGATGTTATCACATAAAGCCTCTCAGTTAGTCAGTGGCACTCTCCAGGTGGTAATGTCCCATCGAAGATCTGCCAGTTGTAAGATCTATGTCTGTAGACCCATCCAGAGCAGCGTGTTGCTGATGCTGGCAGGAGACCATCAAGACTCCTCCATTTGGAGACGTACTCTCAGCCAGGTAAGTACAAATGTAACCTTCAGGAACCTCACTGCCCTCTGAGGGAAAACTCCGTGATGGAGGGGATTGTTGGTGATGTGGAAAGTTGCCTTTTGGCCCGTGCCACTCATTCTTTGGACCAAGAAGCCTTTGCCCACTCCCAGTGGCCTCATTTGGGAGACAGCCTTTGGTGAAGTTGGCACCTACTCAATGGCAGACCACTACCCCACCATTGGCAAAATGCTGCCAGCCCTGTAAACTTGCTCCTAATTGGACTTTAGTTACGCAAATTTGCTGTTTGTCTTGGTTTAATAGGTAGCTGATTCACCTTGCTGTCCATCTAGAGAAATCTGCTTTGGGACAGGGAACTACCCCAATATAGCTCTCTGATATTGCAGATCACCCTACCTCCTTTTGGTCAAATCCACCTTATAGGCTGTGTAGGTATGGAGATACATGAATAGTTGTACTCTGCAAGCAATTAATGGGTGGCACGGTGGCACAGTGGTTAGCACTGCTGCCTCACAGCGCCAGAGACCCGGGTTCATTTCCTGCCTCAGGCGACTGATTATGTGGAGTTTGCACATTCTCCCCGTGTCTGCGTGGGTTTCCTCCGGGTGCTCCGGTTTCCTCCCACAGTCCAAAGATGTGCAGTTTAGGTGAATTGGCCATGCTAAATTGCCTGTAGTGTTAGGTAAGGGGTAAATGTAGGGGTATGGGTGGGTTGCGCTTCGGAGGGTCGATGTGGACTTGTTGGGCCGAAGGGCCTGTTTCCACACTGTAATAAAATCTAAAAAATCAATTGTTTTGGATTGAGGGCTGGGACTTTGTATTTGAACGTAATGTAATAACACATTTATCAAATGTACAAGAATTTAAATTTTAAATAAATACATAAGGGATTAAATGCTGTTGCTTGGTGGGTCCTCAGGAAGGTTGGCTACATGATATTTGCTTGTTACTTACTGCTCGCAAAGCAGAAATTTGCTCTGGCCACCAGATAAACTAGTGCAATGTTGGCAGCAGTTAGTGTGTTTTTTGATGACTATGCTTGGTCACATTTTTGGTAGCAGTTTTACTTGGATAAATGGGACTTGATATTGTTGGCAGACCATTCAAAATACAAAGCAGCAAACAGTACCTTAAATCAAAGGAGGGGAGGGGGTTGAAGGGGTTGTCAGTGCTAATTCTACCTGCAGTAAAGAACTTTTGTCAGACAGACAATATTTGGAGTTAAATTTCAGCTCGGGGATTAGAACAAAGTCTCCAGCTTTATGAGAAGTACAATTTTACTTGGTCCTGGCTTTCCTCAGCTTTTGCTAATGGCTTGCCAAATTTCGACCAATTAATTTGAACCTTATCAATTTGTGGAAAATAAATGTCAAATGAGTGATTATGACCTCTCAATGAGATGGTAAACAGTCTCTAACATTTCTAATTGAAAGCCAATACGTTTTGCATAACAGGGTAGAAAAAAAGCCGAGCTCATCAGTGACAATTGAAGTGGCACATAATCACTCATTTTGTTTGCAGTTGGTCACCATTTGAAGTGTGACCATTTGAATGGTGATCATTTTGCAGCTATCCCAAGCTATGTTCATTTTTACCAACTGCACTAATTTGCAGTTTATTCTTGGCATCTTTTCTGTTCAGTTTGTGCGTTATGCTGTGAAAAATAGTTGCAAATTTAGAAATGTCTTACGTGGCAGATTTGTTGCAGGATTTTTGCAAAGCTCCCCCACCAACCCCGGCCAGTTAAGTGCAAAATAGAAACCCAAACTGTAAAGATGTGGATTACCCCATTTGATATTTTGGAATGATGAAGCTGCAATTCTTGTATTTTCCAAAGAAACCAGTTTGGAAACTCAAACTTGTAAGGAATTTTAACTTTTTTTCTTGTGTATACTTGGCTGACAACAAGACAGAATGCCTGGAAACACATTTACTGTTTTATTCTGTTTAAAAATAAAGCGGATGCTGCAAATTAGAAACAAAAGCAGAAATTGCTGGACAAGATCAGCAGGTCTGGCAGCATCTGTGGAGAGAAATCAAGTTAATGTTTCGAATGGAATGACCTGAGGAAGGGTCACTTAATCCAAAACATGAGCTCTGATTTCTGACCACAGATGCTGCCAGACCTGCTGAGCTTTTCCAGAAATTTCTGTGTTTTTGTTACTATTTTAGTAGTTGAAGTAAAGTCGGTGCCACATATGAAGGAGGGCTTATGCCCGAAACGTCGATTCTCCTGTTCCCTGGATGCTGCCTGACCTGCTGCGCTTTTCCAGCAACACATTTTCAGCCACATATGATGTCCATTGTCAACTACATTTCTTCATTTAACTCTTTAAATACAGCATTTTATTTCTGTGAAAATGTGAAATAGAAGTTGGTTATTCTAAATGCTATTTGGAATCTATTTACTCATTTACCCACCTTGGGTTTCAAGAAGATGCCAGATGGTAGCAGCTTGCTGCATGTATTTAGACTGTCAATTGACCTTGCAGTTGCTCTGTGTAGTAGATGAGTTACATATTATGTTCTTTGTGTACAAATACATACAATTTTTCACATTCTGAACTGAGCACTGTCGAGTATAAATATTGCTGTCTTGTGTCAGTGTTTTTTTTTCTACAGTATTTGAGGAAGAAAGGAAGTCTGATGTCATGATGGTAAATCTTGGTTTGAAAGCACTGTACTGAACAAGAGGCATTAGGTTGTCATGACAGCAGCTGGCAATTTTGATTAATAGAATGACCTTGAGGTTATCTTTTATTCCTGGATGGAATGGAGTGAAATGGGCAACGCTAGTGTTCAGTAGTAACCGTTCATCACCGGTGTAATTGAACTCTGCATGCACAGCTGTGCTGCTATAACTGCTTCCGCAGAAAGCATTAATTGCATTAACTAGCAAAGCAATACAAGGTTACATCGTGCGCAGTGTGCTGGGATTTAGAATGCACACTGGATCTCCCATAGCAAGGGTTACAGTGAGCTGGTGTTTGTGCTGTTGCAAATAGGAAGTAGGACTGATGCTGGGAGGGGTGTGGTGGGGAGGCTTTCAGAACAATGGTTATTAAAGTTGACGTAAGCTTTTATTGTTGACCCCTTGAAAATAAGTTGTCCTCCACCAGTTTAAAGTTTTGCACGTAATATGGAGATGCAGTTTGCCACAATCTTGTCAAGTGAATGTAACAAGATCAGGAAATTTACAAACCATTCTTTTTCTACATTGTTTTTTCTTAAAATGTTTTTTCAAAGAGTTGTTAGTGCATTTAAGCAGAATGTGTTTTTCTTTGTCCATTCCTTTCAATCCAGACTCTTTCTTGGCCTTCCCAAAGCCCTGTGAACATCTCATTCAACTCTTACCTTGAGAGTTGAGTGTGGAGGTGCTTTAAGGTCACAAAACATAGGCTTCTAGGAATTGCCTCCAACATGACTGACTGATTATAGTCAGGATTGATCTGTTCACCCACTTTCACAAGAAAACAGTTTGTTCGTTTTAATCTCCAATGAATCCAGCTTCTACCTCACTTTGTGAGCTCCAGGCTTGGGTTCGATCATGTTTATGCTTTGACAGAATGGGGAACAAACTTCCTTTTCTTTCTCCTCCCATGTTTGGTGGAACATAAGGCTGTCTATTTCTTCCATTCATTTTTTCAATTAAGCTCATTGTGCTTAGCCTTGTTTGTTTTAATAAAGTACCTTTTTTGATGTGGACAGTTAGCCCAGTTGGGGTAACTGGGAGATGGGTTGTAGCGCAGTCTCCTTCACTCTCACAAAAAATGAATACCCAGCTGATTTGTCAATTCACTATTTGGAGCGTGGATTTAGGGCAGGTCTCCTAAATCAGGTTCTTATTCTGATACAGTCTGATGCCTTGCTCCCAATGAGTGCAATTATCGCATTGAATGTCAACCTGGTACAGTATTCAGGGACTGAAATTCTTGTCCCATTCACCAGGGCAGTTTAGATTGAATCCCAAACCCATATATGTGCAATTGTGAAGTGAGAATGTTACTACTGAGCCAAAGTGGAGCCTGAACTCTTTGCAAACTGATGAATCTTCCTTAGAATTGAAAAAGGACAGATACCAAAAACATTCTGGAGCAGAACAGATTACTGCAATTTACCCTTAACTGGCAAAGTCCATCTACCTATGGATTAAGCGCTGAGTCAAGCTTAATGCAGAAACTTAAAGTTATTTGAATGTACCCTTAGGCTTTTAAACACAAGATTTTCTAGGGCTTTACAGAATGGTGTAGATATTTGTATGAATGATAAAATATTGAGTTTTTTTTTATGCAGTTCTTTTCTAATAAGCATGAAGTTTCCACCAGTTGACAATTTGCCAATAAAAGCGGTTCCTATCTGCATGGGATTTTATTCCTTTCTTGTTGCTATGGATCTCTTTGGATAGTTTTGATGGCATTCTTTTCTCGTAATAATATCTGGTGTATCAATCGGGCTTGCAGCCATTATCTTGCATGGAAAGAATTTAAATAAATAACACTCTACCCGTTATCATTGATTCAGCATGTAGACAATTGAAAACTCTCTTCAAAGGATTCGAAAGAAACAACTTGAGCTTTTGACAATGTATGCTATTAATTCACAATTATAGTAAGCTACAGGTTCACCATTGTTTCAAATCTAAAGGATTCTCATCTTGCCAAGTAATTTGCACCTTTACTACTGTAAGTGACTTGGTGATCAAGCATGTTCTGTAGGGAATATATTTGTGGTCAACTATTTTATCTATTTCAGCTTGGTTGGCATCTGTCCACTGCACTCTGAAATGAATCTACAGCAAAGAATTCACTGGCTAGAAATGGAGCTCTTAAAATAACAATGCATAACACATTGACGATCTCAGTATTTGTATATCAAATTTAGTATATACTTCTATCAACTTCCTGCTAAAAATAACAGTATAAATTGTGTAATTTCAATAATTCATTGCTGTAAATTCACATGGGCTGCTTATGATGTAGAACTTTGTTTTAAGACTTTGAGGATTTTGTATCTGATCCTTAAACGGAGCATTTTTTAAAAAGTTATTAACATATGTAGGCATTCCTAAGCTGAAGATATTAGTAATATAGTTGTTGCACATTACTGGAGGTAAAATAACAAAATGGTGGTATAATATTTGAGAAGAAATTTCTATTGACCATTCTTCCATTTAAATAATATTTGGAATTTTAAATTATTTGCAAAGTAAAATCAAGTGTGGAGAAAGTGTTTTTTCTTTCCAATCTAAAATACTTTTTAAAGGAGGGTTGGTTAGCATTGTAAAAGCATACCAACAGCACAGGTTCAATTCCTGCACTGGTGCAAGTGAGTATGCAGGACTGTTCTTTCCTTCCCTGAGGCACAGTGACCTCAGGCTAAAACCACCACCAGTCACTCCCCTCTAATGAGACCATGGCATAACTTTTACCCATATTGCATGCCTTCTACTTGTGAGAGGAATCCCCTTCCACACAAACAAACAAATCTGTACAAAATGAACTGAGATTTGAACCTAGGCTTCCTGATTTGAGACTCAAACTGTCAATATTTTTCTTGCATAAATAATAAAAACATAATTTAAATGGTGTTTATTGGTCAAGTATTCTATTAATTTGACTTAAAAGTTAAAATAAAAGTTTGTTATTCTTGTGCATACACTAAAATTGAAATTCACCTCATGAGGTAATATAACCATGAGTTCATTACATATCATTTAAAGAAATCTACAAGTTGCTCTCACAAATGAAATCCTGTCTCTAGTGTATACTTTAATGGTACCAATTTAATATAATTTTGCTTTGCTTCAGGGTTTGTATTGATTTGGTGACGTATTTTCATACTTGACAAGTAATCCATTGAAAATTCTGTAGGGATTTTGTACTCTTTTTAAAATCCCAATTTTCAGACTGTCTAATATTACACCATTTAATCTTGTTTTCCTTTGCGGTCTGTCTGCATAGTTAAAGTAGATATTATTACGTTAACTTGGAAAAAAAATCTTGCCATTTTCAAGTTTGACATATGTGTACTTAAAACCATACTTCAGTAGATATTTAAAATTTAGCTTGAGTTTATTTCAGTCAGAAATAATGACTCTAATGACTCTGACCTTCTGGTTTCTCTCTGTTTCAATACAACATCTTGATCTTGTGCTAGTATTTCTGTCCTGGACATGCAGCACAGATCCAGTAACGCCTGACTTAAACTGGAGAACCAAAACTGTATTTTCTGCTTTTGGACTCGATTGAGATCAATACTTTAGATATGACCTCTGTGCTCCTTCCATTGTCTTGTTTGCCTGTTTGCAGTAGACTGCTCCAACTTTTCTGTTAACTATTAACACCTACGTACCATCCATTTCTCTTCTGTATTATTATGAACATTCCATGTGCTTTTTGCCCTGGGCATCTTTACTATTTTACGCTGACTCTGCCTTTGTTGTTTTTCTACAGCATAGAAACTATCACTTTTCCAATCCTCTTCAGTTTTGAGAAGGAGTCACATTGGACTTGAAATGTTGAAGGTAGCTAGTTATTTCGTCGTATGTCCAGTTGGTCACAGGCTTAGGCTTTCTGAAGCGATACACAACCATGGATTTACTTCCTTCAGGATGGGATGAGTGGTCAACTTTGTGTGATGTTTTGAAATTTTCTAAGAAACTTATCACTGAGTAATAAATTGGATTGGCTGATCCTTGTTTCCCATTTAACATATCCTTTTTTCTGGTTTAATTTGAGAATGTAAATACGAAACAGAGACAGTGGATTCATGTAGAGAAAATGTCTGTGTTGTGGAGGGTGTGACTTGTAAAAATCAATCTTCCTTGAATATAGGAGGTACTCTATTACTGAAATATTTTAAACCACAATTTTGACGCTTCCAGAAGATGTGACAAGAGCCAAGTTTATTTTGAGGACAGAATGTCCTCAGCAAACTGCTGGCAAACTGTGTGCTAGGGAGGAAGCAACCTATTGGAGTTTGGAGCGGTCTAGCCAACCTCTGAGAAGGTACGTCTGCTGTAGATCTTGAGTGGCAGGAAACAAGTTGTTTTGTTGTAGAGATCCATCGAAGCTTAGAAAATAGGAGCAGGACTCAGTAACTCTGCCCTTTTTTGAGCTACCTCCACACTTCATTGTGATCATGGCTGATCATCCAACTCAATAACCTGTTCCCACTTTCTATCACCCCCAGTGCTATATTCAACTCCTCCTTGAAATTATGCAATGTTTTGGCATTGACAGACCAAAAATTCCACAGGCTCACCAATCTCTCATCTCAGTCCTAAATGGTTTACTCCTTATCCTTAGACTATGACCCCCTGGTTCCGGACTCTCCTGCCAAAGGGAGTGTCCTTCTTACATCTGCCCAATTTAGTCCAAAAGCCACTCCTTCCTCCAACACTGGACAAATAAAAGTGACCCAACTGGATCCTCTTCGACTGAGTTGCCAACTTAAAATTCAGTTATGTTGTGTGTGCACAGCCTCAACTCAACTTCGTCTGACAGTTGGGATCCTGAGTATTTCCTTGCACTGGTTTTGTACATTGAGAGGGCTTCCTGTTTGCTTAGTGTGCTGTGGTACTCAGTGTTAGGCTGTTGGGAAGCTCACCATTAATCACAATATCAGTGGGAATGTGGTGAAGGATTGTCGAATAATATATTAGTTAACTGACTATATTATGTAAGCAGTAAACCTGAGAACATGAGTTCCAATTCCATTATGGCAGCTTGAAAATTTAAATACAATGTTAAAAAATAGTGAAATAAAATCTTTGTCTGTAAACCTGACTATGAAGCTGTCGATTGACTTTAAATCCCAACTGGTTCATAAATGTCCTTGCCTTGCCTGGCCTTTATACAAGCCCAGTCCCACCATTGTGGGTGGCACTGTGGCACAGTGGTTAGCACTGCTGCCTCACACCGCTAGAGACCCAGGTTCAATTCCCACCTCAGACGACTGTCTGTGTGGAGTTTGCACATTCTCCCCGTATCTCCGTGGGTTTCCTCCCACAATCCAAAAATGTGCAGGTTAGGTGAATTGGCCATGCTAAATTGCCCGTAGTGTTAGGTGAAGGGGTAAATGTAGGGGAATCGGTCTGGGTGGGTTGCGCTTTGGTGGGTCGGTGTGGACTTGTTGGGCCGAAGGGCCAGTTTCCACACTGTAAGTAATCTAATCTAATGTGTATTCACTGCTTTACCTATCAGCTGAAGTGGCTTAGCAAGTGAATGGCATTGTACCAAACCATTTTGGACAGAAATTGGCAAATCTGAAGGCACAGATTTTTTCATGGCATCCATAAATGGTTTGTAAATGTCAGCTAAGCAAGTGACAATAACAAAAAGTACTGGGTGGAATCTCCCCCGGCATGGAACAAGTGAGAATGTTGGGAGAATTCTGTGCTTTCAACACTGAAGAGCTTCTGACATTGTGAGAAAAAGTCCCATTTTCCAACCAGTTGTTGAAGAAGGATACTAGATTCTCACTAGTGAGGGAGAGTATGCACTAGTATGCCCTACAATGTGGCAGCAGGCCATTCAGCCCATTGAGTCCACACTGACCCTCTACAGTGCATCCCAGCCAGACCTACCACCCCTGTCCTATTAATTAAGGGCTGCGGGGAGAATGCGGGTAAGTGGATTGAAATGCCCATCAGCCATGATTGAATGGCAGAGTGGACTTGATGGGCCGAATGGCCTTACTTCCGCTCCTATGTCTTATGGTCTTATGGTCGTATTCCTATAACCCTGCATTTTCTATGGCTGATACCGGAGGCTGCACATCCCCCACTCCACCTAATCTACACATGGTTGGACTATGGAAGGAAACCGTAGCATATGGAGGAAACCCACGCAGGCCTGGAGAGAATGTGCAAAGTCCACACTGACAAGGTGCCTAAGGCAATCGAAAGCAGGTCCCTGGTGCTGTGAGGCAGTAGTGCTAACTGCTGAGCTCCTCTGGGACTCCCGCTCTGACTGAGCTCCTCTGGACACCCGCTCTGACTGAGCACCTCTAGGACACCCGCTCTGGCTGAGCCCCCCGGTACTCACGCTCTGGCTGAGCACCTATGGTACTCCCGCTCTGACTGAGCACCTCTGGGACTCCCGCTCTGACTGAGCACCTCTAGGACACCCGCTCTGGCTGAGCCCCCCGGTACTCCCGCTCTGGCTGAGCCCCCCGGTACTCACGCTCTGGCTGAGCACCTATGGTACTCCCGCTCTGACTGAGCACCTCTGGGACTCCTGCTCTGGCTGAGCACCTCTGGTACTCCCGCTCTGACTGAGCACCTCTGGGACTCCTGCTCTGGCTGAGCACCTCTGGTACTCCCGCTCTGACTGAGCACCTCTGGGATTCCTGCTTTGGCTGAGCCCCCCTGGTACTCCCGCTCTGGCTGAGCCCCTCTGGGACACCGGCTCTGGCTGAGCACCTCTGGGACTCCCGCTCAGGCTGAGCACCTCTGGTACTCCTACTCTGGCTGAGCACCTCTGGTACTCCCGCTCTGGCTGAGCCCCTCTGGGACTCCCGCTCTGACTGAGCACCTCTGGTACTCCCGCTCTGGCTGAGCACCTCTGGTACTCCCGCTCTGGCTGAGCCCCTCTGGGACTCCTGCTCTGGCTGAGCCCCTCTGGGACTCCCGCTCTGGCTGAGCCCCTCTGGGACTCCCGCTCTGGCTGACCCCCTCTGGGACTCCCGCTCTGGCTGACCCCCTCTGGGCCAATTTCCTTCTGCCTGATGTGTCTGGGCCAAATGCTGGAACTGTGCAGGACAGCTGCAAACGGCCAGCACTTGACTGGATGGGTGGCTGGGGCTTTAAAAATGGCACTAGTGTCAGGGTTCTGTGAAAATCCTGGCAATGGCAAGTCCTTCCACCCAGCATAAGTGAGAAAATATGATAAGCAGGGCACCGTAGGTAATGAGGTGCATTTGGAAAGATGACTCGAGAAAACTCACTCATCCTTGCAAATATAACCCCTCTGTGAAGCTCGCTTAAAAATCACGCGACTGATTTCTGACAGAATTCAGCCCAGTGTTATGTGGCACACCCACCACATTGTTCTATAGAGCAGACATGTTGCTCTCGGACCTATTCTTTTTACTGGATGGTGAAGGTAAACAGGCTACCTTGTCTTGTCGTACATGGAGTGTAGGGTTTCTGCTTGCCGCTGGTCTGCAATGTGTTGATATGACCTCACCTTGAGAATGAATTGGCCTTGTTCCAGAGCTATCACATGGCTTTCTGTCTCACTCCACTAGACAGCCCCTCAGCTGTCATTTTGGCTGGTGGGGACACTAGTAATTGTCTGTGTTTCACATCTAAATGAGAATCCTGTGGCTTGTCTTGGGAAGGTTTGGTTTGACTTTGTTACGGTACTGTTCGCATCCTGGTGGGATTAGTTTGACAAACGTTGTGCATCTGAAAACAACGGGGATTCTCAGCCCAAATTCTTTTCTCTTTGTGAGAGATGTTAACCTTTTTTTAAAAGAACTAACCAACTGGCAAACTCTGCAATTCAGAGCACTTGAATCACAGAACGATGAAATGTGAGTTTGTGATATAATTGTCTGAGTTTTGAGTTTCTGTCACACCCATTATGCTGGAGTGATGGTGTGGAGTTTGGGAAAAGCTGCAGAACTGTTCTAGCACAGCCAGCAAATGGATGCTTGCTGTCACAGCAATGATTTATACTGATAGACAGAGTGTGTAAGGTTAAGTGGTCTTGTGAAAAATATACAGTCCCAAATAAATTAATTTTTAACGATTCTAATTTGGTTCATTATCATAAGCAGAAATGATAAAAGGTGTAATAGAAAGTTAAATCATGAATATTATATGTTATTCTGCAACACATGAGATGGGTTAATTTTAGATATTTTCTAATTAACCTGTCCAGAGATGTTATTACATACCTCTGCAGCAGTTGAACGTAACCTGGGTCTCCTGGGCACTGCAGCAGCCCCTGGTATGATTTTATATTGAGTCAGAGCAGTAGGCTTGTCAATCATAGATTTCAGCAGGGACGGACTGAGATTTGAGAACGATAAGTTGTTAGATTGTTGTCTTGTATGAGTCTGACCACCTGTAGTGTCCTGTAATTAAAAAATGTTATACCTATTTGGAATGAATATTAACCAGTAAAACATTACAGTGTGGGGACCATCAAGGAGCATGTAGTTTGTATTTCTTTCTAATTTTAAAAATACCGCAATGTTCATTTCAGCTGATTAAAAGCAGCTTTGTAAAGTAGCCTGTAGTTCCGATTTTACAGTGAAAAGGACTAAAACAGACCTTGCACACGACAATGTACATTAATATTTATTTTGTGTTCTACTGGTCATGGTCTATATTATCTATATATAAGCCACATGTTTCAGGTCGATGACCTCTCATATGTGAGACATTAGGAATCCTGATGTGGCTTATTGCATTTCTGATTAGCCAGATGCCTGTGCAATTTATGTGTTTTGTGCATTTGGATGAAATATTAAGAAAAAAAGTAGTGTTTGTTTTAAAATCCCATGTGCTTTTTTTGATTAGTGAATGGTGGTAGATGTGAAATACATGCCTACAGCTCCCTGTATGTCAGAATGTGTGTTAAGCAGTGATTCCAAAAGTCGATGCATATGGTTTTAAAAAATGTAAGTGTAACCACATCTGTGGTTAATCAGCACTTCCTATTGAACAGCACTGGCATTATATGGCATTTCTGAGGTCAACATTGTGGTTTTGGATACCAACATTCAAGAAATTGTTGCAAGCTGATGGACCTGTTATTTATAGGATGAGATCACCTTCCATCACAGGACCAAACAAATACAACATGTCACTTCATTGAAAAATTGAGGCAGAATCTTCTATATATTCCTCAAAAATAGGGTTCTTCTGGTGCAGTGGTTGTGTCCCTACCTCTGGACCAGAGGTGTGTAATAATATCAATGAACGCGTTGCTGAGAAAAAGTGGTTTGCTTTCATGAGTTTACCAAATCTTATCAACAGCTTTAGGGAAACGAAGAAGAAATGTACTGTTCCAAATGAACTGTGAATACTTAAAATCAGAAACAAAACATAAATTGCTGGAAAAACTCAGCAGGTCTGGCAGCATCCGTGGAGAGAAATCAGTTAACATTTCAGGTCCACTTGATTCCTGTTGAAGGGCTTTTGCCCGAAACGTCAATTTTCCTGCTCCTCGGTTGCTGCCTGACCTGCTGTGCTTTTCCAGCACCACTCTAACCTTGACTCTGATCTCCAGCATCTGCAGTACCCACTTCTGCCCATTTCATGTCCAGTGACCCTCCTTCAGAAAATTGTAATTTTCCATTTAATTTCTGGATGAAGTTGACGTGCATGACGTCAGTCTAACAACTTATCCTTCTCAAATTAGAATTAGAATCCCTACAGTGTTGAAACAGGCCATTTGGCCCAACAAGTCAGCACCGACACTCCAGAGAGTAACCCACTCAGACCCATTCCCCTACGCTGATTACTCTTGACTTCCCCTAACTAATGCACTTAGCCTAGACATCCCTGAGCACTGTTTGGACTGTGGGAGGAAACCAGAGCACCCAGATGAAACCCATGCAGACACAGGGTGAATGTGCAAACTCCACACACAATCGCCCGAGGCGGGTATCAAACCCAGGTCCCTGGTGCTGTGAGGCAGCAGTGCTAACCACTGAGCCACTGTGCCGTCCCTCAGTCCCTCCTTGCTGCACGTGATGACTGACAAGCCTACTGCTCCAATTCAGTATAAAATCATACCGGGGCTCTTGTGGCAGTGGTTGTGATTGTTTTAGCGCATACTCCTGGAGCAGATGGGTCTTAAAGTCAGATCTCCCAACAAAGAATAGGATGTTATCACTACATAATAAGTTTATTTAACTCAACCTGTTCAGTCATGTTTTGACTAGTCAGGAACAGCTGATACTTGAAACCGAACTTTCTGGCCCAGAGGTAGCGGCAATGCCACTGCGTCACAAGATCATCCATTAGCCTGCACCCCGAGAATTCTGTTCTCTACTGAGATTTTGGAGCAACTACTTCTGCATGTGATCACTCACTGCATAGGATAATTAGTTTGAGCAACTTGTTTGAATAAGTAAGTGTTTGGATTGGTTGAACACTGTACATTCAAACTTTTTGAGGCCCAAGAGACCACATTGAGAATACCTTGGCATGAGGCAGTAACGTTTGACACACATGCTCTGATCATTAGATTGTAGAAGTCAGCCTGAATTGGGAGTATTCTGCTTCCGATTTAGCCTTGTTTTTTTCTTTAAAAATGAAGCATCAGACAATTGAAGATGGCCACCTTGAACACAGAATAGGAATTGACCACACAGTAGACTAACAGAGGTAGTACTTATAAATGCAGGCCTGCTTAAGTTTCATTCTTTGATGCACATACCTAAATTTAATAACCTTTGCTGCATATTTGTCAGCATTTGACAATCCTAATTGTGGCCAAATGGCAGTGTGTTCGTTTTGGCGAGACCACGTTGAGGGATATGTTTGGTAACAGCTTTCACTGAACCACTTTTCCCGTGACTTTCCGTGTATGTGTGTGTGTTTCTGTATTTCTCTCTCTGTCTCTGTCTCTGTCTCTGTCTCTACCCCCCACTCCCTCACTCTCTCTCTCTCTCTCTCTCTCCCTCCCTCTCTCCCCTCCCCCTCCACCCCCATCTCTGGTCTACTTATCTCTGAGCTCCATCTCCACCTATCTGCTCACTCTTTTTATCCCGCCCTGTCTAAATTCCACCTTTCTCCTGGCTACTATCAGGTCGAAGGAGAAATCACTGGACTCAAAATGTTACCTCTGTGTTCTCTCCACAGATGCTGAGCTTCTCCAACAATTTTGGTTTTAGTTTCAATTATACACTGTGCATATAGTCATTGAACTAAACAATGAGATCTTGGAACTAGAAGCTTGGTCAGGGAGCTGCACTTTAGAAGGCAAATAGGTAGAAGCAGACCAGTTGAGGTTAGGGGTGGATGGAAATAGATTTTCAATATGGAGCTAAGGTGGCTGAAGGATCGAGTTTTACTGAGATTGATCAATTCAGTAATACACTGCCGCAAGTTGACACGTGGTTTGCAGGATATGGAGTCATTCTTTAAAGAAAAAGACAAAATGTTTGAAAATTGGGAAGGTGTCGTATTATAACTTTGATCAAAGGCATGAAAATAATCACAGTTAAACTTCAAAGTCTGTGGTGCAGCGGTGAGGATGCTGATGACACAATAATTGGCATCATACGGATAGTGGCCTTTACCTTTTTTTAGCCTGAAATTATTGCGTTACTTGATGGCCATATGGCCTGTTTACACAAACCAGAGGTGAAACGTAGAATCACTACAATGTGGAAGCTGTCCATTCACCTATCGAGTCCATACCGACCCTCCGAAGAGCATCCCACCCAGACCCAAACACCTCCCCTATCCCTGTACTTCCCATGGCTAACCTACACATCTCTGGACACTGTGTGGGCAATTTAGCTTAGCCAATCCATTTAACCTGCACATCTTTGGACTGTGGGAGGAAATCAGAGCAAACCCGCGTAGTCACAGGGAGAATGTGCAAACTCCACACAGACAGTCACCCGAGGGTTAAAGTGAACTCAGATCCATGGCACTGTGAGGCAGCATTGCTAACTAAGCCACTGTGCTGTCCCAACATTTAAGGTTATTTTCATTCCCTCTGCTGGCTGGAGCTGGGACAAAAATACCAGTACAGAATAAAAATACCAATAGTAACCTCTCCATTGATATCAGGGATCCTGTCAGTTTGATTTAATGCAAAATCAATGGGACAAATATCTCCTTGAAATGGGTGAAAACACATGTAGATCATCCAAATAGACTAATGAAGTAGCAATGGATGGACTATACACCACATACTATACATTGGTGCTTGACATACAGAGACTACCTAGTGGTAATTTAAGGTACTCCTGCAGTTTGCTGTAAAATAATGTTCAGCCGGTTTGTAACTGATTTTTTGTGAGGTCAGCAATGTTTCTCCCAATCAAACAATCAACTTTAGCAACTGCCTTCCTGAGCTCGCAATGTATGCCATTCTGCTTTCAGTCGAATTTTACTGATCTAACTTTTGCTGATGCTATAAAATTTGTAAGTAACACTGATGAATCATGTTGTATGTTGAAGGCTAAGAGTTGATTACTTGGTACCTTCTTACGTTGGTAGCCCACTGTTATTCGAAATATTAACCACTGTGGGAAGCTGGAGGTGGGAAATTTGATACTTCGGCAAGCAGAACTTTAGTCAAACAACTTGAAAGCATGAATAGAAATGTGTAAATTGCCATAATTACTGATAATTATAGTTATTAAAACAGAGTTTCTAAACTGAAAATTCAGCTTTTAAAGACATTCATTTTGATTGAATGGCTTTCAGTACTTAAGCAGAACACAGTTCAGTATCGTTCTCCTCTCAAACTTGAAGAAACTTTTGTCCCTGCTCTTGATTATGTTAGAATATCTGCAGTTATTTCAATTGCTGCACATAGTTCTCCCAACATTTCATTGTTCTGCACAGATGCATGTACCAACTAATTGTCTTAATATGGTCTAAACAGTGATTGTTGCTAGGCTGTCATATCCTATCACTATAGCTGAGGCCATTCTTTGTCATTTGACAACCTGATACATGCACTTGCCTGAAAGGAGCCAGGAATTCTAGCTGTTCTTTCTCCGCCCATTCTGATCACATTGAGGTCAATTGCAGTGCCACAATTAGTGCACTGACTAGGATTAGCTTGCTGATCACAGAGAAGGGATGAAAACAGAGGCAGTAAATAAATCTCAGCACTCCATCAACTTGCTTCTCCTTTTCGTTTTTGGATTTTTTAAAGAAAATCTTTCAAAGGATTTGAATTGAATTTCAATTTATTGCTTACATTTGGAATTTGGAATTGTTATTTATCTATGTTAAAATGCATAAAATGGTGGGATAAAGTGATTTTACTGAAAGAATGAAATCCTAGAGCAATACCCATCGTAGTTGACAAAGATGTTCTGCATTTTAATGATATAATTCAGTACGGCATCTTTGGTCTAGATTTATTCCTTCCTTCCTTCCTTCCTTCCTTCCTTTCTCTTCCTTCCTTCGTTCCTCTTCCTCCCCCTTCCTTCCTTTCTCTTCCTTCCCCTTCCTTCCTTTCACTTCCTTTCTCTTTCTTTCTTTTCCTTTCTTTCTCTTCCTTCCTTTCTTTCCCTTCCTTCCTTCCTTCCTTTCTCTTCCTTAGTGTAAAATATTCTATTTTAGTCATTCAGGACAGAGCTTATGGAGTCATAGAGATGTACAGCACGGAAACAGACCCTTTGTCCAACTCATCCATGCCGACCAGACATCCTAAATTAATCCAGTTCCATTCGCCAGCACTTGGCCCGTATCTCTCTAAACCCTTCCTATTCATATACCATCCAGATGCCTTTTAAATGTTGTCATTGTACCAGCCTCCACCACTTGCCCTAGTAGCTCATTCCATTCATGCACCACCCTCTGTGTGAAAAACGTTACACCTTGGGTTCCTTTTAAATTTTTCCTCTCTCACCCTCAACCTATGCCCTCTAGTTCTAGACTCACTCACTCCAGGGAAAATACCTTGTCTATTTACCCTATCCACTCCCCTCAGATTTTATAAACCTGAGATTACCTCTCACCCTCCGATGCTGCAGGGAAAACAGTCCCGGCTTATTCCATTTTTTGAAAAGACATGGAATGAAGTGAGTTTAAATTGATCTTTAGGCATTTGGAATTTTTAACAAAAATTTCCAGCACTAAATATGAACTCACAAATTTTCCACATTCACATCTATCTTAGAAACAGTATAATTTTGTTATATATGTATCTGTTATGATGGCTCAGCAATTCGGTAAATATTTAGCAATTTATCTATATTTTTCGCTGTACATTTTTTTTTGATTTCGAAAAGCTTTAAACCAAAAACAGCCAGGAAAGTAAAGCTACAGATTGTAATAATTACATTCCAAACCAGCATGACAGGGTACAGACGCATGCAATTTCTTCAATCGAATGAAATCATGTTACTTTAGTGGAAAGTGGTATTGATCATGGGTGATAGTCACTGATTGTCACAGGCAACACACAGGAGAGAATGCAGTTTAACTATGAAGTTGAAAATGCCAATGTTACTTAATGTCACTGAAAAGAAATTCTGTTATCCTATTTTGATTGAAAATTTATTTTAGGTTGGTTAGCAGTCCAGTCACAATTTCCTGAAGAAAATTAAGTTTGTCTGCCATTCATTTTTGACTTTTCTTTGTTTATCTTTGGGCAGCATACATGTAGTATAATTATGTCTTGAAACATTTGAATATTCTTTGAATACTCCTGCACCAAAAGGTCAACACATTAGCTTGAAGTTTTATCTTAGAAGATTTGTAATCCACAAGGAATCCATTTTGTAAAGTCAGTTTGGCATCCCCTTCGGCAGTGTCTCCTGGAGGTTGGTTGACACTTGAGGTGTTAAGTGCTCCTCAGGAAGGCTGTTTAGAAAACTGGTAATTGGGCTATGTCATCTCCACCCCCAACCCCAGGTTTAGCTGAATCGGGAAAATATTTACAATTCTTCCTGCATGGAGACAGTGAGTTTGAAAGGGGAGGAGTGAATCTTCTGGGAGCTAGCTGTGATAATTGCTTACACAATAACATAGGCATTGCAGTCCCCAATATGTAGCTGCACTAGGCACAAGACGACTTCGGTAAGATTAGTCATGTTTTCTGTTGCCTTTTTGACCATGATCCAAATGTTAATGTCTTGCAGCTATGTTGCTTCTAACATGCAAGTTCCAGTTCCTCATGACTCCTTGAATGTTTCTCATTTGAGTGCCTCAGTGGTATACAGATATTTGAGGACCAGATTTTTATGTTCCAATGGAATGGATAAATGTGTGAAGAACCCCTCCACAATAAATCAACCCTTGAGCCTACTGTTGTTGCAAACTACTGTCCCATGTCCATCCTCCCTTTCCTCTCCAAAGCTCTTGAACATGTTATCTGCCACAATGTTGAAACTTCCTATCAAAGACAAATGACATTCTATGTGACTATGACAAAGCTAATTGTATCTTTTTAAAAAATCATTCTTGACCAGTCTGTAGCCTTGGACACTGTTGATCACATAAGCCTCCTCTGATGCCTTTCCAATTGGGTGTGACTGCTCTCACATGGTTTCAATCTTATCAATTTTATTATAGCCAGAGAATCACTTGTAAGTTTCTTCTAGTCTTGCTCACTCAGTATTATCTGTGGTGTTTTCCAAGAATCTATCCCTGTCCATCTATGGTGTTTCCAAATGTAGGTTGCTCTTTTGGATCAGAACTGAAGGCACAATGTTAATTTTAACTTACATGTTTACTGTACCCAAGTTCTACCTCATCACCACCTACCGTGGTCCAGAAGTGTAGAATGGACTGTCCACAAACATGAATGGAGCCTTCAAGAGTGCTCACCTACCAACAGACAGCCCCATGGATATGTGCAACTTGTAAACTATCTTTGAGAAAGAGTAGTGATATACTGTAGAAGTATTTAATCTGCGATATCTATCTCTCATTTTGTTGATCTATTCAGAGGACTGCTTAAACAATTATTCTTAAATTTGCAGATGCTCCATAATGCATGTGAGAGTCAGTAATTTAAAAAGAGATTGACTATTTTAAGGCAGTAGAATCTTATAGCTCAGAAGGCAGCCATTTGATCCATTGTGCTGTGCTGTCTCTTTCAAAGACTTTCAGTTAGTCCTAGTTCTCTGCTCATTTCTCCCCTTTCCTCACATTTCCTTCAAAAAGCTACAGTGCTTGAGAATTAATCTGCTGTCATTCTTTTTATAAAAAGAGCAAGCTTGTTAGAAAAACTGGGGCAGATTTGCCGCAGGCCAGATAGTAGTTATTCTAGTACAGGTAGGAGTTACATGTGGGAATCCTGCAGTATTCCCATCATAGCAGTTTCCAAAGAAGATGTCTGTGAAATAGCCTTCCACCTGGAGTCCTCCAAAAGCCTCCATTAAAAAAAAAATGTAATTTTGGATTGTTCTGACAAAGTTAGATGAAGTAATTACTTGGCAAAAGTTAGGCACTTAAATAGATAACCACCTGACACCCTATAACATCACACGTACCTTATATAGTTATCCTTTCACAGAAATGTCAGTCTGGCTGTCAGGACTTTTACATTTCAGGATATGGCAACTGACTGCTGTGAAAAAGGGATCGTGGTTTACTTTCCTCTGACTGTTCTATGCTGCGAAAGAGCTGTCAGAATGGAAGTGTGTAGCCACTTTTTCAGGGAATCCTGTGCCAGATCTCCTCTCAGAAATGTGGAAGTCCCTTCTTTAGTTCAAACAGGTGAGTGACAATCTGCACGAGATTAGAACTTTCTGTAAAACTTTGCCTAATATTTCTGGACTCTTGTTGTTTGCTGACCTTAAATTTTATGGGCTCCCAAATGCCAACTGAAGGATTAGTGAGTTACTTACCATTTCAGACACCAGTTTCAGATTTCATCCTCTCAGCTGTCTTCAGGTTGAGTGTGCAGATGTCATTTAATGTGAACATGTATAGTATCATGTGTTTAGTGTTGAGGATCTGCAGAAATTAACTGTATAGTGCAAGACTGGCCATTCAACGTGATAAATGAAGAACGGGAACTCAGTGATTGATAACACTGCCTGTCCATCTTCACTGTGTAATGATGCTGTATGGAAACAGTCAGAGTTTAGACAGTAGGTAAAAACAATGACTGCAGATGCTGGAAACCAGATTCTGGATTAGTGGTGCTGGAAGAGCACAGCAGTTCAGGCAGCATCCAAGGAAAAGTACAATCGACGTTTCGGGCAAAAGCCCTTCATCAGGAATAAAGGCAGAGAGCCTGAAGCAGGGAGAGATAAGCTAGAGGAGGGTGGGGGTGGGGAGAAAGTAGCATAGAGTACAATAGGTGAGTGGGGGAGGGGATGAAGGTGATAGGTTGGAGGCGGGGGGAGGGTGGAGTGGATAGGTGGAAAAGAAGATAGGCAGGTAGGACAAATCAGGACAAGTCACGGGGACAGTGCTGAGCTGGAAGTTTGGGACTGGGGTGAGGTGGGGGAAGGAGAAATGAGGAAACTGTTAAAGTCCACATTGATGCCCTGGGGTTGAAGTGTTCCGAGGCGGAAGATGAGGCGTTCTTCCTCCAGGCGTCTGGTGGTGAGGGAGCGGTGGTGAAGGAGGCCCAGGACCTCCATGTCCTCAGCAGAGTGGGAGGGAGAGTTGAAATATTGGGCCACAGGGCGGTGGGGTTGATTGGTGCGGGTGTCCCGGAGATGTTCCCTAAAGCGCTCTGCTAGGAGGCGTCCAGTCTCCCCAATGTAGATGAGACCGCATCGGGAGCAACGGATACAATAAATGATATTAGTGGATGTGCAGGTAAAACTTTGATGGATGTGGAAGGCTCCTTTAGGGCCTTGGATAGAGGTGAGGGAGGAGGTGTGAGCGCAGGTTTTGCAGTTCCTGTGGTGGTAGGGGAAGGTGCCAACTTGGGAGGGTGGGTTGTAGGGGGGCGTGGACCTGAACAGGTAGTCACGGAGGGAACGGTCTTTGCGGAAGGTCGAAAAGGGGTGGGGAGGGAAATATATCTCTGGTGGTGGGTTCTTTTTGGAGGTGGCAGAAATATCGGCGGATGATTTTGTTTATGTGAAGGTTGGTGGGGTGGAAGGTGAGCACCAGGGGTGTTCTGTCCTTGTTACGGTTGGAGGGGTGGTGTCTGAGGGCGGAGGTGCGGGATGTGACGAGATGCGTGGAGGGCATCTTTAACCATGTGGGAAGGGAAATTGCGGTCTCTAAAGAAGGAGGCCATCTGGTGTGTTCTGTGGTGGAACTGGTCCTCCTGGGAACAAATATGGCGGAGGCAGAGGAATTGGGAATACGGGATGGCATTTTTGCAAGCGATAGGATGGGAAGAGGCGTAATCCAGGTAGCTGTGGGAGTCGGTGGGTTTGTAAAAAACGTCAGTGTCAAGTTGGTCGTCATTAATGGAGATGGAGAGGTCCAGGAAGGGGAGGGAGGTGTCAGAGATGGTCCAGGTAAATTTAAGGTCAGGGTGGAATGTGTTGGTGAAGTTGATGAATTGCTCAATCTCCTTGCGGGAGCACGAGGTGGCGCCAATGCAGTCATCAATGTAGCGGAGGAAGAGGTGGGGAGTGGTGCCGGTGTAATTATGGAAGATCGACTGTTCTACGTAGCCAACAAAGAGACAGGCATAGCTGGGGCCCATACGTGTGCCCATGGCTACCCCTTTGGCCTGGAGGAAATGGGAGGATTCGAAGGAGAAATTGTTAAGGGTGAGGACCAGTTCAGCCAAACGAATGAGAGTGTCGGTGGAAGGATACTGTTGGGGACGTCGGGAGAGGAAAAAATGGAGGGCTTGGAGGCCCTGGTCATGGCGGATGGAGGTGTAGAGGGATTGGATATCCATGGTGAAGATGAGGCGTGTTGAGTGACCTGTACTATCCAGGGATAAGGGTCTGAAAGGGTTAATACCAAGGTGCATTTTTCTCAGGAGATTGTGTGCAAGTTTTCTGTTTTTGTCGACGGATTAACAATAGTCTTGAAACATAATTAGCAATGAATTTGATTTTGAAGGTACTAATCTCTCAAACAGTAATATTTGAAGAGCTCACTCCCATGGCATTTAAATCCTTTTCATGTTAAAATCTCTCAAGGTATAAAATGAAAGATGATAGGCTTATATAAGGTTGCAGTATAAATCTTAAATAAAGCTTGATATTTTAGGAAATGCACCTCAAACTATAAAATAACTACCAGGGACTGGGCTTTCTGTATTGAGCTTTATTAACTTGAGTGGTTGCGTGGAAGTGGCTTCAGACAAAGCAGTAGTGAGTAGAAAATGAATGATGGCAACATATGTCTGCTGCAGAGATTGTGCTAACCACCAGATAATGGTGTGAGGTTGATACAGTACTTGCTAAATCTTGCAGCACAAACAAGATTTCAAGGCTTTGATCAAAATGACAAAAACAGACTTCCAGCCATCAATTGTTGTCTGATGCAAAAGCATTAGTAACTGAAGTAATGAGCTTGTCTTTTTCTTTGCAGTCTGCATATCCAGCAATTTTTAAGAAAGTGCTCCTCTAGTTTGTTGGGGTGGGGAAGCAGGTGGCTTTCACTTTAACCATTCTAAGGCTTAAGCTACAAAGTCGGAAATATTGACAAATGATATGCCAGTAATTTTGCCACAAGCTTTTTTGAGTACATGTAGTAAACTTACTAGCAGTTAAATAGGTGCTACATATTTTGTTAAGCAAGGTGCATAGAATAGAGTGTCACTGGACAATATGAACACTTTTTAAAAAGTATTGACATGAATAAATGTTAATATTTTGATTAAAGTAGTTTGATGTTTCTAACATGCAAATTCCAGTTTCTCATGACTCTCGAATGCTTCTAATTTGAGTAACTTAGTAGGATATAGCCATAATGTTATCATTAACCAAAAATGCCACTTCCTCTCCTCTCTCACCTCACCCTCCCCTTTCTGTCCTAACTATAGCATCTGGACCCTGGAGCATTAAGCTGCTAGTCCTGCCCCTCCCTAAGCTACGTTTCTGTAGTAGCTATAATGCCCCAGTCCCATGTTCCCAATGATGCCCTGAGTTCCTCTGCCTTCCCTGTCAGGCCTCTTGCATTGAAATAAATGCAGTTTTATTGATCAGTCTTACCTCATTCCCTGTCTTGCTGTTGCTTGTCCTGACTGTGTTTGATTTGCTCCCTTTCTCAGCTGTACCAGCCTCAGACTAATCTCTTTACTCACGATGTCTTTGGTGTACCTTTTCTTCGACTAATCACCAGAGATGTTTGTAATTTCACAGCCAGTCAGCTGTGAAGGTTCACTGCTTGATTCTTTTGACGTACTCTTGTTGATATCTGGAGCCATTCTCTGCCTCTCCATGTGGACAGTCTCTGGAAACTTTGTTCCTTGCTCTCTTTCCTCCTGTTTTAAATTATCATTTAAAGTTTTTGATTTTTTTAAAGTTCTGAAAACAATGTAAAACTTATAAAAACATAATTGCTGAAGAATGTGAGTCCAGCACTCAAGAAAAAACTCAGCAAAGGGAGCTGCACTTGGAGCCATGATCCTCTCCCATCCACCATTTCACTAGGTCATGTTGTGACTTGCAAAGAAGATAATACAATGAGAGAGAGAGAGAGAGAGAAGTAAAGATTTAATGGATAAATAAAGGCACTATGTAGTGGTGTTAATCTCCTTTATTCAATTCTGCGTTGGAATTACTCTCACCCATTCTTGATTCTGAACCATCAGCTCTCTGTTCATCCCTGAGGAAAGTTACATACTTTTCTGATGCAGTTGAGTCTTTGGAAAGTTGTGCAAGACATTGCTCCTTCTCCTGTAATGGGTTTGGTGATGGGGAGGCCATTTAATGAGGATGGAGAGCAGTGGATGGAATCGCCTTCATATTTCTGCATCCACTCCAATTAAGTACCTGGCAGGAATGCTTGTGTCCCTCCCTGCTAGTCTGCGAGCTCCTTTTATGTGGGCAATTCATCACAATTGGGGGCATTAACTCAACCGGGAGCAGGGGCTCACTGTGCCGGGAGCCCAACAAGCAAACCATTTTTCAGTTCTGATCTCCCAGATTTAGTTCAAAGGCAGTCGGTTTCTGATTGATAGAACCCAACATACAGAAAGGTGGAGTGTGTGGGGGTATGCTGAGGATCAACCACTCACCCTTCCTGTCGACCCTCCTCTGCCTTCCAACATCACTTGCCTCTGGCCTGGGTTCCAGTGACTGGCCAAAGCCTCCGATAAATTTTGAAATCTGGCAGTTCTCACAGTTGGGAGTTTCACATGCACTCTCTCCGGTTCCTCAGTCTGTGGCCTGAGTGAAAAGAGCTGACACACTGCTCTCGCTGGTACTTCAGCTGGTGACTAAGCCACAGTACCTCCACATGATTCCAGCCATTGATGTATCGTATCTGCTTGGTTTTTACCTACTGTTAGAGTAGTGTTTTCTAGGAGTGACGTTCAATGCAGTGCACACCAACCCTTGGACTTTACTGTAGGCCATACACCCAAATACATCTTTGTGTTGCATTGCTTTGCAATTAGAGCAGGCAGCCAATGTATGAGGTCTTGCATGGGGCAATCAAGAATGAGATGTCATAGTTTTAGGATAAAGGCTAACTGATTTAAAACCAATAAAGTGAAATGACTTCTCTCAAAGGATCACGAATTTGTAAAATTCACTGCTACAAACTAACTTTGAGGAGGAGGTAGACAGGTTTCCAGTAAGGAGTAGGTGGAAGAGCTGTGGAGAGTGGTCAGGAAGGTGGAGTTGAGGCTGAGATGAAATTAACTGAAATTGTTTGATGGAGGGATGGGATTGCTACTGCTGCGCCGAGTTCTTCTATTTCTTCTTCCAAAGCATTTGTCTAATGCAGCGAATTAAGCTTCTCTCATTTAGGAAACATGGGAATTTATTGATGTGTTTGTGCTCCACCAAGGAAAACATTGAATCTGGAATTTCATTAATATGAGAATATAAGCAGAAGGAGTACAAGGCTAAATATTTACCTCATTAAATCCAAAACAGTCATGTAAGCCTCTAGAAATTTGGTGATAAAAGCCCACTTGCTGATAGATTTTTATACAAATATATTGTTGAAGCAGATTTCTATTAACTTTGTATTAAACAGCAAAAATTCTAATTAAAATATGTTAGCATTTCAATACTCTTATGAATAACATTGACTAATAGATCACCCAGTGGTCTAACATAAAGATCATTAGCAAACATGCTATTGTAACGTTGGGAAAAGTGAGCAGTAGATCCTGATAGTGTTAACCGTAAGCTCTTCAGAATGATTCATATCATCATAATTAACTCACTTTACTACATATTGTTATAATATGTGGAATTACAATGGAAAAAATTTTAAATCCTGTATTAAAATATAAATAATGGTTATAAGAAAAATCATTTTGGGTATTCAGTGTAGCGTGATGAAACATAGAGGTGTATAATGGTAAAATGGTGATGTCTGCACCATGTGATCCTGTTGAGAGAACTGGGAGGAAGAAGTTCAACCAGAGTTTTTTGAGAAAATGTGGGTATCTAGTAAGCTGTAAGTGGAGTTCTTATAGAAGGTACCTTTTGTACAAAAGAAGCACAATTTGCCAGACTAATTAGAGTTACACCACATACGCATGACAGAACACCAAGCATATGACTTTGAACTTGATGCTTTGACTGCATACAAATACTGGAACAGCAAATTCAAATGTATTTTTGCCTGTAATCAACAGATGGATAATTGGACTCATCAATTAAGGGTAAAATGATTGTTGATAAACATCTAACTCCAAATATTACATCTAGGGGTGACATAAATTCTTCTTGGTAGTACCTATGGATTTTAACTCCTTCAAAATCCATCTGCTGAGTGTTAAAATAGGACGACCGGAAAGTGTTGTGACTGCCCTCACTCCCCTCCAAGAGGACCTGGAGATCTGAACGTACAGAGTTCTGCTGTGGCTTTCTCTAGTGCATGGTGTCAGGCCCTGCTGTCACCCTTGGAAAGTGTGAAAGCCCGAGAGTCACCTTTTGAAAAAGGAAACAGTCAAATGGAGTTGAACTTGTACCTTGAACATAATTGAACCTTGACCCCTCTGTTTATGCAGCTCTCAACCCAGACTTTGCTTGCACTCCAGGTCTAATTTGCAAAGTACCATTAGCATTTGTGGTTGTAAAAGAATTACAGAGCCACCTTAGCAGAATAATGCACATGGTTAAGGAGCAGAATATTGGTGTGTCGATGTAGTTGACGTTGTTAAGGCTGCATTTGTTTTCTGCCTTAGTGGATCATCTTGCACTGGTGCAACTTGAAAACTGAACTTGCAGTCAGAATGGTGTTGTAGGATGTTCTAGGTGTTTGAGATAGCTTTGATGAAGGAAAGGCAGTGTATGTCCCCGTCAAATTGATCAGTCACCTTTTGAGGGCAACTTGCGATGCTATGTCTGTGTGTGCATTCCACTCTAAAGTTTTTTTTTGAAAAGTTCTAATCCTGGCAAATAACCTGGGAATGCTACAAATGGTCAACTTTAGCAGTGACTGTATCACTGATGCACTTTGCAGGTAATTGGAAAGAATGTGAAGAACAAAATGTATTATGTATGAAAACACATCGTGTTTGAAATTCTTCAGGGAAGTTGTTGTCACAAACTAAGAAAGTAACTGTTCCATTAGTGTAGCAATTCTTAAAGATGAAGGACAATGCCAGTGACGTTTCACTGCCTCATTATTTTGGGTTCAATAAAAATAACGGCAATAAAATTTGAATAAATGTAGTGTATGCACATGAAAATTGTAACGCTGACTGACAATTACAAATAAAGGAAGGCAGGAGCTTACTTGAACTGTACTGATGTTTTTGCTATTATTAGTTTAACGAGTTTTGAGAAGATTTGTGAAGCAACTTGTGTTTACCTACTTCCTTGGCAGTAGTTGTCCCATGGCCTGGCACAGGAGCTTTGTCAAACGAAATTTGACAGGAAGCACATGCAGAGATATTCAACTATATCAAAGAGGTATAATTTTAAGAGACATTTTAAAGGAGGAGAAAACAGAGTGGTGGAAAGGTTATGAGGGGGAATTTTAGTACCTAGGCTCAAGGTAGATGAAGGCATGACCACTAACATTCGACCAATTTTAAAATTGAGAGATGAAAGAGGCCAGAATTGGAAAAGGAGGGACCTCTGAAGGTTGTGGAACTAGAGGAGTTTGGGTAGGGGAGAGGCCATGGGTTTTAAACCTGGATGAAAATTTCAAAATTATGGGATTACTAGATTGGGACCATGGATCGTGAACAATAAAGCATTCTTCAATAACAGTGTGTTATGATCCCAACTGGTATTACTGGACAAGTCAGAACCTAAAAAGAAAATTGTTCTATTTTTGAAGTTGGTTCATGTGATGGTTCATCACTGAACATATTTATGTCCTTGTTAGTACTGAGGGCCTGGATTTCTAACACCTCACAGATGGGCTTGACCTGGAGAGCCTACAAGGAGAAAGTGAGGACTGCAGATGCTGGAGACCAGAGTTGAAAAAATGTGGTGCTGGAAAAACACAGCAGGCCAGGCAGCATCCTCAGAGCAGGAGAATCGACGTTTCAGGCATGAACCCATCTTCAGGTTCCTGAAGAAGGGCTTATGCCCGAAATGTTGATTCTCCTGCTCCTCGGATGCTGCCTGGTCTGCTGTGTTTTTCCAGCACCACATTTTTCAACTCTGGAGAGCCTACAAACCTAGTAAACTTTCTTGCTGTTAGAATGAAACTACTCTTGTGCAGTGAAACACTTTTTGAAAAATGTTCTTTTGCTCAGATAAAATTGGTACCTTATTCTCCTGATCTGAACTCAAACTAAACTACCAATGTCCCTTGATCATTTCTTTTCTGGTATAAATGCTGATAAATTCTTTATCAGTTAACAGCACAATTTAGGCACTTTCCACCTTGAAAATATTGTGTTTAGGTCCCTTTTCCAAACTACTTTCTGACCATTCCCTAGAAAAGTACCCTTCACAGAAGTAAAACCAAAACCCATTTACCTCTGTTTTAAAAATCCACGTTCCAAGATGATACAACATTTATCACAGCGATAGGAATAAAGTTATTCATAAAGCATAATCACGACTAAAAGGAAACCTTAAAGTTAAAGCTTCCATTTTTTTTTAAACCATAAATTCAGCCCAGATTTTGTTTGCATACGCAATAATTTTGTTTCGTACAGCAAAGCACAGCTTTCAGATTCAGTGGGGTGGGGGGAACGAAACAAATTCATTCCTGTAAAACCATTCTATGCCCTTTGAGGAAGTTAGAACATTTTTAGATCTGTAAGTTTTATTCCTCCTTTCCAAAAGCCACTGACTCATGCAGGATTAGTTCCATGGGTACTGATTACATTGATGTGTCTTGACCTAGGGTTCAGCTGAATAATTTTACAGTGATCATCAATTGTTCAGACATGCGTACATTGTAACTGAATTACTTCAGATCTTTGCCTGGTTTTCACACTCATGCACCCATGCTGGCAGAGGCTATGGGACTATAAGTACAAGTGAAAATTCTTGTTAATTAGATGATATTTAGCACACAGTTTCTGAGAACAGTAGTCTCAACCCAACCCAATCCCCTACCAGGATCTACAAATAAAGTTCTAATTGAGATGGTATATTTTCTTATTGTCTTCTCTTGTATAAAATTACAGTGAGTCAGTTTGTCTCCAAGTATTGGAAATCTCCTCATTTTTCTGCAAAGGAAGTGCTTTAGATATTCTCTGGTTTTGTTTTGATTGAATTACTGAACGTATATCCAACCGCTGTAAAAAAAATTATAAGTCGGCTTTTTCTATTTGGCAATGAGGGCACTTTACCTGAGGCAGAGTGTTCCTGTAATAAACTGTGTGTTAGTTCGAATTGAGCTGCTTTGAACATTTTCTGTTTGTGCAGGTTGAGCAGTGGCCATTTTTTTCAGTCATTATAAAGCTCCCTTGGCCTCCCTTAAGACAGGCAAGAGGTCAGTGCAGGTGATGTGCAGAGAGTGCATTGTCCACCATATTGGTAAAGACCAATAAACTAGTGTTTCTAAGATGGGCATGAATCCAATGTACAGGTAAATACTGAGCTTTTGAAGCCACCTTCTCAAAATGGGTTCTCCCTGACTCTGCTGACTGCTCATTAGTCTGCTTTTCCTTATTGACAGTCTTGTTAAAAGGGCAATGTTTTTAAATCTGTAACTCTTCAGCTAGCTCAATGTCCAAAGAGCTGCTCCTACCACACCCTCTGCTGCCACGTGAAGTGGCTATGATAGATTTTTGCTTGATGCTGATAAGAAATAATGGCATTAAGTCAGCATTCACTGAAGGAGCAAACCATAGTTGGAAGTACATTGAAGTAAAATAATTAGAAGACCATTAAATACAGGAGCAGAAGTTAGGCCATTCAGCCCATCGAGTCTACTCTGCCTTTCAATCATGGCTGATAAGTTTCTCCACTTCATTCTCCCGTTTTCTTCCTGTAACCCTTGATCTCCTTGACAATCAAGAACTTACCTGTCTTTTTTTTTAGATTACATTACAGTGTGGAAACAGGCCCTTCGGCCCAACAAGTCCACACCGACCCACCGAAGCGCAACCCACCCATACCCCTACATTTACCCCTTACCTAACACTACGGGCAATTTAGCATGGCCAATTCACCTAACCTGCACATCTTTGGACTGTGGGAGGAAACCGGAGCACCCGGAGGAAACCCACGCAGACACGGGGAGAAAGTGCAAACTCCACACAGTCAGTCGCCTGAGGCAGGAATTGAACCCGGGTCTCTCGCACTGTGAGGCAGCAGTGCTAACCACTGTGCCACCGTGCCGCCCACTAAAATATACTCAAAATATATTCTTCTTAAATATACTCAATGATCTGGCCTCCACAGCCTTCTGTGGCAGTAAATTCCATAGATTCCCCACTCTCTGGCTGAAGAAGTTTCTCCTTATCTCTGTTCTAAAATGTCTTCCCTTTCCTCTAAGGCTGAGCCCTCGAGTCCTAATCTCTCCTACCAATGTAAACATCTTCCCAACATCTATTCTATTCAGGCTATTCAGTATTCTATAAGTTTCAATTGGATACCCCCTCATAATTCCATTGACTATAGACTCAGAATCCTCAAACATTCCTCATATGTTAAGCTTTTCATTCCTGGGACTATTCTCATGAATCTCCTCTGAGACCACTCCAGGGCCAGTACATCCTTCCTGAGATATGGGGTCGAAAACTGCACACAATACTCCAAATGTGGTCTGACCAAGAATATTCAAGAATTCATTGAAATAGAAGTTAAACTTCTTTGGAGCTTCACTGGAAAACTAAATTTGAGGATTTAGCAAGAGATTTGCTAATTTAAATTTTAAATGTTAACCGTAACTCCTGTTTGAGAGCAAGTGAGGTAGACAGTGGTAAGATAGACCAAAGGAGGTAGAATTTTGATTTGGAAATAAGCTATGATTTGAAACAAGTGACTAAGCACTGACCCCTGTTTCCAACAGTGCAGCTCGAAGTTTAGCTGTCTAAAGATGCATGAGAAGAAATGGGAGAAAATTCATTGTTAAATGACCTTATTGCAGAGCTGCAACAGGGGAAACATTGCTTTCTTGTAATTCTTGAATAACATATGATGAACATATCAATTTAATTTGATCCATTGGAAAGCTCCAGCTAGATTTTGTAACATTTTTTCTTCTGAACTAGACTAGTTTCTCCAATAGTGAGCTGGTTCTATCCCTTAGGAGAAAGTGAGGACTGCAGATGCTGGAGATCAGAGTTGAAAAATGTGTTGCTGGAAAAGCACAGCAGGTCAGGCAGCATCCAAGGAGCAGGAGAATCGACGTTTCGGGCATAAGCCCTTCTTCCTGAAGAAGGGCTTATTCCCGAAACGTCGTTTCTCCTGCTCCTTGGATGCTGCCTGACCTGCTGCGCTTTTCCAGCAACACATTTTTCAGCTTGGTTCTATCCTTTCTCCGCCTTTCAATCTTCTTTCTCCCATCTCTTTAAATCTAAAGATGTGCCACATTGATAAGTGCATCTGTACGTTAGTTTCCGAGACCTGGTGAAAATCCTGGAGCTAACTTCTTCATGGTACTTGAGGAATGCTTCTACCATGTAGACTGCAGATGTACAAAAATTTGCTTGGGGACACACTGGAATAGGCAAGTAATGTTGGCCTTGTACTGCATGAATGCATTTTTTTTCAATGTTTCCAGCCTTCCTTCTGGTGCAAGATATTCAGTTCAAGGACGATTAGGAATGGACAATAGATGCTGGTGAAATGTGTTGAATTTGGCTGCAGCTCCAAAATGGATCAAACTAAATTGACAATTTCCATCACACGTTATTCAAAAGTTGCAAGAAAATGCCCACATTTTATCCAAGAGTAACGAAAAGCTGAAGAAATTACAAGGTGAATGCAGAGTAACCAAGCAAATTTTGAGTCTGAAATTGGTATGATTCAACGACTTTAATCTTGGTTGAAGGAAATTGAGTTGATAGAACCTATCCATCTTTTCAAAATTGGGTTGCCAGTTCTTTTTTTACGTATAATAGATTGATTAGTGGACTTAGTGATGCAAAACATCATTAGAATTCTTGGAATTACTTTATTTTGTCACAAAGTATCTGCTTTTAATACCTAGGACATCCATAGACTGAAACATTTCAATAAGACCATTTTCAATAAGAAAACTTTCTAAAATACTGCTTTAAAAATGAATACAATGATTACCTGACTATGATTTAAGCCAAACTTCATGAAACTGTGAATCGGCAAGAATATATTAATAGTTATTATATTATTGTTGTTGTGTTATAATAATATATTATTATAACACAATAATAATTAAAGTTATTATTGAGACTGAAATTTGTATTTCCTGTTTTGATTTACACCTGTATGATAAGGTTCACACGCTGGAGATAAAAGAATCGCCTGCAATTTATCCCACTTGGAGACAACAAACACAGAACACAGGTGTACACACATATGTTGTATTTTGGGGAACTGGTTGACAGTAAGGAAAATGGATTTGTCAGTGAAATTAGAGAAGGCTGTCACTCATCCTCCACCTTTCTCTGTCACCACCCCACCCCGTGCTCTTCAGGAAGGTGAAAGACTGGCATCAAAGCTATTTGGGAAATTAATGCAAGCATTGAGAAATCAAAGATATCTGTAATATTCGCTGCTGCTGTTTGATTCAGTTCATCCATAATTAACTGTGGTCCCAATTTAAAACCCAATATCTCAAGAATACTCTAAGGACTTTAAAAGCTTTAAACTGCATCATCTTTTTTTAAGCTGAACACAGTTCACTTTATAATGTTGTAGCTGTGCTTTTGTATGTCCGATAGCCAGTCTTTTTTCGCAGGGTTAGCAGGTTATACAACTGCTCTTATCTCACTTGAGAAAACTTTTGTAATTGGCTCCTTATAGTTTCTGGTGAACTAATTAGTGGTATTTTAATTGGAGTGAGGTATGGCTGCTTGCTCAAAAGAACAAAAAGACGTTGTGCCCAACTGAGGAGTATGAAGAGAGGAGCTGATTCACTCTTGACACCTGGTCCTAACAATAATTAATGACGTTGCCCTCCCATATTATGATATTTTACTAACTGGTGGGTTACAATTAATTTTACAGCTTTTGTATGAAGCTGAGAAAATTGTAGAATTCCTGTATGTTTTTTGTATTGAAAATCAATTTAATAAAATACAGTCCATATTCTTTAAAATAGAACATTAAATTCCTGTGGGGCATTAATTTTGTCATCGTGCGTTTGCTAAAACTTGGAAAGTGAGTTAAAATCAGGATTCTTAAAATATGGACCTTCTAACATGATAGGTCCAGTTTTTAATAATACAATATGGGTTTAAAACCCTTATAGTTGTTGCCATTGGCTGCAGTACATGACATTTAATACATGTATGTGAAATTCCATTGTCCTTTTAACGTCAGTATCAGTCAATATAAAATAGGTAGGTTAACAGCAGTATTAAATAGTGGACAGTGCAGTTTCAGAATGGCATGTTGTGGTAGTCTTACTTTTAATTCCTCAATTATTTGAAGAACTACTAATATTTATTTCTCTGTGACTGACAAACAACTTCTGCTGTTAGTCAGCACCTGTGGAAATGAGCCATTTATAAGTCTGGAGCCAGGAGCAAATGCTCTCAATATCCAGCTTACTAGATTGAGACCTTCCAATATCAGGTTACCTCAACCACTAGCAAGATCAATTTGTAGGTTGGAAGTTTGGAAGTCAATAGGTCAGTTTTCTGTTTGGTTGTGGTCACTGGAGGCAGTCTTCTGATCACCACACCCTAACAAAGAATACTGAACTTAACTTACATAGACCGAGTTGGATACATTGCAGATTGCGAGGGGTTGTGAGCTAAAATGGCTGTAAGAATCCTAGGATCTCTATCAAAATGTCAATTGCCTTCCCATCAGTGTTCGTGAACTAACATGGTGCAATTGGAAGCAAAAATGGTTCTCCTTTATTCTCAGTACCGCCAGATTAATGTGCAATACCTTAGTCCTGCCTCTAGATGTCTTTAGTTTTCTAACTTTGGTAGGGCAGTGCAACAACCAGATATGTTATTGCCATCCAGTGGTAGAACATTAGTACTGCATCAATGATAATTTATATGTGGGACTATATAGTTTTATATATGCATTTTTAAAACCTGTGTTGTATAAATAGATATATATATATCCATTTTCTAGGTGAACATGAATGCTGGCACTAAAATAGTTTTTATTAAAGAACGCTATTTATATGGATTTGCTATCTATATCAGTAGCTTTGCCCTGTATTCTACTCTGTGAAATGTACAGGCTTGCATAGCTATCAATTTGGTACGTATCTGTCCAACACATGGTGTCAACGTAGTTATCTTAATTACTGATGTTGATTCAGATACTGTTTTGACAGAGTACTAATTCGGCATCTTGTGTTCAGTCACCCATCTGGAAAAAGATTAGACAGGCAGAATATAAGGTACATCCAAGTCCAAGAAACATGGTATGTGATACACAGAATAAAAAGGGCAACAAGCCAGGTTTCATGCTGAGAAAGGGCTTGTGCTGCAGAATTTAGATTAAATTAGTTTTGAAAATAAGGACATCATCTCAAATTGGACTGCAAAGGATAATTAGCACAGCTCCATCAGTGCAGAAACTAGTGCTACATTTTGAAGCAAATTAGTGCATGCCTTAGGCAAGGTTTGAAGCTGTATGGTGGATAACATTATGGATTTTTCAAATTTAACTGTCATAACAATACTTTATTAATTTGTTATTGCTGAGAGGGATGTTTTACTATTTTGAGTCATGTTTTGTTCACCTGTTGATTTAACGTTGTGTAACTTGCCTGAACAGCGAGAATACAGTTGTATTTATTTCATAAGAAGGGCTTCTATTAATTATAAATGATACTTTATGGAGTGAGATTGGGTTTTTAGCAGAATATTTGGAAATTATTTTGGTATTGAGTTATTGACCCAGATCATTTCTCAGTATGATATTAGGTAATTGGTTTTTATTGTGAAAATTTCCAATTCCTATTCCTGGAGATGACAAATTAAGAAATGATAATCTCTCCCAATTAATTTTCAATGTTTCTAATGAATATTGCATGTCACATTTATGATGTGTTATAGACAAGCAGACGACAAACAGCAGGATAGCAGGATATACTGCTCCAAATCTTACATTGAAGTCAGTGGAAGATTAAATCATTTGGATTACTAATCTGTGTGCTTATTTTACACTCTAGAATCAGTTTGCCAAAAAAGCAGGTAGATTAAAAACACTAAACTTCCAATTACAAAGCTATCCATTCTTTTGAAACATATTGTTGCTACTGGACCTATTTCTCTCCAAAGAAAATTATCAAATAACATAAGCAGTATCAGGGTAGTTATTTTTAAAAAAGCTTAATTTTTCTATTTCTGCAGAGAAAATCGAATACTAGTTCTGGGGGAATTTGATTTCTGTTACTGATAAAACATTTCAAATTGCAATCTTTCAGACTAGCTAATGAGCATAAACCTGAGAAAAAATGTGATATTATTGCAGGTCACCAGTTTATTCTAGTATGTATGTATATATAGCCACAAGAGAGTGTGATCACACCCTTCCTTTTTTAATGAGCAGATCATGCAACATTCAAACTTGTGTGCAGCCTGCATTAATATTGTTTTACATTTATTTGCACATAGAACTTAATGACTGCTTTACCATCAGAAGATACCTTCTTTCTTCATTCAGATGTCTAGAAATTGGGGAATGGCGTTCATCTGTCTTGGCCTGAGACACAAAAGATATGTTTAACCAGGAATAATATTACCCTTGTTGATTTTTCCCCTTTAGCAGATATGTCTGTCTGATCTGACCCAGATCTGAACTGTTTTCAGGCCCAGCTTGTATTAGTGCTCTACTAAACTTTCTCTGTCTGATTCTTCCCAATTCTCTTCTTGTGTGACCCTCTACAATACAGTATGATTTGCGTGTGCATACCACATTTTTCCACTCCCAAACATCTTGACTATATATGAACGAAGACTACCTTTTTTTTGTCTTTCTAGTAATCACTTCAATCATTTAATAAGCTTTTATCTTTAACCATCTGATTTGACTTTGGGTTCTACTCCTGTCATGACTCTGAGATTGTCAGCAGAAGACAAAATCTACAAATGTGGCATCAGCAATGAAAACTTGTTTCTAGGCTGTCTCCTAGGAAACCACTCAGCCAGTGTTCTAGTGGTATTAGTATGAGACGTGTAGGTTTTAAAAAAAAAAATTGCCAATCTGTGGTTCAGCAGCATCCGATGGTCCTTTCAATTTGTATCTAGCATTTGTTTAACAAGAGCGCACTTAACAGTTTGTACTGTGTGCTCCATTCCTCCATTTAAAACAGGAAAACATGGTGAAACTGTTGTATCATATGCCCCAATTATTCTCATGAAATTTGAAAACTTTTCCGAACAAAACTCCAGTCTGTTGTCATTTACAATTTTCTCTGCTATGGCAGCAATCAAACTACGCAAGGTTTCTAAACCAGTTTAGTTCATTGGAAGCAGCTGATTTCACATTGAATGCTTGTCAATCCCCAATGAATAGTGTTTTGCTTCAGACATTACAAAATCATTGTGAAGTCTCTACCGCAATTTTGAGCTAGTCATTTCCATTATTGTACAAGTACTGATGGCACCGTTTGTAAAGCTTGACGTACCTATGCTGTTGCACTGTGATTTCTGTCCTAATCTAACCATTACAAAGACAGCTTCTTGCTAAACTCTGGCAAACTCAACACTAAGCATTGGTCATGAAGAATACATTGCAACAGCAAGCTCTACCTTTCTGGAATTATAACTTTGTTCTCCATATGACACCACCACTGTTAATTAACATCCCATTCTTATGGATAAAAATGGTCTGAATTCTAAATCCAGCATCTGTGCTGGCCATCTATTTGTGACATTATCATACATCCTTGACAGTTCAGGGTCTTTATGATTTGGTCTACCAATGTTGTGCTGCGAATAACAGCATGTTGAAGATCATGAAAAGTAAAATACATCCGCCATATTGCGTTTCATGTAGGTTGGGGTCGGTAGTCTAGACATTAGATTAGAATTGCTGTGATTTTTCAATTGTCTGTACTTAAGATTAGATTAGATTAGATTACTTACAGTGTGGAAACAGGCCCTTCGGCCCAACAAGTCCACACTGACGCGCCGAAGCGCAACCCACCCATACCCCTACATTTACCCCTTTTAACGTAACACTACGGGCAATTTAGCATGGCCAATTCACCTAACCCGCACATCTTTGTGACTGTGGGAGGAAAGCGGAGCACCCGGAGGAAACCCACGCAGACACGGGGAGAATGTGCAAACTCCACACAGTCAGTCGCCTGAGTCGGGAATTGAACACGGGTCTCTGGCGCTGTGAGGCAGCAGTGCTAACCACTGTGCCACCGTGCCACCCACTTGTTACATGTTTCTAAACAAAGTCCTTTGACTGCGTTCGGGCTGGAGCTAGTGAGTACTGGAACCTTTGGTTCAAAATAGGGGAGGAGATGGCCTAATGGTGTTCTCATTGGATTCTTAACACAGAGACCCAGGTCATGTTCTGGGGATGTGGGTTCTAATCCTGCCATGGCATATGGTAGAATTTGAATTCAACAAAAATCTGGAATGAAGAGTCTAGTGATGACCATGAGTCGATTGTCGATTGTTGGAAAAACCCATCTGGTTCATGAGTGTCCTTTTGGGAAGGAAACTGCCATCCTTACCTGGTCTGGCCTACATGTGACTCCAGACCCACAGCAATGTGGTTGACTCTTCACTGCCCTCTAGACAATTAGAGATGGGCAATAAATGCTGGTCTAGTCAGCGATACCCTCATATCCTGTGAATGAATAAAATAAAAATAGCAGTTAGTGTCTTATAATCAGCTTCAGTTTTAAAACTAGTTATACAGGTATGTATAAAATTTTCTTAGTCCAGAAGTCAACGATAATGTTTCACACTCTATCTGAGCATAATTTCTGAGTTCCTGAGACAGATGCAAATGGATTCTGCTCACCATTATCCAACACTTGAGAAATCACTGCACCTCTTCCTTGTCGAGAGGTATCACACACTAGCTTTATTTTCTTATCAGGCACATCATAGTTGTAACATCTTCCAATTTACTTTTACTTTAATTATTTTGTGTCATACGTTTGACCAAAACCACTGTGCAAAAGGAGTGTATTCAATAGTTGCTCAATTTGGTATGAATTTAATACAGTAATTCATGCAATCCCAATTCAGTATTCCTGCTGAGAAATATTCTGGAGGGTGGGGGGGTGACATGTTATTTCTTAATGCTTAAACTTTACTGTAGGGAATTTGTGACTTATCTTTGTCTCTCCCACTAAGAATTGAACACTCCCTCTGGAGGAGGCAGTGGCTTCACAAATATCCAAATCCCCAATGTGTCAGTGCAAAAGACAAGACTGATGTAATAGCACCTATCCTCTGCCTGGACAGTGCTGATCAGATCCAGTTCTTCCACCTCCTGAGGTCCCCAGGTTCGCAGATGCCAGCCTTCAGCCAATTAGTTCACTCCATGTAATAGCAAGAAACAGCTAAGAGCCATAGATACTGCATAGGCTATGGGCCCTGTTCACATTCCAATAGTGGCACTGAAGGCTTGTGCTACATATCTAGCCTTGCCCCTGATTTAGTGCAGCTCCAACCTTGGCAATGTGGAAAATCGCCCAAATGCATCCTGTCTACATAGGTCTGGATGGGATCTATCCCAGGTTACTGAGGGAAGCGAGAGAGGAAATAGCTGGGGCCTTAATAGATACTTTTGTAGCACCCTTGAACATGGGTAATGTCCAAGAGGACTGGAGAATTACTAACATCCTCTTGTTTAAGAAGGGTAGCAGGGATAATCCAGGTAATTATAGACCGGTGAACCTGACGTCAGTGGTAGTGAAGCTGCTGGAGAAGATACTGAGGGAGAGGATCTATCCCCATTTGGAAGAAAACGGGCTTATCAGTGATAGACAGCATGGTTTTATGTAGGGAAGGTCATGTCTTACCAACTTAATAGAATTCTTTTGGGGAAGTGACAAAGTTGCTTGATGAGGGAACGGCTGTAGATGTCCTACACGTGGACTTCATTAAGGTGTTTGATAAGGCTCCCCATGGTAGGCTATTGGAGAAGATGAAGTCGCATGGGGTCCAGGGTGCTCTAGCTAGATAGATAGAGAATTGGTTGGACAACAGGAGACAGATGCGAGTAGTGGAAGGGAGTTTCTCAAAATGGAGACCTGTGACCAGTGGTGTCCCGCAGGGATCCATGGTGGGACCACTGTTGTTTGGGATATGCATACATGATCTGGAGGAAGGTATATGTGATCTGATTAGTAAGTTTGCAGATGACACTAAGAGTGGTGGAGTAGCAGAGAGTGAAGGGGACTCTCAGAGAATGCAGCAGAATATAGATAGATAGGTTGGAGAGTTGGGCAGAGAAATGGCAGATGGAGTTCAATCCGGGCAAATGCGACATGATGCATTTTGGCGGATCCAATTCAAGAGCGAACCATGTGGTAAATGGAAAAGTCCTGGGGAAAATTGATGTACAGAGAGATCTGGGTGTTCAAGGCCATTGTTTGCTAAAAGTGGCAACACAGGTCAACACAATGGTCAAGAAGGCACACAGCATGCTTTCCTTCATTGACTGGGCGATTGAGTACAAGAGTTGACAGGTCATGTTACAGTTGAAAAAGTCTTTGGTTTGGCCACTTGAATGGCATCCAATCTACCATGAGTCACAGCAGTGTGAACCACCTTTGAGGTATAATGCAGCAGTTCACTAAGGCTCTTTCGACAGTAACTTCCAAACTGTAATCTCTACCACCAGAAAGCTGAGGACTGCAGATAAATGAGAGCACACCGCCTGCACATTCCCCTGCAAGCTGTGCAAGATCCTGACTTGGAACTATATCCCTGTTCCTTCACTTTCACTGTGTCACGATCCTTGAATACTCTTCCTAACAACATTGTGGGTGTATCTCCAATATGTGAGCATCAGTGGCTCAAGAAGGTGGCTCATCAGTACATTCTTTGGAGCAAATAAGGGATGGAGAATAAGCATTGGCTCAATTGTCAGTGCTGTTATTTTGTGGTTTAGTAAAGAAAACCTCCATTGAATTTTGAAACATTTGATGTCTTTAGGACTTCGCCTGAACTCCATGCCCTTCCAAAGGTTGGAGTGCAAACTTCCATCTTTCGTTGTGAGTCAGCTTGTTTGGAGCTGAAATAGGTATGTCATCTAATGAGCACAAACTCCCCTTAAATGAATCTGGGGCTGACTCGCCTATGGAACTAAAATATGGATTAACAATCAAAAATGAAATGGACGTATCATCTAATTCAAATTGCAGATGGGCTGATACAATTGCAACATTTAAGAGGCATTTGGATGGGTATATGAATAGAAAGGGTTTGGAGGGATATGGGCCGGGTGCTGGCAGGTGGGATTAGATTGGGTTGGGACATCTGGTCGGCATGGACGGGTTGGACCGAAGGGTCTGTTTCCATGCTGTACATCTCTGATTCTATTTGTCAGATCTATTGTGAGAAAAATGGTCTCCTGACAACATTGTGAACAGATCCTTGACATTTGGCAAATTACTGCATGGATTACATTCTTATACCCGATTTGCAGTTAATTGCAATCCCCACGTAATTGTACTCTACTGTTTTATCTTGAGTACTACCTGTATAGGAGTAACCCAATAATCCGTTCACCTGTTTGCAAAAAAGATTGCGAAAAAGCGACCAAATCGAAATGACGGGATAGATGTTGTTCATGCTTTGAGAATATAAAAGAGGTGTCCCACAAGAAGGTTTGCGGGGTTGAGTGTTTATCATATGTATAAATGATTTGAACTCTGAATCTTGGGGAGCATTGTCAGAATCTTCAGATAATCTTCAAGATAAGGTTAGGAATATTATAAGAAAATGTAAAGCACCTAACAACTTTTCTAATAACAGATAAAATGTGAAGCAGTAAAATGTACAGTTATTCGTTTTTGGATGGCTGGAGGCTGTTCATTTCCTTAGGGGTGAAACTAATTTGAGTAAGAGAGCAGAGCTCTTGGAACATGGATGCATATCCTTTCGTGGGATCTGTGCATTGCTCGCTGGACCAGTATTTATTGCCCATCCCTGGTTCCTTCAAGGTGGTGGTGGTGAGCTGCTGCCTTGAACTGTTGCTGGAGAATCCCCAAAATGTTATGGAGGGAGTTCCAGTCAGTAAAAGTAGAACTGCAAATTGGTACATACAAAGTACAGAGTTTTATTTCATGAAACATAGAATACAAAGCAAGGAGATAATGTTAAATTTATAAACAACCTAGCATAGAACACAGTTGCGGTGTTTATTTCTCTGGACATTAAAATACAAAATGCATTGAGTCACTGGAGAAAGAACAGCAATAATTTATGAGCATGTTTTGAGGTGTAGTTATTAGGAACGATCGAGCAGATTGGGGATTTTTTTCCCTTTTTTTGAAAAAATGATTTCCTCTTTGTGATCTGACAGGGAATCCAAAGGGTGGTTGTGGAGTAACACTTTGAACTTGTGGCTGAGCCCAGAACAAGGGATAGCTATGAGATAGGTACGAGCAGATCATATAAAGAATTTAGAAGAAATTTTATTTTAACAGATTCATGAAAGGAAACTTGCGAAGAGGATTAAGCAGATAATATTGATATACATAAAGAACCTTTAATGTTCACAATAAGGGAGGGAGATATGGGAGACAAGGGTTCATTGGGAAGTGCCAATTCAGGAGGTGAGGCTCTTGATGAGTTTAAGTATGGCAATCAACCAGTCAGTCTGAATAGCCTGTCTGTTTTTAGATTATATGGAACTCTTTGTAAGTTGTGAGACCAATCATATGCGAAGTGTATAACTCTGGAACTACAAAGTTGAGCTGTTTCAAGTAAAACTGGTCACTTTGAGCATTTTGATTTTTTTTCTTTCTATTGAAGATCTTTAAATGCATGCCCTCGTTTTAATTAAAAGCTTGTTTAACCATCATTAAAGCTGAGCTTAGTTGCATATTTGAAAATCTTTTTAAAACAGAAATTCTCTTACTTAATTTCATGATATTTATCTTATCTAAAATTTAGCATAATTAGAATTGTGGATCTTTAGTTGATTAATTAAAGTGTGAAATGAGGTTTCACAACAAACCCAGGAAACATGTTCAGAATATTGTTATCAATATAGCATGTAATTGGCCAACTTGGTCATGTAACAATGACCCATGTAAACCTACTCAAAATCAAAGATTTATCAACACAGGTTTTGGGCCAGCAAGTAGTAAATGTATTATTCCAAACTGTAAAGCATTGAAGTCACACACTAGGGGTACATTAGTTGTGCTAGACACTACAGATGACTGCTATTCAAAACCGTTCTTGATTGTGACGTCGAAAAAAAAAACATCTATGGATGGAGTTTTAATATTATGCAGTGCCCAACGTGATGGCAAAGCAATACAGATTGGGAATTGTTTGAAATATTGTGAAGGTTTGCAAGTTCTTAGGTCATTGTCCACCATACAGCTAAAAGGTGAGTTGCATGGCATATCACTGGCTTGTCCACTCCATCAACAACCATTAGCAAATTTCTAACCATGTTCTCCAGGAAAAACGTTGGTTGACTTTCCCATTGTGATTAAATGATGTTGTAACAGCCAGTGCGAGGGAAACGGCCTGATTACAGGGCCCTGCTGCTTTTTAATGTTGCTAAGAACAGAGGAGGAAGTGTAAGGACATTGTGAAACAGTGATAAATGGATTATTGAAGGAGCAACATGGGGTTGTTTTGTTGCCTTCCAGCAAATCCTCCAAGTGAGTTCTTTGAGAACTGTTGAAGCAACAGATATTCGTTTTCCTCATTGGCTCAATTTTTAAACTGCAGTACGTTGCTATTGGAATCCTGAATTTTTCATTGGAACAATGAGCTCATTTTGAATTTTGTAGAGTGGAAATATCAGTTGGAACTTGATGGAATATTAACACAAACTAATAAGTTTGTGCTGACATAGGTTAGGACACAGCTGATGAACCCATCTGAACCTCCTTCAGGTCAAAACTATTTGAGAAATGCCAAACTACACAATCCCGTTAATGAGAGTTGCTGTATGGTCTTAATATATTTATAAAAACTAACAATCCAGATTCCATGATGTTCTCTTTCCGAGGCAGACAATCAATGCTAATGGTAAGATCATTATCAGTTTGCTTGCTTTACTTTGTTAATCTTAGCCTTGCAGCTTGATGCTAGTTGTTTTGGTCTGCTTACAATTGGCCTTTCATTGCGATCATGAGTGACATTAATAAATTAGCAATAGGAAGATTTCAAACAGGGTGAGTAGAAGCCCAGTCAATCAAAGTTGTACTCTGGGATTCTAGTAGTAGCTATATTCCTGAACTTGTGCAACAGTGTAATCACTCATAAAGTTTTATGGCCCAGTGGTTCTGTTTCTGTCTCTGCCTCTGATGATCTTAGTTCAAGTCCCATTGACCATTTCAAATCTAATTATCATTAGGCACAATTATTGTGACTTCTGGGAGATTTGAACCTTTGGGCATCTTTACTCATTTTCTTGTGAAAGAGGATGTATGGTTGAGATCTTAAATGAAGAGATGTTTCTGATACTTAGTGCTAGTAAAGTGAGATTTTTTGGATTTCATCTATTACATTGTAGTGTGAGCTATCTGGAACTTTGAATGATCTAAAGTAAATGAGTGAAGAATAAAACCTATTTTGATAGCTAATTCTAAAAAGGTGGTGTTACGTGGTCCAGTTTCTCAATTTATTCAAATAATAAGGAATGATTAAAAATAAAATGGAGTTTGTGGTAACAGGAACTGATAAGGTAAACTAAATAGAGTTTATGGTAAGGTTGTTGTAATTAATGTCTGTTTATCTACCTTGTGACTGGTTGCATTCAATAACCTTCTGCCTAATTTGAACATTTTTCTGATCAATGCTTACTGCTTCAGATGAATAATTGGAAGAAGCAAAAAAAAAGAGAAAGTAATAAAAGATGGTTTCTCATTAAAAATACAAACTGTTGGCCAATGATGAGTCCATCCAAGAAAATAAGTAAAGAAAGTCTAGTCAGTGCTAATTTTGATAGGAGTGTACAGCATAAAAAAAACATCATTGAGCTGTTTGGCATTGTGGTAGTGTCTCTACCTCTGGGCCAGAAGGCCTAGGTTCAAATCCCAGCTGCTGCAGGCTCTTACACAACCCTCAACAAGTTGATTCCTTCAGGCATATAGATATTTTTATCAATTACCTGCCATAAGCAGCTAAGAGTTAGGAAGAAGTCATTGGGCTTGTATGGTGTGGTCGGTAGTGTCCCTACATCTGGGCTAGAAGGCCTGGGATCTGGACCCTTCTGCTTCAGGGTTGTGTCGTAATTTGTCTTAATGAGTTGAATAAAGCAGCTAGGAATAATTCATTTAGCTCAGGTTGATGAAAGAGCAATCCACTTAGTCTGACTCAGCACTTCTTTTGTTCCTATAGTCTTACCAAAATTTCCTTTTTCAAGAGTAGATGTAATTCCCTTTGGAATTGTTGCAGTCAGCCTTTAAAGTAATGAATTCTAGATCATATAAGATTGTTGCTTTTAAGTTAAATTACCTTGAATCTGTTGAGTACAATGTGAGGTGGTGTCTCAGTCTAGTGCAGATTCAGTGTCACTTAAATTCAGAGCAGAACAATTCTTTAAAGATGCTGCTTAACTTAGGTTTCATGATTTCCTTTTCCTTTAACTTTTGGATGACCTTGATTACACTATTTAACCGTTTTCTTAATTTTTTAAAAGAAAAGTTTATTTGTTGATGTTTTTGTTCAGATATAATGAACATTGTATGAATAGTTGGCTTTTGACAATGTGTATTAGTAAAATTTGTTTTCCACATGAGTTGGGTGATGAGCTTGAAACATGTGGCAATGAATGTAGTAATGTTGGTAATCTGATCCTGATGCTTTAAATAATAGAGTCCTACAGTATGGAAACTGACTTTTCGGCCCAACTCTATCATGTTGACCAAACTTCCTGCTCAAAACTGATTCTACCTGCCTGCATTTAGCCCATATCCCTCTAAACCTTTCCTCTTCATGTGTCTGTCCAAATGTCTTTTGAATGTTGTGACTGCATCTACCACTTCCTCTGGCAGTCCATACCACATATGAACTACCGTCTTTGTGAAAAAGTTGCCACTTAGGTCCCTTTTAAATCTTTCCCTCTTTCCTTAAAAATATGCCCCCCACCAGTTTTGAACTCCCCCCACCAGTAATCTAAAGTATTTGAGTGATTATTTTTCTTCCTTTCTTCCTTAGTCTTTTGCACTATTTCCACGCTGCGCTCCCACAATCTTTTAAAATCCATTTATGATTGCAATCAAACCACCATCACTTCACTTTTGAAGGCAAGAGGAAGCCAATATTCATAGAATCCGTATAGTATGGAAGCATGACCGTTGGCCCACTCCAAAGAACGTACCAACCAGATCCACTCCCTACCCTGGTAACCCTGCATTTCCCAATGCTAACCCACCTAGCCTGTACATGTTTGGAAAGGAAACTGGAGCACCCGATGGAAACCCACACGGACAAGGGGAGCACATGCAAATCCCACATAGACTGTTGCCGGAGGTTGGAATTGAGCCTGGGTCCCTGGAGCAGTGAGGCAGCATTGCTAACCAGTGAGCTACCGTGCCACCTGAGTTTGGAACTGATGTGAGCTGTCCCTGGTGCTGAAGTTAAGAGTTTTGTGGGTCAGAATTTAAAATCAGCTTTTAAACAGGAATTGCAAACTCCTTTCTTTGAATTGATTTGAACGCATTGTGATGTGGGGGGAGAAAAAGTGAATTTAATGTAGTGTGCATTGAAATTGATCTGAATTGAGCTAATTTTGGAAAGCGATTTTCTTATAACTAGGCCAAAGCTGTAAATCCAAAATGAAACCAGAAAATGCTAGAAATAATCAGCAGTTCTGGGATCTGTAGAGGGAAAAATAGATTAAAAACTCCAGGTCAATATCAGAACGAAAAGTCATCAACCTGAAACATTCACTCTGTTAGTAACTCTGCAGTTAGTGAACAATGTCCCTTTTTTTTTCTGAAGTTGTGCGAATTTGACCATTTTAATGTGTATCTCCAGATTTTTTTCTTGTATGGCTGCATGGGGTATTTTAAATGGAACAATGTGAAAGGCCTGTCAGCATTGACAAATAATATTGCTACCTAATATTTCAGAAACTTGCTGCTTTTAAGTATCAATAAAACAAAACAACCCAAAAGTCACATGAAATGTTGGCAATAATGGTTTAAGACAACAAATGTCATATGACATCAGGCCACCAAATATATATGTTTTCCTCAAGCTGCGTTTGAGACTGCTGTATTTTTTCTTTCTCACTAATTTAATAGGGTGATGCAGTCACATGCTAACAATATCTTCTGCATTTCTGTTGACATATGGAGTATTTACACTTGCATAGCACCTTAATGAAATGAATTCATCAATATCCTAACATGCTATCAACCCTTACTTAATTTTCTCATCACAACACACAATGAAAGCATTGATGTTTTTATTTTGGATGCCACAGTATTTGGCACAAGGCACCAATTGTAAGTAATCAATGAAAACCTGTCAAAATAGTTGGAATATGACCGACTCAACATGGACATCTTCTACAAACCCACAGACTCCCATAGCTAACCGGACTACACCTCCTCCCACCCTGCCTCCTGTAAAAACATTATCCCTCTTTCCCAATTCCTCCACCTCCGCTGAATCTGCTCTCAGGAGGACCAGTTCCAACACAGAACACACCAGATGGCCTCCTTCAAAGACAGCAATTTCCCCTCCCACGTGGTTGATGATGCCCTCCAGCACATCTCATCCACTTCCCGCACCTCAGCCCTCAAATCCCATCCCTCCAACTGCAACAAGGATAGAACCACCTAGTCCTCACTTTCCAACCCACCACCCTCTGTATATATCACATCATCCTCCGCCATTTCCACCACCTACAAACGGACCCCATTACCAGAGATATATTTCTTGCCCACCCCTATCTGCGTTCCATAAACACCATTCCCTCCACAACTCTCCTGTCAGGTCCACACTCCCTACCAATACCCCCCCCCCCCCCGCCACCCCCCAGCACCTTCCCCTGCCACTGCAAGAATTGCAAAACCTGTGCCCACACCTCCCCCCTCACCTCCGTCTGAAGATCTAGAAGTTACTCGGTTCCACGATCGGTCAATTATCACACCTGTAAATGACTCTTCGTCCAACATGTAAACAATCGTTTATTGTATGTTACAGCGCTGGGTTGGTAGACTCTGATTTACCCAGAAGCATGAAAACTTCTTGGTAATCAAAAGATTCCAACAACCTTACAGAGTTTGCATAAAGCTTAAATAATTTATCATCATTCAACATGAGCATGATCGCATAGTTAGATCCAATGAATAATTGCAATTACTTCATGGGTAGTAAATTGAACCAATGATATTGATTAAATGTAATGGATTATGTCGTTTTTACAAAGATTCGCAGCTTACAAAATGTGGTTTAGTATTTCCTCATTTTATCCATCTACTACTGCATGATGGTGGTTTTAGTAGTTAGTTATTTATATAGCTTTGGAGTCTACTTGTAGATGGTCACATAGCGCTCAAGGAACCCTTTTTGTCTGTAGCTGCAATTTAGAATTAACTGTTGCTTTGCAATTTTAATTTAGCAATACAGAAGCCATTTTGTGCAGCTCCTTTATTTTGTCCTACCTCCCAGAGGCCCATATCCTCACGTCCAAGGTTCCAAAGGAGCCTTCCACATCCAACAGAGTTTTACCTGCACTTCCACACGTTATTTACTGTATCTGTTGCTCCTGATGTGGTCTCCTCTACGTTGGGGAGACAGAATGCATCAGAGAACATCTCCAGGACACACGCACAAAGCAACCACACCACCCCCAGCCAAATACTTAAACTCCCCCTCCCACTCCGCTGAGGACATGCAGGTCCTGGGCCGCCTCCATTGTCAAACCCTAACCACCTGGCGCCTGGAGGAAGAACACCTCATCGTCTGCCTTGGTGATCTCCTACCACACAGGATTAATGTGCATTTCACCAGTTTCTGCATTTCCCCTGTCCCTGCCCACCTTATCCCAGATCCAACCTTCTAACTCAGCGCCACCCTCATAACCTGTCTTACCTGCCAATCTTCCTTTCCACCTATCTACTCCACATTCCTCTCTGACCTATCACCTTCACTCTGACCTTAATCTACCTACTGCACTCTCAGCCACCTTGCCCCCAGCCCTACCCCCTGCTGCCATTTATTTCTCTACCCCCTTGGCTCACACATCATTCCTGATGAAAGGCTTATGCCCAAAATGTTGATTTCCTTCTCCTCAGATGCTGCCTGATCTGTGTATTTCCAGCACCACACTCTCGACTCTGAATTATCCATAGTGTCCAGGGATGTGTGGGTTAGATACATTAGTCAGGGGTAAATGTAGAGTAATAGGATAGAGAAATGGGTCTGGGTGAGGTAATCTTCGGACTGTTGGTGTGGACATGTTGGGCTGAAGGGCCTGTTTCCACACTGTAGAGATTCTATGATTCTATTTCTGCAGACAAAAGCCAACACCTCAACCGACCTGCCACATACTATTGAGATCCCCAGTGCATGTGTTGCTATTTTATATTTAATATCCTTACAGATGAGGAAGGACACTATTTCAACTGGGACAACACATTTAGATTAGATTAGATTACTTACAGTATGGAAACAAGCCCTTCGGCCCAACAAGTCCACACCAACCCTCCGAAGAGCAACCCACCCAGACCCATTCCCCTACATTTACCCCTTCACCTAACACTATGGGAAATTTAGCATGGCTAATTCACCTAACCTGCACATTTTTGGATTGTGGGAGGATCATCCTAGGACAACCCAAACAGAGACACGCATGAGAATTCCTAGAAGCATGGCATTCCAACTGGAACGCTACCGACAAACACATTGACTTGAACCCCATTTTCCACACCTGAGAAAAAGAACAGGAAATGATGTCACCCCAGGAAATGATGTCACCATTGGAAATGACATCACCAACCCAAGGAAACCTAAACACATAAATAGACAGGAGACCATGCCGCCAGTGCTTCAACCGGAGGCTTGCTGATGATGTTACTTAGTATGGTGACGAAACATCTGAAAATGAACCTTCCAGCTCAGCAAGCAAACCTACATCTAGAACCTCAACCTGAGCTACAAATCTTCTCAAAACTCGCTATATTCAGTTAGATTTTAACCAGGCAGCAACTATCCTTTTTATTGCATCTCAAACTTTAGCCTCATGTAAATTGAACAATTAACCATGTTCAGCACAAGACTGGCCATTTCTCCCCATGTTGTGGTTCTTGAATATATGCCTGTGACAAGTAGTTCATTAACTCCTTGATCCCTAGTTTTCCTGACTCTTAGCTGAGCATTTGTTTGTTGATGGCTTTAAAACTGTTCTCATTTTGTCTCCTTGCTCTCCCACCTTTGCAGTTATCATTTCTCGTTGCTCATCACTTTCAGCCTGCTTCTCTTTTCCTCTCACCTGCCCCTCACAGTCTGCCCTCTGCTCCAATCCCATTTGCTGCCTCTTTCTTGCCCCTCGCCCCAACCCCTATCCTCCATTAAAATCTCCAGCTGCATTGGAGTTTCCTCCTCACACTCCACATACCCTCCCCAAGCTCCCAGCCAATGGAGACAGATGGGTCTGTTACGACCTCTTGCTTCACCAGTTGCTCATTTACTTTGTTTTACTTCCCCAATGGCTTACTACTGCAGATGCGACAGGCCTCTTCCTCCCTTATGTTTACAGTGGATATGCTCACGGTGCTTAGCAGAGGTACATGTGAGCAAGGACTTACCTGTGATTGGAGGGACAGCCTCTCACTGATGCTCCCTATTGTGATGATCCAAGATAGTTTCTGATCAGAGGTGCTTGAGTCTGAATTTTCCCAAATGTTTTGGAGACTTGAGAAACAGAATTTACCTGTTGCCCTTGTATGTTTTAATCACTGCAGCACAGTATGATTCCATGGAAATCAGTACCCTCCAGTGATATCAACACCATTTAAGGTTCAGCAGATCACTGACTCATGAGGCAACGTGATTCTGCTGAAGATCTGCACAGGCACAATTTACTGTGTGGGTTATGAGATACTAATATAAAAGGTAGCAATGGAAGGGATAATGGTCCAGTGAGGTGAGATTTAAGAATGAAGCTGCAAAATATGAACAATGATGGGTTGGAACCCAGAAATAACAATATGGCTGTTTTGTGTCCTTAATTCCAAAATGTCTGCTTTGAAAGAGAACTGCTTTAGTGACAAAGTAACTGGCATGTGTAAGTTCAGTGGTTAGCTGGCAAAATCTCGGTGTGGGAACAGTGGGATATAACAACTGAAGATGTCAAACACACTCCAAAGAGAGTGACTTGAGAGAAGATGGTGTTGATGACCCCCTGCCCAACAACAGGTGGATTATCTCCCAAACTACTACCACCTTCGTGTTTTTCACTTTGAAGAATGCACAAGAACAGGGGTTTAAAATTTATGAAGTGTTTCAGAAGGACTGAACATTTTTGTGTGTACTAGCCTGGAGTCACGTGTTAGCTGTGAAGGTCACAGTCAAATATCCGTCGCCTTCTTACTCTTGTGCTTCAGTAAAACAAGACCTTCTCTGAGTGCTGCAAACCAGACACAAGGAACAGGGCTACCCATGTTCCATTTTAAGTTTTTTTGTGTGCCTGTGCAAGAGTAACTGTGGCACAGTGGTTAGCAATGCTGCCTCACAGCGCCTGAGACCCGGGTTCAATTCCCGCCTCAAGCGACTAACTGTGTGGAGTTTGCATGTTCTCCCCGTGTCTGCGTGGGTTTCCTCCGGGTGCTCCGGTTTCCTCCCACAGTCCAAAGATGTGCAGGTCAGGTGAATTGGCCATGCTAAATTGCCCGTAGTGTTAGGTAAGCGGTAAATGTAGGGGTATGGGTGGGTTGCGCTTCGGCGGGTCGGTGTGGACTTGTTGGGCCGAAGGGCCTGTTTCCACACTGTAAGTAATCTAGTAACCTTGACCTTTTTATTTCTAATGAGTGTGTATGTTGCGTTAGTATTTCCATTTGTGTAGTAATTAATAATGCCACTCCTGATTAAATTGGCTCTTTGTTTTTAAAGCACGCATTAAATTCACTCTGGAGGGAAGAGATCCATTTTTGAAATAACCTTGTTGCAAACAATGGAGGAGATAGGTTAATAAAAGAGAATTGGTCCATTCCTCCTTAGCTGGGAGCTTAACGGTTTGAGCACGCCCTGACTGGAGCCATAGTGAATTAAAGATCCTCACTTAGGATCTGATCATGATAAAGGACACTCAACTTCTTTCCGATTGTCAATCATAAACCTTGTGAATTGGTGGCTTCTTCAATTTACCTATGTGAAGAACACTTTATAGTAATGACTGAAATAAGTACAAACAAAATGAAACAGTGGGCTAATCTGCAGTTTTGCTGCACAAAACCCCACCCTGAGAATTATGCTGGTGTTATGGGGGTGCCCAGTTGCATCTTGCCCTATCTGGGTGAGTAGGAAATAGACCAGCTCCTGCCCTGACCTGTTATTGCAGGGGTCGATCATTGGAGAAGAGGCAATCATGGGTAATTGAGCCATGCACTTTTATTTCCAAGATTACCTTTCCTCCCCTGTTTTTCTCTACTGTTTTTTAAATCTCTCCTTTCTTCCACGAGTGTGCATTCACTCAGCAAGAGCTAGTTTAAAAAATAATGACAAATTAGATCCATGTCTGATTTTCTTTTTATTTGCCTTCCCTTAAGTTGGAAATCAAGACTGCTGGTGCATAACTTAAATCTCCTTGGTTGTGATCAGTCAATCATTACTATGATGATAGAGTCATAGAGGTGTACAGCACAGAACAGACCCTTCGGTCCAACTCATCCATGCTGACCAGTTATGCGAACCCACTCTAGTCCCACCTGCCAACACCCGGCCCATATCCCGCCAAACCCTTCCTATTCATATACCCATCCAGATGCCTTTTAAGTAGTGCAGTTGTACAAGCCTCCATCACTTTCTCTGGCAGCTCATTCCATACGTGTACCACCCTCTGCGTGAGAAAGTTACCCCTTAGGTCTCTTTTATATCTTGCCCCTCTCACCCTAAACCTATGGCCTCTAGTTCTGGACTCTCCCAACCCAGGGAAAAGGCTTTGTCTATTTATCCTATCCATGCCCCCCTCATGATTTTAAAACCTCGATAAGGCCACCCCTCAACCTTTGACGCTCCAGGGAAAACAGCCCCAGCCTATTCAACCTCTCCCTATTGCTCAAATCCTCCAATCCTGGCAACATTCTTGTAAATCTTTTCTGAATCCTTTCAAGTTTCACAGCATCCTTCCAGAATTGCATGCAATATTCCAAAAGTGGCCTAACCAATGTCCTGTACATTTGCAACATGATCTCCGAACTCCTATACTCAAAGCTCTGACCAACAAAGGAAAGCATACCAAACGCCGCCTTCACTCTTCTATCTACCTGCGCCTCTAATTTCAAGGAGCTATGAACCTGCACTCCAAGGTCCCTTTGTTCGGCAACACTCCCTAGGACCTTACCATTAAGTGTATAAGTCTTGCTGATTTGCTTCCCCAAAATGCAGCACCTTGCATTTATCTAAATTAAACTCAATCTGCCACTCCTCAGCCCATTGGTCCATTTGATCAAGATCCCATTGTAATCTGAGGTAACCTTCTTCACTGTCCACTACACCTCCTATTGTGGTATCATCTGCAAACTTACTAACTATACCTCCCATGTTCATATCCAAATCATTTACATACATGATGAAAAATAGTGGACACAACACCGATCCTTGTAATACTCCACAGGTCACAGGCCTCCAATCTAAAAAGCAACCCCCCACCACCACCTCTGTCTTCTACCTTTGATCCAGTTCTGTATCCAAATGGCTGGCTCTCCCTGTATTCCATGAGATCTAACCTTGCTAACCAGTCTCCTGTGGGGAACCTTGTCGAACGCCTTACTGAAGTCCATATAGATCACGTTCACCGCTCTGCCTTCATAAATTCTCCTTGTTACTTCTTCAAAAAAACTCAATCAAGTTTGTGAGACATGATTTTCCAAACACAAAGCCAAGATATTACTCCCTTCCAGGGCCTCCTTTTTAAATTCCTGCCTAGCTTCCTGTATTCTCCCTTTAGAATATCATCTTTCTCACTTCCTATCTTGTTGGTACCAATATGTACAATGTCCTCCTGTTGGTCTCCCTCTGCTTTGAGAACATTCTGCACCCTCTCTGAGACATCCTTGATCCTGGCACCAGGGAGGCAACACGTCATTCTGAGTTTTTGCTGCTGGCCTCAGAAACCTCTGTCTGTGCCCTTGATTAGAGAGTCCACTAACACAGTCAATCGTTTGGAACCCGATGTACTCCTCATTACATTAGAGCCAGTCTTAATACCAGAAACCTGAAAGTCCATCACCCCCTACATTTTCAAAAGCAGCATACTTGGTTGAGATGGGGTTTGCCACAGAAGACTCCTGTACTATCCGCCTACCTCTCCTACCTTTCTTGGAGTTAACTCATCTACATGACTGTATCTGCGGCTTTTCTCCCTTCCTATAACTGCCATCCATCACACTCCCTAGCTCTTGTAAATTCCCCATTGTCTCTAAATGTTGCTCCAACTGATCCGTTCGATATGACATGATTCATAACCAATGACATTTATTGCAGATATAATCCTCAGTAACTCTTAAACTCTCCTGAAACTTCCACATTCGACGAGGAGGGCATATCACTGTACTAAAGACCATTTTGCTCCTTCCAATATACAGACCTAGAAAATGGTACCGTCATATTGCACTACAAAACACTGCTCCAGGCTAATTTAATACTTATGGCTTATATTTTTAACATTTACTCAAGAGACCAATCCCAATAAAAACATATAATTGAGAAAGAACCCACTCTACTCACTATTGTTGATTTCCAGCAAGGCTATATTTAAATCTATTTACTTTTCTGTTTCTGCGCTGTGACCTCTCCCAAACAGGTTCCTCCAAGATCAGTTGTGAATTTCGCTGTTTAAGTTTTCCTCAACATTCTCTGATGTCCAGCAATACATGAATTCAAACAGCAAAGCAGTAACTGTGCAGATTCTCTGTGTCAGTTAGCAGTGTGGATTTCTTTCTCTCTCTCCCTTACTGACCATGTGCTTGCTGCCTTTGTCTGTTTCTCTCCCTTTTAAAAGTGCTGTTGTTTTTATTTCTTTTTCAAAGTTCCTAAACAATTGCAACAGCATATAGAACATCAATTACTGCTCCTGGAATTCCAGGAAGTCACCTCCAACACCTAAAATACCTCAAAAAAGGAGCAGCCTGTTAACAGCCAGAAATTTTTCCTGTCCTCCATCTTGGATTACCCAGAATCCAAACTGGCTAATTTTCTTAAGGGGAGTTGTTACAATTTTGGTGTGGTAGAAAACAGCACCATATTCATTGTAGCTATCTTATAATCTCGCAGGTGAGTAAGAAGGGTTTTCCAGTGCTGTCAAATTTTCGTAGTAATATTGACACTTTTGTTAACATGGTGCTGGAAAAGCACGCCAGTCAGGCAGCATCCGAGGAGCAGGAGAGTTGAGATTTTGAGCATAAACTTTTAATCAGGAATGTAGGGGTAAGGGGGATGGGGTGGGGTTGGTGTGGGCAAGAGGGCTGAGACTACTCAGGATGGTAGCCTTCTGAACAATTTAGTGATAATGGTACCCCATCAAAAATATTTGATTTTTTGTTTTCAAGAGGATGGCAGTCAGTGCTTGAGATGGAACCATTAGCTACTTTTAGAACTCCATTCTCATTGGCATGATCTTTTGGCATTTAAATTAGGCATGAAGATAATATGAATATGAAGCTTCTTTCTTGACCATTTCAATGGAGCTATTAGTTTATTTCAAGCAACATCGAAGTGGTTAGGTTATTATTTTCCAAAATGGCAGAGGCAAGCATTTCAGGAAATGTCAGTTCTGCAATCTGTCATTTTGAAGTCCTAATGAATTGGAGTGACATTTCTACCTGCTGTCTCTGAGGACATTTTACTGCCAAACAGTGGGTGTTTCTTTTTCTCTGGACTCTTTTTTTCAATCTATCAGCTAATGAGTTGAAGCTGTCCACACTGTGGCCATTGGTGTTCTATTATCACATCATTTTGGGCTGGCTTTAAAGTTGTGTTCGGAAACTGCAAAGTTGTCTTTCATCTGCCACTCAGTCTCGAATCAGGTTATGCATCCACCTATGTAGTATGCTGTTGACATTCCAGTTATATCATAGGAAGCAGCAATGAGACAACATGCCAATACGTGGTAAAGCCAAAGGTTATATATGTCACTCGGACTTTTAGAAATAAAAAAAACTTTCAACATTAAAGAACACCAATAATATCTGATAGTGGGAAAGTTGTTGCTATCACAATTATGCAATATTGATGCTGGGATGCAAGCATTGCGCACATGTTCCATACAGAAAACATTTTTGTTGAAAAATGCATGAGCATTTTCTATGTTTGTGATTTTTCTGAAGACCTAATGATGAATGAGAATTGATATCTTCTTAGCATTCTTAACATAATAGTTACCTCATCTGTAAAAGTTCTGTAAACAAAATAATTTAGTATTGACATTCACCTGGATTACTCACGATGTATACCTTGACTTCAGTAAGTTCTGAGAATAACTTGCAATTGCATGACCAATCATTTAATTCATTGTCTAGACTCCTTAGTGTAATTGAAAAAAAAACAAGCAGAATAGTGCTCGGCAAAGCATATGTTCCATGACATTTAGATTAGATTCCCTACAGTGTGGAAACAGGCCCTTCGGCCCAACCAGTCCACACCAACCCTCCAAAGAGTAACCCACGCAGACCCATTTCCCCTCTGACTAATGCACCTAACACTATGGGCAATTTAGCATGACCAATTCACCTGACCTGCACATCTTTGGACTGTGGGAGGAAACCGGAGCACCCGGAGGAAACCCACGCAGACACAGGGAGAATGTGCAAACTCCACACAGACAGTCGCCCGAGGCTGGAATCAAACATGGGACCCTGGTGCTGTGAGGCAGCAGTGCTAACCACTGAGCCACCGTGCCACCCTACATTGTCATGAATAGTAGGTTGATGTTTTCAGGACTTACATTCCATAATATTCATTATGACAGCTATGACGGTGACTTTCTTAATGAGTTGCAGACTGCAATGAACTCTATACCCTAATCTATCTTTGAGATATGAAAATTAAGCAAAGCTATCCAAAATTATATACTGACAATGCCTAACATACCTGCCTTGATATTGGTATACTGTTTGAAGTGATCTTCGATGGCAGATGTTAGGCTTCATCTGTAGTTTTTGCTGTTTTTTAATCGGATTGAATGTGTCAAGAAATGTGGCTTGGTGAATGTGTTTTTATTAATGCTGACTAAATTGAGTTCTTTTTTTCTCTCTCTTTTCCCATTTCCGTACCCGCTCAACTATAACTTGACTGCATCCATCAAACAATCCAATGGTGAATGAATTGTGGCATGTTTTCACATTGTCTGTTGATTTTGAGAAGGTAAGTGAAACCTTTTTGGCCAATTTCCCAAGCCAATATGTGTGCAACTGACACAAAGTCAGAAGCATTATATGTTATCTGCGCTCTCCAGAGAGGCTTGTGACAGGTTATATCTACTTTTATTTAGTTTAGACACTGCTTTAATATTGACTTTTCATTTCTGAAAGTTTGATTAACTGCATACAGTGAGCCTTATTTGAGCATATTCTTGGTGAATGTGCAGTTTGGTAATGTTACCAGGAGACATCTATCCAAAAGATGAAATTCCTCTCTCTCTCTCCTATTTTAAAAGCATTTGCTAGTTTTTCTTGAGTGGACTAATTATTTCACTGGAATAATCAGAGAAAAGAATTTATCATAGGAATGCTCATTGTTTCATCAAATATGTTACTATATTTAGTAATGGTTGTGAAAATGCATGAATTGCAATGTGTGGTGTCATTCATGAGAGACAACTCCTGAATTTGCACAAAGAGGGTGAATTTCTGTTGGGATTCTCCTGCTCATCTGCCTAATGGATTTGACGGATAAGCTACAGAGAGCTCTGAAAACACTGTTCTATTTTTTGCTGCTTTCCTGCAAAACACTTTGTGTCAAAAGTTATGGTGGGTGATGGGAAGAACTCTGGAATTTCACCTTCCACCTGATGTGTTTCATGTATCTGGCCAATGTGTTAGCTTCTACTTGCTACTCAGCTGTTGAGACCAATTTACCAATTACCTTAAGCCAAAACTACCTATCTTAATTCAGCACATTGAATTTGATCATTCTTCCTGACTGGTGAAACTAATTTGTAAAGCATGTTCTATGCACCCGTAAGTCAGAATGAGTCATTTTGTTTAGTATTAGTCATACTGTCACTGTGGGAGAGATCACTGGAGATGGGAGCTATAGGCCTGTGTCAACTATTTTGTCAGAAACTATCAAGTTAGTTTATTGTCTATAGTTGGTAAGACTTTGCACAGGTTATCAAATAAAAGTTTCACTCACTCCTCTCTCAACCCCACCTCCCATTTTAAAGTGTGTGGAATTATCAACTGGAACCCTTTGCACATGTAAACAAAAACGTGTGTATTGGGCAAGGTGCCTGCATTCTCCCACTTGTGGCTGCTTTAAAAATCAGAAAGGAATTTCACCAGTGCACACTCCCCTGGAGGCCACTGAGGAGCGATACAGCTTTTGAACTGTGATTGCTGGAAGTTCAGGATGTTAGTAGCCCTCAGTGAGATGCTCACTGCTCTTGGGGAAGGAAACGTTGGAGCAACACAATGACAGAAAATTGAATTTAATGAGAAATCTTTTTAAAAAAGATTTCCACGTGTAAGAAACTTGCCAAGAATAATTCATTGATGACATTTATTTACTCATTTATGTGTATAATGCAAATGTTTTGTTTCCCGGTTAAAATTGAATGATATTGTAGGAAAATAATAATTATTATTCCTTTTCATATAATATTGTACCATTTTAATAATCTAAAGAATGCATTATCTCCTGTTGTTGGATTTCTTATAAATAACTGAACTGCATGCACTAGGAATGTGCTGCATTATTTAATCTCCACAACAGAGCTGATTGGAAACTTCAGTTGACAGTAGTACCATAAGAGATGAGGGAACCCTTCTCCCCGCCCCCTCAGTATCGCTTGTGGTGAATAATTTGAATAAGCTCACGTGCCAGTTCTTGTTTCTAATAATGATCTCTTTGATTTTTGGGAGCTGTTTTAGCATCTATGGATCCAAATCCCGAGAAGGGTCAAAATTGTTAAGAATAAAGGAGAGGGGACAAATTGCCAATGACTGAATTTGAGTGGGCTGCATCTGAGGTCTGCACCATGCATATACCATTGCAGAGATTAATCTGGAAATTGGTAAAGAATTGAATGGGGAAACTAATTTGCAATCAAAATAAATATAATTTGACATGCTAGGTCTCCTGGTATTGTCAGGAACTTTTAGAAGGGTTAGTAGTGGTACTTAGCTGAGCAGGAGGCAAAAATTCAGTTTTGCAACAAGGGGTTAAACCTGTGCTATCAAGTTCTTAGCAAAGTTTAGGCAGGCAGGTCAGGTTTCCCAGCCTTTGCTGTTTTGCACTCATCAGCATGTCGTGAACATTAACCAACATCCTAAGCTGTTAGAATTGCAATCATGGGCACAGTCTTGTTATCCACTAGCTACCAGTGTGTTCACAAACCTGACTGCAGATCTGGTGCATGGACCTGGTAGAGTGGACTGCTTCCCCCAAGTTGTGGTGACTATAAATCTCTTCACCAACACTGCACTTTCATAAACAAGCTGCTTGTTGGCACAATCACTTTTTGTGTGAAGACAAACAGGCCCAACACGTCTGCTCAAGCAAGGCAGTCACATCTGAGGCCGGCAACCTAACAGAGGCCAGCCGATGGAATTGCTAAGGAAACCACTAAAGTTAGGGGCAGCTGGTGCCAAGGCTCAGTGTGGAAAGACCAATATCTGGTGAAGTTAAATGGGAATTCGTTCAGTTATCAGACCCTCCTAGTGCCTCAAATGCAGGCAAATACAATCTGGCTCAAGTAAGAGATGAATTTTGGGTTTTTTTAGATAGAGTCAGACTGCACTGTTTGTTTCCTTGATATGGCACTGTACAGAACTGTACTGTGTTTGGGACTGTGCATATGCATAAAGGTATTTTTTGAACATAAAGTATACTTTTAAAATGTTTGTAAAAAATTCAAATTGGGAAGGTCAGCTGAAAAGGCTATCTTTTGTATTTGTTCCCTTGTTCCATGCAAGCCTTTGGTGGATAAATGTATCAGATTTATATATTCTCCCAATTATGATGTAAGGTCAGCGCTTGATGGTGAATGATCTGCTGAGTGTGATAGTTCCTTTTATTTTTGTGTGAACCCTGGCAGATGTGAGTGAGGCAGTACATCTGTGGTGCCAGATATAGTAAATTGTAGCTGAATTGAAGTGATGGACATTCATCATGAGGCAGAGATGCCTGGCAGCCTACCATCTTGGTTGACAGCTTTGTGCTGTGACAACAATAGACAATAGACAATAGGTGCAGGAGTAGGCCATTCTGCCCTTCGAGCCTGCACCACCATTCATTATAATCATGGCTGATCATCCTCAATCAGTATCCTGTTCCTGCCTTATCTCCATAACCCTTGATTCCACTATCCTTGAGAGCTCTATTCAACTCTTTCTTAAACGAATCCAGAGACTGGGCCTCCACTGCCCTCTGGGGCAGAGCATTCCACACACCCACCTCTCTCTGGGTGAAGAAGTTTCTCCTCATCTCTGTCCTAAATGGCCTACCCCTTATTTTTAAGCTATGTCCTCTGGTTCGGGACTCACCCATCAGCGGATACATGTTTCCTGCCTCCAGAGTGTCCAAGCCAGTGGTGTGTCCCACTCATTGGAGCAGGAGGTTTTGAGTCGACAGTGGTATAAATTCTTGAAGAACCCAGTAAGCCAGGCAGCATCAGGAGGTGGAGAAGTTGATGTTTCGGGTATAACCCCTCGGAGGTGGGAGTAGTGGGAGTTGCAGGTAAATGGGAGGGGGGGGGGGGAGGAAGAAGACGTGTTAAGGATGGGGAGAGAGGCAGAATGTGAGGTAATGATAGGTGAATACAGGTAGTAGATACAACCTGGTTGAATGAATGAATCCGCTTGGTAGCTGCAAGGAAGGGTTGGTCGAAGAATAGAAGGGAAGGAAAGGGAGGGACTGGAACTGGAGTGGGGGCGATGGGTGTGAAGGTTATTTGAAATTTGGAGAACTCAATGTTGAGACCTCCTGGGCTGGAGGCTGCTCAAATTTGAAATTGGAGAACTCAATGTCGTAGCCTCCAGCCCAGGAGGACTCAACATTGAGTTCTCCAACTTCAAATAATCTTCCCACTCATCCTCCCCCACTCCATTTCCAGCCTCGCTTCTTCCCTTACAACCATTAAACTGACTCTTCCTTCCAGGTGTCAACCGGATTCATTTCTCCTATCGGCCAACTGGGTCGTACCCATCACCTGTATTCACCTATCACCACCTCACAATTCCACCCTCCTCCCCATCCATAACCCTTCAACCCTTCCCACTCTCCTGCACCTTTATCTGCAGCTCCCCCTACCCCCACCTCCATTCCTGAAGACGGTATACCTGAAATGTCAACTTCTCCACCTCCTGATGCTGCCTGGCTTGCTGTATTTTTCTAGCTTCCTGCTCACCTACTTTGTGTTCCAGCATCAGCAGTTTTCTTGTCTCTAAGTGGTACAAATCCTGGCAGAGCACAGCATTCTTTTATACAACAGGGACCAGGATTTCTTGAGCTTGTCCATGGGCAGTGGTCTTTCCAACCTCATCTGTCTATGTTGCCTCTGTCAGTCACAATGATGGCTTGTTGCTGTCCAAAGTGTACGGACTTCAGTCCTGGGCAGCTTTCAGCAGAGTTGCCAGGGTGGCAGCACTGAAACAGTGTGCTGCTTTTTAACTTGGTGTCTGACATTCCCAGAGATGATGAGTAGATGTTGAGTGATGCTCCTGGGTTGTCGAGAGTGAAGTGTTATCCATGTGCTTTTTTTAGCATGAATCCTGGATTTTGACACTCAGGAGATCCTGTCAGAGGCAACTTCCTGCACATCCATCCATAAAATTTGGCGTTTTGTCCCAGGCATGAATATGTGATAGGAACAAATTACTGCAGATGCTGGAATCTGTACTGAAAACAAAAAAAATGCTGGAGATCACAGTGGGTCAGGCAGCATCCATGGAGAGAAGAGATTAAAGTAGTGCTGGAAAAGCACAGCAGGTCAGGCAGCATCTGAGGAGCAGGAAGATCGACGTTTTGGGCAAAAGCCCTGCATCAGGGCTTCCTGACAAAAGGCTTTTGCCCGAAACATCAATTTTCCTGCTCCCCGGATGCTGCCTGACCTGCTGTGCTTTCGGCACTACCCTAATCTTGACTTAATCTCCAGCATCTGCAGTACCCACTTCTGCCCATCCGTGGAGAGAAGGCAAGCTAACGTTTCAAGTCCAGGTGACACTTCATTGCTTCAGCTCTGACAAAGAGTCATCTGTACTTTTAAGTGTTAGCTCGCTTTCTCTTCATGGATGCTGCCTGACCTGCACTTTTTGTTTTCATGAATATGTGATGTTCTGAGAAGAATTTTATTGTACAGAGAAACCCACCTGAACCCCCCCCCCCACCACCCAACCCCCAAGGTGAAGACGTTCTTGCCGTGACACTAAGACCCTCAGTCTCAAAAAAGAGAAAGCTTTCCCCATTGTTTTGATTTCATTTGCATTAATGTCACCTGAAATTTTCTGCGTCCAGTCACATTTGAATAAACCTGTGATAGCTGACCCTTTAGCTATGCTGCCTATTTCTCAAATCTTCCAGATAACACACAAAAATAGTAATTTGGTCAAGGTGCAGAAAAGATGAGCTTAACCGGATCTATTGGCTCAATTCTATTTTTCTTTGTTTAGTGCTGCAGTGATAGTTTCTGCTGCTGGCACTGCTTATTATTTGCTGTTGCCAGACAAGGTTCTATGCCAGATATAGCAACTGCTAAATCTGTGTATTATTTAATGATCACCAGCATCTGTTGTTATCAAAACTGAAATATTGTATCCAAGGTAACATAGAATCCCCATTAAAGATTTTTGTTATTGACTTTTGTAGAGGAAGCCTTTTATGCACCAGGTGCCATTTTACTTCAAACATTCCTGTGAATGAATCATTAAAATCCCGATACTGAAATTTGCGACGCTGTTTAGATTTTCACAACGCAAGTCATCTTTTCATCTTGTTTTGGAAGGTGAACTGCATTTATGGCATCTAAATGTTAATTTGTGGTAAAATAGTTGATATTTGATAGCCTGGAGCCTGCATCACTTCAAACATGCAAATGATCCAGACCACAAAGCGAATTTGAAGTGAGAAATTTGCGCAATTAAAATTACTCAGGCTGTGATGAAAGGCATGGAATTAGTGTATTTCAAGTGCAGCATCCGTATTAATATCATTTGTCTATCATTATCTACCAAGTAAGTCTGAAAAGCAGGCTTATAGATTTAAAATCAAAACAGATCCACCTAATCTCTGCTCAAACACTAAAGAATGCAGAATTATCCCACTCCCTTCTTGTGATCAAGCAACTTAAGAGGAACATTTTTTTTTGCTTAAAGAATTGGGAAAGTATTGATCTGGATTTAATGGAGTGGAGTTCACACTTTGGGTGAATCTATGCAAATGGCATTCATTTTGAAATGTGTTCCAGCACCAAATCCTATCCTCCAGCAGTTTATTTAAACTCAATTTGCTGGCTTGTTTCTCCTTCACTTCTATTGTTTGTATACTTATTCATCCGTCTATGTTTTCTTTTTAGTGGAAGTTCTGGACATGTGCTCATCAGGAATTGGCAAAAAAAACACTTCATTTCTGTTGCCACTCTTGCAGCAGCTGGGAAGAGTAAACAACTATTTCATCAGTTTATTCTAATATGGAACTAATTGATGAGAAGACAAATGTGCTGACTCACTCTGTTACTGAGGTGAACTCAGGGTATATAGTGGCATAGAATAAAAACAAAGCTGGCATTCCTGTCCTACTAGGTGTACTTATGGAATTATACCGTTTATAATGAAATTTGATCAGTGGAAACATCTCCAGTATTTTATTCACTGTTACCCTTAAGTCAGGCTGAATGAGTTATGTGACAACTGATACAATGCTCTGTTCTCTTTAACTCAGTTGTAATTTGTGTATCATGTGAGTTTTTTCGATTGGAATCTTCAGACTGGCTTGTGAACCTGCATTTAACCTAATTGGTACATTTAGAGATTTTGAAAGTTCATCCTCTCTTCACTTATCTGGAGCCCCCTTAGCCCTTGTATTTGAATCATGTTCTGGATCAATTGAAATTACTACAATTTTGGTATTGGAAAATACAGGCTGGGAAATTATTATTGGAAGCTAGTGAAATGGTCTAAGTCTCGAATTCCCTAGCTAGCTCTGAATAACTTGAATAATTTGCCTTTTGCAAAGAAACAAATTTCTGCAAGACCTTTCTGTAAAGATTAAACAGAGTAAGACAGCAATCATGATTAAAGGGTCTTGTATAGAGTACTGGGACACAATTAGTTGGGAATTAAGTCCAAATTGATTTGCGAGGGTACAAATGAAAAATTATCAATTATTTTTTGTGGCTTGCCATACTTTATAATTATACCTCATTAAAACGAATGCAGTTGGTAACACCTTTTGAAAGTGTTTTGAAATGTAAATGGCTTCATCAAATGCTTGAATTTTATGAGCTGGAAGTATGTAAATATATCCTCTTAATGCATTTTCTGGGACTAAGCACAAAACTGTTGCGGTCACCTCACTTATCAGTTATAACAAGTGTCATTAATTTAATAGTTAAATTTGAGGCTTAGAATTCAGAAGACCAGATTAATATTGTGGTAAGGTAGAAATCATGTTATTATCCTAATTTGGAATAGAATTTAAAATTTGGTGAGAAGAGTTCACTACTGGAGGACATTTTAAATAGCAAAGATCAGATGACTAACTGCATGGTCTTTGAACATTGTGTAAGGTAAGCGCTGATGTGCACTCTTTGCATATATCCTGATGCACAATTGCTATTTGACAAGTGCTGAGTCAGCAATAGAACAGTTGATAGTACAAAACCACTATTGATGAAGATCGAATCCATTCATGCCAATATTAAATCAGTGTATTTTAAATGATTTATTGCAACCTTCAATTCAGAGAAATTAATTTGAATAGAAGAAGTGGCTAATGAAGTATTTTTTGCTGGAAGGCTGACAATTATGTAAGTGTGAAAATATTTTGATTTTGCAAGGAGTTGACTTTCAGTTAAAAACATTTGAGAACATGTTGCTGCGAACATGAATCTCTTGAAGTTAATGCATCATTGATCTGTAACGCTTTAGTGGAAGTAATGTAAATAAAAATTGCTTTAAAATTCAAACATAAACCATTTCAATTGGGCAGTCCCTGTGACTACTTTCAGTATTTGTTCTGCAATAAATTAAAAGTGATGAATGGACTGAGGTGGATTGAATTTTATAATAATAATAGATTAAAGAGCCTTCTGTATTATTTTAAGTCACATATCATATCGCTCTGTTGTTGAGATAATAATGAAGCAATAATAGATATGTTAATTAGAGCTGACAGCCTGGCCAAAGTCGGATTATGTTGTATCTGAAGAAAATTGCAACGTGGTCATAATGTGCAGCTAATATGCAAACTATATTATTCAGAAATGTAATACTGTATATGAAAGATTATGCTCTAATAAATCTCTCTTTCCATTTATCTATAGTAATTCATAAAACATTTATAAATGCATTGCTAAATGCTGAAAGTAATGTGCTGGTCAGTAATTTTGCCACTTCAGCTCTGATTAGCAAGAGGAAACTTGCTCTACCTGATAGATCAAAGAAAAATGGATTTGGATAAACGAAACCCATTCTTTCGCGCACAGAATCCACTATAAGTTCAAAAATACAATTACTCAATTAATCTGTGCAGGAGATTTTCTAAACTTATAGAAAAGACAATCTGAGCTCAGAAGACTGTCTCTACCCAAAGTTACAGCCGCACACATCATCCTCCCCACTCCCCTCATTGAATTGGAATCTGAAGCCAAATTAGGAAGAACTCATAGAGTCATAGAGATGTACAGCATGGAAATAGACCCTTTGGTCCAACCCATCCATGCTGACCAGAAATCCCAACCCAATCTAGTCCCACCTGCCAGCACCCGACCCATATCCCTCCAAATCCTTCCTATTCATATACCCATCCAAATGCCTTTTAAAATTTGCAATTGTACCAGCCTCCACCACTTCCTCTGGCAGCTCATTCCATACATGTACCACCGTCTGCGTGAAAACGTCACCCCTTAGGTCCCTTTTATATCTTTCCCCTCTCACCCTAAATCTATGCCCTCTAGCTCTGGACTCCCCGACCCCAGGGAAAAGGCTTTGTCTATTTATCCTATCCATGCCCCTCATAATTTTGTAAACTCTGGAATATTCCTTTTAAAAACAACACTCTAAAATATTTGAGAATTTTCCTGGACTACTTCAAGCAGCTTTCGTTGTAACTTATGAAACCTATTGCTGCCTCCCAGGCAACTTGCCTTCTACAACAGCAAATGTCCTTTTGTCTTCAGCTGTCCTTTGAAAGAATGTGGGGGATGTACACATGAAAGTAATAAAAAGTATTAAATATTGACAGTAGTTGGTCAGGACAGCTTTTCTGCAATAGTTTAAAATTTACCTGAAGACGAAATTTGTTATGCTTGCAATGATAGGTATGGAACACTGTTGTTGAAATAGTTTGTATGGAAAACATTGTCTTGTAACAAAATGTGTTATATAAGCTTGTTTGGATAACAAATACTAAAACATTTACCTTGTTAACTCTTGATATTGACACCCAGATAATTAGAAAAATGATCACAACTGAAGCTAAACTTGATGTTTTCTGACTTAATGGTTGAAAGATATTGGAATGCATAACCAAACAACATGAAAGTTGGTAAATTTCAAATATGTTAATGATGAGTATTTGAATCACAGTGGAGAGCAGAAATGTTGCGTGGTCACTAAACAGCCAATTTCATATCATAGTAGTATTGCTTTTACTGAGAGCAATGTCTTTCTACTGTGTGATTCTAGATTTTAGAAATGGTGCAGAAGAGTTTCATCCAAATGGCCAAAATTGGTCAGATCTTTCTATAAATTTGATTGTGGCATGATACCAGTGGTACTTGTCTAGCTCTATTGGTAAGTGTTATTCCAAACTAATTGTAGAGACTGCGTTCAGCCTATTGAAAGACCCACAGGATAAGTCATAAAGGAGCTGAGAGTTGGCTCCAGGATTATTATTTGCGGACTCTGTTAATTGTGACTTCTTTTGTAAAATTTACTTGCCCTGTTATGGGAAACATTTACAAAATTGATCCGTTTAATTATCCCAGACATGTGTGCCCCCTAGTATTGCATTTATCACTATGTCGAATACCTAACTTGAAGAATACTGTATAGTGCAGTGTATCTAACTTTCAATTGTCTTCCTTGCACATTGAATGCTGGAATCCAATAGCAGAAAGTAAGAGCAGAGTTATGTTTTGTTTAACTGGTAAGCTGTAATAAATCTGATGTGGAACAAAGACTGTGACTGGTGTTCAGCTAGAGATAATTTCAGTCTGGAAGTGAACAATGATACAGCGGAGTAGGTCATTTCATTCCTCAGTGGATAAAGATATAAATCTCAGTGAAAGTTGACACGCCAGTCTTCTGCTCAGATAATTGAGATAAGCTTCAGCGTGTTTCTGTTTGGCTGTGGATTCTGACATGTCACTATGTCTAACACACAGATCAATATTAGTTCGTCAGCTCTGGATTGTTTGCCTATAGCTGGAATAAGATCAAAAACTTTGAATGCAAGATTAGATCCTATTGCAAAGTAGCATGGTGCATATTTCAAGTGTTCAGGGAGCGTTGTCACCTTATCGTTTCTCCATTTAATTATTCTGACGATTTCTCAAGTGTTTCTTATTCTTCTGGAGAGGACATTCCCTGATTATAATTTAATGGTGCCACTGTTACTGTGACATACTGTTAGGTTGAGGAATGCGCTTAGATGATGTCATATAAGCACAGGTTAGGTATGACAAAATGTATCTATTGGGAATTAGTCATAGAGCATCATTTATATTTTCAGTGGTGTTGACCCAAACTTGAGTTGCCAATTATATCCTGTGAATCCAGGTCCCTCTAAAAGAAGAGAGCGTGAGATTATGAAGCAAGAAAGAAGTTGTCATCCCAGTGGAGCAGAGGGCTGTTTTCAAAGATGACCTCTTGAATCATTTTCTTCCGTTAGTCACTGACATTTTTATTAGTCCATCCCTCTGCCAAATACAGAACTGTTGAGATTGAATGTCATGTTTTACTGTACCCTTATGTAAATACAATGAGCATGGTGAATAACAAGGAGTAGGCAATTTTTCTAAGTGCTTTCATGCTTTTCATGTAACTGTTTTACTTCAATTCCCTCAAGTGGTCTGCGGTGTCCCTACTTAACTGCAAAATTAAAAGGACGACAATTAAAGTGACTTCAAATTATTCAAGAATCCTTTTAGTGGAAAGCAACTTGTTTTTTTTTCGCAACCACATAAGTTCCCATTTGTTCATTGTACTTGACTTGAAATTGAAAAATTAGTCAGGTTGCATTGTTCTGTGGAAATTACCATATCTCCCATCCCCACTTATAGCACGTGGCCTAAATATGAGCAGCACAGATGGAGTTAGAGCCCCTTTCTGACTGACTGGAGCTAATCTCTCTGCTTGAATTTAAAACAGAATGAAAATTGTCACCAACATTAATGGTGCTAGCGAGCTGTTGATGCTGAACATTTCTTGTTACCTGATGTCAAATTTACTCTAAATAACATCAGTTTCTGTTCCAATAAACTTGAGTAAGTGTACTTTGTAATAAAATCACAATTAATTTTTGTTGAGCAGACTTTTGCCCCTAAAACTCCACTGCCTCCTACTTTCCAATTTATTAAGATGACAAATCACTTAGCGTGAGTCTGCACCATCTTAGATTTCTGCTAGATGAGCAGCTGTTTTTATTGGCACTACCACCCAAGCATGGCAAAATGGCTCAAAAGATAAATGATTGACAAATAATGTAGATGTGTTAATTTCATTCGTATTTCTTACCATTTATTTAGCGTTGTTTTTCTTACTATCTGGTGACAATGTAAGCAGATCGTCAGTCTTTTGCCATAGGTAATTCGAACATAGGCGGTGTTATAAATCTTGTACAACCTGAAAACAGATCTTAGCTGGGTGAAATGTCATTTTCCCCATGAAATACAGGAATGTAACTTTACAAAACATATTTGTCATAAGTAGATTAAAGAGCATATTTTATTTTCGAACCTTGTATTGATCCTTCCAGTTTCTTGTTTTTAATAAGATACAGATTTAAGAGTTTTAAAGCTCAGTGATTTCATTATTATTGTCGTCTGCCATTGTTCTTTCCAGAGTTTTATGTCCTCATTGTCGAACGACCTGAGCATTTTGCTGTGCTTGTTTTTTACTGGTGGACCTTTGATCTTCATTGATGTCTTAACCTGTTTACTTCAGTAAAAATAACAAATTACTCAGTCGAAGAAAGGGTTGGCGGATGGATTATTTCTCTAGTGTTATAAACTTGGGCCTGTCTGAAGTTTGATGGTGACAGTTGCCCCTGTAAGTGGATTGCTTAATAGGAGTTGCCTGGTGATACTCTATACCTCATTACATAATAGGTATAACCACAGTATCCATAAATGATCAACTATCCAAGTAGACACTCTTCTGTGCTCATTGTTATAATGATAGGATGTCCAGTTTGGATTTAGATACACAAACTGCACCACTGTTCTCAATGATTTGGCTCAGTGGTTAGCACTGCTGTCTCACAGTGCTAGGGACCTGGGTTGAATTCCAGCCTTGGGCAGCTGTCTGTGTGGAATTTGCACATTTTCCCTGTGTCTGTGTTGATTTCCTCCCACAGTCCAAAGATGTGCAAGTTGGTGAATTGCCCATAGTGTTCAGGGATGTGTAGGTTAGGTGTGTTAGTCAGAGCTAAATGTAGAGTAGTAGGGTAGGGGAATGGGTTTGGGTGGGATACTCCCTGGAGGGTCGGTGTGGACTTGTTGGGCTGAAGGGCCTGTTTCGACATTGTAGGGATTCTGTGGCTACATCTCCAGTGTTATTAGGACTAACTAATTAAGGAATTTTCTAAATCAATAAACTATGTTTGCATAGTTGAGACTAAATTGCCAGTGTTCTGTGGCCATTTCTAGTCTCTAGCCCATGAGCACAAAAGTCATAATAGTATTTTGACTGGTCACTTGCACCGATTACACACACATATCTTCTCACTGGTAGTCATACAGTATTTTGTTTGAATGAGAGCAGTATTGTGGTTGGACTGCTGTAGTGCATTTTAAAACTGTTTATAGTCTAGTACAAGGTGGATTTAGCTATCTCAGACTTAATCAGTAAGATACTTGAAAAGACAGTTTAAGGGAAGTGATCAATGAAATCATCCTCTATTTTTCATAAAACGATTCATCATTAGGATCGTCTCTTTTCTTACTGCATCCTATAATACAGGGTGCTGGTTTCCCAACTTTCGTAGATTGTGTGTAAACTAAATTGCAAATAGAGCGAGAATGCATGATGTCTTTTTGTGGACTGTTAGCTGAAACACAGCCCATGTAAGAGTCTAGATTCAAGATTAGAGTGGTGCTGGACAAATAAGCTCATGACGTTTCATGTTCAAATCCTTTAATTTGATTACTAGCTTCAGGTATTCTGCAATCTATCCCACATTCTCTTAAAATAATCAACTGTGAATGGTCTCTTGGTACATCTGGTCTAGTGACACAGCAGCGGAGCCTCTATACCATTTTTAATCATGTATATCTTAAAATGGGCTTTTAGAAAGCAATTTGTTGATCAAGATTGCTATGTTAATTAGTAGAGTAATACTTAAGAATTATTTTAACTAGCAACAATTTCCACATTGTTAGTGGACTAATTTATAATGGTGTAATATATTTGTAGAATATGTAGAACTTTATCATGAGGGAGTTCTACTTTTTTTAATGGCTTATTTCTAAGAAACTCTTCTTTACACAAATTAATGCTGTGAAGTTTCTTTTCTGAAAATATAGTCATGGAGTTGTGTAAGTGGTCACTGTGGATTTCTGTCTTCCTTAGCAGAGCTTTCTTTCTGTCTGTACTTCCCTTGGAAATGTTAGCACACAGTCGCAATGACATTTGATACACTGTCTACATAATGAACACAATCAACAGCTTTGCAATACAGGACGACCGTCATATCCACTGGTCCGGTTTCTGCAATTTCAGTTAATCATGGTTTACTGTGGCCTGAACATATTACATAGAACATATCGGGACTGGGGGCTGCCGGGGAGGTAAATTTCCCATTTAAATGGATGGGTTCGCTTCTATCCGCGGTTTTGAGCATCCATGGTGGGTCTTGGAATGTATCACCCGCAGGTATGAAGGACTACTCTACAACAAAAGATCACCCTGCAAACACAACAGGGCATGATAGTAGTGCCCCTGGGCCCGAAGGCCCGGGTTGAAGTCCCATCTGGTCCAGAGGTATAAAATAACATCTGTGAACAGATTAATTAGAAAAATAGATGGAATGCAAAAAAACCACACTTGCTCTCAGTGACTCTTCTAGAAGGACACACTCTATTCAATCCACAATTTTGCCATTTTAATTTTGAGGATTATTGTAAGCAATATTACTATGGTGTAACAAGAAGTATTTAGAGGTGCGTTGAAATAACTCTGCTGCCAGAGAAGTTCATCTTGTTTTGATTTTTGATGAATGATCAAGTTCAGTGGTTTCTGCTACTGGACATCACTTTAGTAGTGACAGGATGACAGTCGCACTGTGTACCTGGGAGAGGTCCATGTTCACCATCTATTGACTCATGCAGGAACCTGATTTAATTAGATTTATGTGAGAAGATGATGAATCTCAACTGATTTGTTGAATAGTGTTTTTGACATGATCTGTCAAGCTGTTTGGAAGAAGAACAGGCATTTTCCTGAAACACAGGGCTGAGGGGATGGGGTTACAGCAACTTAGAACCATATCTCAGCATGATTGCAAGGCCCACGGAGAAGAATGGGAAGGGGAAAAAATGCATTTGGAGAGCTACTTGAGCTTACTTCAATACCATGATTATATCCTTCCACATGAGTTATAGTTGGAGTGGTTGCAGCCGATATCATGAATTTAATTGGTTTGCCTTCTATTCTCCAAGAGACAAAAGATATTTAAATTATGTTGTGGAACTTTTTAGCTTAAAGTAACAGTTCCTAATTTGAATTGCAAGATGTTTTCACGATCTTATAGTGAAGAATTGACAATGAGACTTTCCATTGTTTCTTACATACAGTTAAATGAAAAAACAGAAATTGCTCACTGTTTCTGGAGTTGCATTTGATGGAGATAATGAACTTGCTGGAAGCACTTTCAAATGCATTCTTTCTGGAAATTCAAGATAAGGGAATGCTATTTCTTGACAGTACTTATAATTTGTTGGGCAATTATGTTTCATTAATCAGTTTCTATCATAGGAAACCTTATTGCTAACCTGTAATTTGAAATGTTTAATTTGCATTTTCAAGCATCCTTTGGTTGTTGACGAACAGTGAAACTGCATTTTAAGTGCTGACCTGATTAAAATTAAGTATTTGCAAGGTTGACTTGGGTACCAAAGTACATTTCATATTTTTCACTAATACTTTAAATTGAAGTCACATTTAATGCTGTATCCTGAATTTTAAGTTGATCATTATCCTGAAAGGATTGTGCACAGTGTAAAATGGGTATGAAACTGTATCAGCTACGACACAATTACATTTCTCTTCAGTTATTTATTCCGTTAGTTTCAAACTGGTTACTTGCTGTCATTTTAGCAAGAAGTCGAGAATTTCAGTTCAACCTTGCAATACCCCGTTTTCAAGCTTTATCTTGGTGCAAAATCATTTAAAATTTAAGTTTAAAGTCAACTTTAGAGATCAGATAAACTTGTTGGAAGTACCAGCTGCCATAATTTCCCTTGCATTTCCAAACATTCAACTGTGGTCATGCCCTTCATTTGCTTTGAGCCAAAATATGAATACAATTTATTTCAAATTAACCTACAAAGTATTGCCTGTGGGAACAGAAATGGGATAATCAGGTAGGGAGAATTGGCGTGTGTTTCCATTAACCTGATATTCCCCTCCATGCTCCATGTCAGGAGATGCTTTATCCCTCATGAAGTAAAGATCATAATCTAACTGTAGGTTCTATATTGCCACAAAATAATTGGTGAATTGGTTCAATATAAGAAGGTGTCCTTATTCAATTACTTCATATGTCTAATTTTGTAATTGTATTAATTTTTTTGTTTGTTTGAGAATTAAAACGTAATTACTATGAAAATTGATTTCAGGATGGGGAATCACACTGTAAACAGAAAATACCAAAGGAAAGCTGGGTAGAAAAATTAGAATTCAACTGACTACCAGCTCCAGACTGTCATTTGAGAGAGATAACAGATGATTTGCAATTTGGCTATAAGCAGAAAGATGAAAAAAAAGTCAACATTTAGAATTATGAATGCCATCATAATGAGTGTTACAAACAGAAATGGATATATCTGTTATCCAGTTCAGAAGGAGGGTTTCTCGACTTGAAATGTTAACTGTTTTCTCTCCATCAATACTGCCAGACCTGTTGAGTTTTCCAGCAGTTTCCGTTTCTGTGCGTTTCAGATCTCAGTTCTTTGTTTCATATCCATTTTTAAAAGTGCTAGAGATCAAAGTAAAGTATGAATGTCAATGAATATCTCCAAGTTCTAAATTTCTGTAGAAAATTGGAAACTTGTGTGTCAGAGAAAAAGATGAAAGGGGACTCTTTTTTTGCTCAGGAACCAAGAAAATGTGATGTTCTTTTAAAACCCCACAACAAGTGAGGTGAGAGGAATTGCCCTCAGCATCTAGACACCATTTGACTGAATGTGGCGTCAAGGAGACCAGACAAAATTAAAATCATTCAAAATCAGGAGGATGCTCTTCACTGGTTGGAATCACTTTGAGCACCAAACCCAAGGTGCCTGTGGTTGTTTGGGGTGTGTGTGGGGGGGGTGTTGTCTCAGTCCAACCATAGTATCTGAAGGAATTCCTCTGATGTGCATTAGTTCCAGTTATCTTCAGCCATCCATCCAAGACCATGGGAGGGAGTTGTTTGCTGGTGATGGCAGCATTTAGGATATTCTTTGCATACAGAACCTGGTCATGTCTGCATGCAACAACACCTGGGTAAGATTCAAGTTTGGACTTTTTTGCTTTATAAAAGCCAGGCAAAGACCATCTCCAACAATAGTGAAGCTGACTTTTCCCCATGGCATTCAATCTCATTGTCATCACTGAATCCTCCATGGCCAACATCCTGGGGCTAAGCATTGATCAGAAATTAAACTGGGCCATCTTTATAAATGCTGCAGCAGCAAGAACTGTAAATTCTCCAGTAAGTACTCTGACTATTGACTTGCCAAAGCCCATCCTCCGTCTAAAAGGTGCAAGTGTGGTGGAATACTGTCCTCATGCCTGGATGAGTATAGCTCAAACAGCACTAACCAAGCTCATTATTGTTTGACTCCATGGGCCAAACAGCCCTTTCTTTGATGTAGTGTAACTGTAAGATCATGTGGGACAAAGAAGCTTGTTTGACTAGCGCTTGTTTAACACCTTCAATATTCACTGCCTCTGCCCTGAATGAACAGTGGCTGGAGTGTGTATATTCTGTAAGGTGCACAACAGCAACTTACAGCAGCTTTTTATCCAACACCTTCCACTCCTTGATGCCTTTTGACAAACTGGAAGCATGCATGTGGGCTGTAGGCACATGAGAGCATCACTGTTCAAGATGCACCCCTAATCCCACTATCACCTCCAAAGTTGCACAGCATCCTGACTTGCAACTATATCACTGTACCTTTACTGTCACTGGATCAAAATCCTGGAACTCCTACCTCCTGTTCTGAGGATCATGTCTATCGCTACATACCATGACCTGCAACAGTTCCGAAGCACTTCAACATTCTGTCCCGAAGCAATTAGGGACAGAAAGTAAATGCTGTCCTTGCTGTCCACATCAGTTCACATCCCATAACTGATTAAGTACAAGTTAGACCCTGATTTGTTTCCTGGAATTGTTGTAAGTGACAGTATTGTGCCTGCATTGTATTCCACTGAATGTAATATATTGGCTCTGTTTCAAAAATGTGTCTCTCTGGTACACACAGACTTGTTTACATTTATCTGTCAAAGTTAAACACAGGCAAACTACCTGAAGTACATGTGTTGTATGGGAAACAACCTTGCTATTAACATAATATCACTACAAAACGGTTTAGGGGAAATATATATTTGAAACCAGTGAATACAATGACAAATGACATTTTATTGATAATCACATTAGGAATTTGCAGTTTTTGAAAACTTATTTCTTAAAATAAAACAGATTATCAGAATATTCAGGCTTTAACCACAAGGACAATGTGGGCCATTGTTTACATTTTTAACCTATGAAGAGCGAATACATAGACATTGGCTTGGGTAGTGCTTTGAAGTCGACTTTTGGGATCCAACAGTGTGAATTAGCTTTTATTGGTAATGTACAGAGATAGGGACAGGGCAGGTGGGTGAATGTGTAGTAGTACTGCTGGATTAACGAGCTAACAGGTAACATACATCCAGCCTGGACTATCATCATGTATTGTGATAGTGAATGCTTTGTATATGACAGTGAAGAGAAAGTTAATTGCGTCTGTATTGGTCTCTGTCATAGAATAGCGCGCTGTGATCCTGTACTGTGCTCTGCACGTGACGAATAGATTATTGCCTGTCCATCGCATTATTGAGCCTTTGATAGGGTTAGCCTGCTATATTGTAGTTAAAAAGCACACAACACTAGGTTATAGTCCAACAGGTTTGTTTGGAAGCACTAGCTTTCAGAATGCTGTTCCTTCATCAGGTAGCTTTAGGGAAGGCAATGGCCTAGTGGTATTATCGCTCTATTATTTATCCAGAAACCCAAAATAATGCTCTGGGGACCTGGGTTTGAATCCCACCACAACAGATGGGGGAATTTGAATTCAATTTAAAAAAACTATCTGGAATTAAGAGTTGACTGATGACCATGAAACCATTGTCAATTGTTGGAAAATTGTTGGACCACCCACGCCCTCCACCTCCTCCAGGATTTCCGCTTCCCCGGTCCCCAACGCCTCATCTTCACCATGGACATCCAGTCCCTGTACACCTCCATCCCCCATCACGAAGGACTCAAAGCACTCCGCTTCTTCCTTTCCTGCCGTACCACCCAGTACCCTTCCACCGACACCCTCCTTCGACTGACCGAACTGGTCCTCACCCTGAACAACTTTTCTTTCCAATCCTCCCACTTTCTCCAAACAAAAGGAGTAGCCATGGGCACCCGCATGGGCCCCAGCTATGCCTGCCTCTTCGTAGGGTATGTGGAACAATCCATCTTCCGCAACTACACTGGCCCCACCCCCTATCTTTTCCTTCGCTACATTGATGACTGTATCGGCGCTACCTCGTGCTCCCACGAGGAGGTTGAACAGTTCATCCACTACACTAACACCTTCCACCCCAACCTCAAATTCACCTGGACAGTCTCGGACTCCTCCCTCCCCTTCCTAGACCTTTCTGTTTCTATCTCAGGCGACCGAATCAACACGGACATCTACTACAAACCAACCGACTCCCACAGCTACCTGGACTACACCTCCTCCCATCCTGCCCCCTGTAAAAACGCCATCCCATTCTCCCAATTCCTTCGTCTCCGCCGCATCTGCTCCCAGGAGGACCAGTTCAAAATACGTACAACACAGATGGCCTCCTTCTTCAAGGACCGCAATTTCCCCCCCGACGTGGTCGACGATGCCCTCCACTGCATCTCCTCCACTTCCCGCTCCTCCGCCCTTGAGCCCCGCCCCTCCAACCGCCACCAGGACAGAACCCCACTGGTCCTCACCTACCACCCCACCAATCTCCATGTACAGCGCATCATCCGCCGTCACTTCCGCCACCTCCAAACAGACCCCAGCACCAAGGATATATTTCCCTCCCCTCCCCTATCAGCTTTCCGTAGAGACCACTCCCTCCGCGACTCCCTTGTCAGATCCACACCCCCCACCGACCCAACCTCCACTCCCGGCACCTTCCCTTGCAACCGCAGGAGGTGCAACACTTGCGCCCACACCTCCCCCCTCACTTCTCTCCAAGGCCCCAAAGGAAACTTCCATATCCGCCACAGATTCACCTGCACCTCCACCCACATCATCTACTGCATCCGCTGCAGCCGGTGTGGCCTCCTCTATATTGGGGAGACAGGCCGCCTACTTGCGGAGCGATTCAGAGAGCACCTCTGGGCCACCTGGACGAACCAACCCAACCAACCTGTAGCACAGCATTTCAACTCCCCCTCCCACTCCACCGAGGATATGCAGGTCATTGGACTCATCCACCGCCAAACCACAACAACCCGACGGTCGGAGGAGGAGCGTCTTATCTTCCGACTGGGAACCCTCCAACCGCAGGGGATGAACTTGGACTTCACCAGTTTCTTCATCCCCCCTCCCCCCACCTTGTCTCAGCCGGATCCCTCCAGCCCGGCACCGCCTTCCTGACCTGCAGTCTTCTTCTTGACCTCTCCGCCTCCATCCTACTCCGACCTATCACCCTCACCTTGACCTCTTTCCACCTATCACATTTCCAACGCCCCTCCTCCAAGTCTCTCCTCCCTACCTTTTATCTTCTCCTGCTGAACACTCTCTGCTCATTCCTGAAGAAGGGCCTGTGCCCGAAACGTCGAATCTCCTGTTCCCTGGATGCTGCCTGACCTGCTGTGCTGTTCCAGCAATAAAGTTTCAACAATTGTTGGAAAAACCCATCTGGTTCATTAATGTCCTTAAGGGAAGGAAATCGGCCATCCTTACCTGGTCTGGCCTACATGTGACTCCAGAGCCACAGCAATGTGGTTGACTCTCAACTGCCCTCTGAAATGGCCTAGCAAGCCACTCAGTTGTATCAATCACTAGAAAGTTGCAAAAAAGAAATGAAACCGGACGGACCACCTGGCATTGACTCTGGAACTGGAAAAATCAACGTCAAAATCCCAAACCGCCCAGTTGACCATGCAGAGTCCTCCTTACCAACATCTGGAGGCTAGTGCTGAAATTGGGAGAGCTGTCTCACAGACCAGTCAAGCATTAGCCTGACATAGTCATTCATATGAATCACACCTTACAGATGACACTCCAGACACCACCATTACCATCCCTGGATATGTCATGTCCCACTGGCAGGACTGACCCAGCAGAAATGGCGGCACAGTTGGATACAGTCGAGAGGGAGTTACTGTGGGAGTCCTTGACATTGACTCTGACCCCATGAACTATCTTGGATTCAGGTTAAACATGGGCAAGGACACCGCTTATTGCCCTCCTTCAGCTGATGAATCAGTAATCCTCCATGTTGAACAACACTTGGAGGAAACACTGAGGGTGGCAAGGGTGCAAAATGTACTCTGGGTGGGGGATTTCAATGCCCCGGCAGCAGCATTACTGATCGAGCTGGTCAGGTCCTAAAAGGATATAACTGCTAGACTGGGTCCAGTGGTGAAGGAACCAACAAGAGGGAAAAACATACTTGACCTTATTCTTACTAATCTGCTGGCTGCAGAACCATCTGTCCTTGACAGTATTGGTAAAAGTGACCACCGCACTGTCCTTGTGGAGACAAAGTTCCACCTTCACATTGAGAATAACCTCCATCATGTTGTGTGGTACTGTCACTATGCTTAATGGGACAGATCTAGCAGCTGAAGACTGGTCATCCATGAGGTGGTATGGCCCTTCAACAGCAGCAGACCTGTACTCAAGTGCAGTTTGTAACCTCATGGTCTGGTATATCCGCCAGTCGACTATTACCATCAAGCCAGGGGATCAACCCTGGCTGAATGGAGAGTGCAGGAGGGCATGCTTGGAGCAGCGTCAGGCATACCTTAAAAAGAGGTGTCAACCTTCCGAAGCTACCACACAGGACTACTTGCGAGCCATATAGCGTAGACAGAGCTAAATGATTCCACGACCAACAGGTCAAAGCAAAGCTCTGCAGTCCTTCCACATCAAGCCGTGAATGGTGTTGGACAATTAAACAACTCACTGGAGGAGGAGGCTCCACAAATATCCCAATCCTCAATGATGGAGGAGCCGAGCACATCAGTGCAAAAGATAAGGCTGCTGCATTCGCAACAGCTCAGAATTATCGAGTGGATGATCCATCTCTGGTTCCTCCATTGGTCCCCAGCATCATAGATACCAGTCTCCAGCCAATTCGATTCATTCCATGTGATATCAAGAAATGGCTGGAGGCACTGGATACTGCAAAGGCAATGGGCGGTGATAACATTCTGGCAATATTACGAAAGCCGTGTGGTCCAGAACTTGCCGCTCCTCTAGCCAAGCTCTTCCAGTACAGTTACAAAAAGTGTTGAAAAGTGTGATGCTGGAAAAGTGCAGCAAGCCAGGCAGCATCCGAGGAGCAGGAGAATCGACATTTCGGGCATAAGCCCTTCTTCAGGAATGAAGCTGGTGTGCCATGCAGGCCGAGATAAAAGGTGGGGGGGGGGGGGGAATTTGGGGGGGGACGCTGGGAATATGATAGGTGGAAGGAGGTGAGGGTGAGGGTGATAGGCCGGAGAGGGGGTGGGGGCAGAGAGGTCTGGAAGAAGATTGCAGGTCAAGTGGGCGGTGCTAAATCCGGGAGTTGGGACTGAGATAAGGTGGGGGGAGGGGAAATGAGGAATCTGGAGAAATCTCCATTCATACCGTGTGGTTGGAGGGTTCCTAGGTGGAAGATGAGGTGCTCTTCCTCCAGGCGTCGTGTGGCCAGGGTCTGGCGATGGAGGAGGCCAAGGGACTGCATGTCCTTGGCGGAGTGGGAGGGGGAGTTAAAGTGTTCAGCTACGGGGTGGTTGGGTTGGTTGGTGGGGGTGTCCCAGAGGTGTTCCCTGAAACATTCCTCAAGTAGGCGGCCTGTCTCCCCAGTGTAGTGGAGACCACATCGGGTGAAGTGGATACAGTAAATGATGTGTGTGGAGGTGCAGGTGAATTTGCGATGGATATGCAAGGATCCATTGGAGCCTTGGAGGGAGGTGAGGGGGGAGGTGTGGGCGGAAATTTTGCACTTCTTGCGGTTGCAGGGGAAGGTGCCGGGAGTGGAGGTTGGGTTGGTGGGGGGTGTGGACCTGATGAGGGAGTCGCGGAGGGAGTGGTCTCTCCAGAACGCTGATAGGGGTGGGGAGGGAAATATATCCCTGGTGGTGGGGTCTGTTTGGAGGTGGCGGAAATGACGGAGGATGATACAATGTAACTGGAGGTTGGTGGGGTGGTAGTTGAGGACCAGTGGGGTCTGTCCTGGTGGCGATTGGAGGGGCGGGGTTCAAGGGTGGAGGTGCGGGAAGTGGAGGAGATGCGGTGGAGAGCATTGTCAACCATGTTGGAGGGGAAATTGCGGTCTTTGAAGAAGGGGGCCATTTGGGCTGTTCGGTAGTGGAATTGGTCCTCCTGGGAGCAGAGGCGAAGGAATTGGGAATATGGGATGGCGTTTTTACAGGGGGCAGGATGGGAGGAGGTGTAATCTAGGTAGCTGTGGGAGTCGTCGGTTTGTAGTAAATGTCTGTGTTGTGTCGGTCGCCCGAGATAGAAATGGAGAGGTCTAGGAAGAGGAGGGAGGAGTCTGAGACGGTCCAGGTAAATTTGAGGTCAGGGTGGAAGGTGATAGTAAGGTCCCAGTACAGTTACAACACTGGCATCTACCCGACAATGTGGAAATTACCTCCATGCGTCCTGTACACAAAATGCAGGACAAATCTAACGCGGCCAATTACTGCCCAATTAGTCTACTCTCAATCATTAGTAAAGTGATGGAAGGCGTCATCAACAGGAAAATCAAACGGCACCTGCTCAGCAACAACCTGCTCAGTGACACTCAGTTTGGGTTTTGCCAGAGTCACTCAGCTCCTGATCTCATTACAGCCTTGGTTCAAACATGGACAAAAGAGCTGAATTCCAGAGGGAAGGTGAGAGTGACAGCCCTTGACGCCAAGGCTGCACTTGACCGAGTATGGCATCAAGGAGCCCCGTCAAAACTGGAATCAGTGGGTATCGGGAGCAAACTCTCCACTGGTTAGAGTCATACCTGGCACAAAGAAAGGTGGTTTGGTTGTGGAGGGTCAGTCATCTCAGCTCCAGGACATCTCTGCAGTGGTTCCTCAGGGTAGTGTCCCAAACCCAACCATCTTTAGCTGCTTCATCAATGACCTCTGTCATAAGGTCAGAAGTGGGGATGTTCACTGATTATTGCACAGTGTCCAGTACCATTCACGACTCCTCAGATACTATAGCAGTCCGTGCTCAAATGCAGCAAGATCTGGACAATATCCAGGCTTGGGCCAACAAGTGACAAGTAACATTCGTGCCACACAAATGCCAGACAATGACCATTACCAATAAGAGACACTCTAACCGCCGCCCCTTGACATTCAAAGGTATTACCATCACTGAATCTCCTACCACTGTCAACATCCTTGGGGTTATCATTGATCAGAAACTCAACTGGACTCATCACATAAACACAGTGGCTACAAGAGCAGCTCAGACTCGGGATACTGCGGCGAGTAACACTCCTCCTGACACCCCAAAATCTGTCCACCATCTACAAAGCACAAGTCAGGAGTGTGATGGAATACTCCCCACTTGCCTGGATGGGTGCAGCTCCAACAACACTCAAGAAGCTTTACATCAGGACAAAGCAACCCGCTTGATTGGCACCACATCTACAAACATTCAATCCTTCCACCACCAACACTCAGTAGCAGCAGTATGTATTATCTACAAGATGCACTGCAGAAATTCACCAAAAATTCTTAGACAGCACCTTCCACACCCACAACCACTTCCATCTAGAAGGACAAGGACAGCAGGTATTTGGGAACACACCACCTGCACGTTCCCCTCCAAGCCACACACCATCCTGACTTGGAAATATACCCCCATTCCTTCATAGTCGTTAAATCAAAATTGCGGAATTCCCTCCCTACTGGCATTGTGGGTCAACCCACAGCGGGTGGACGGCAACGATTCAAGAAAGCAGCTCGCCATCACCTCCTCAAGGGCAAATTGGGGATGGGCTATCAATACTGGCCAGCCAGCGACACCCAAGTCCCACAAATGAATAAAGGAAAAGCTGTGCTATCTGATGGAGTGGCGCTTCAAAAGCTAGTGCTTCCAAATAAACCTGTTAGGCTACAACCTGGTGGTGTGTGATTTTTAATTTTGTCCTCCCCAGGCCAACACCGGCTCCTCCACATCATTGCTCTATTGTAGTGTGAGCTGTCCAAAAACTGGAGAAATTGCAAAATCAGTGTGATTTGCACCTTGAGTTTGATGAACTGGATTTTGATTTCACTTTGCTGATTACAAATATGTTTACATTTATTTCAAAGATGGAGATTATTGTGTACTGATTTCACAGTATGAAAAGTAAAATTTCTGTTTCCTCACCAAAAACAATTCAGAATAATTGATCGATTCCTAGTTATCTTAGTACAGATTGGTCAAGGAAGGAATGAACCTAAAATCATACCAAAAAATCCTAAACCAGCCAAAAATAGAATCTAAGTATTTTTCATGATGCAGACTAATAACAGTTTAATTTAAAAAATAGAAAACCAGGAAATCATGTCAGATATACAAAGATATGTATTGGTCCCCATGTCTATATATCAGTATAAACCTTTTCTCAAATTACTCTCTGAATCTTTTCTTAACAAGCAAGCTATCTGTAACTGGGCCACAGGATGTTGAATAAGAAAGGGACTTTATTAAAAGCAAAGAACAAACATTTAGGACATTTTGATGGATTATGTTTGCTGTGGATTCACTTGCCACAAACTTGAGTTGTAATGAATAAATGTCACTGCGTGCTGTGTCCGGAAGCTATACTTCTGAAATGAGTGGACAGTGCCTTCAAAGGAATTTGGAAACAAAATGTGAAAGATTGTTAATGAAATCAACAAAGTGTTTGACTGATAATTAGTTAAGTTGCTGCAGAAAAATATTCCAAAGGCTATTACCAGAAACAGCTCTTAGATGCTGCACGTGTAAAGATCAAAATTAAAAACAGTCATATTTGCATCTTCTGGAGTAGTGGGTGCCCTGAAAAAGGAACACATTTCACTTTTAGGCATGGACTTTTTTTTGGAATTCAGAATTTTTCAGAATTTACAAGCTAGTGGGAAATGCTGCATCCTAACTCTGTTACCCGATAGAGAATACCAGCTGGTCCTTTGATATAATTTATCTGGAACACACATTACCAGCATGGCCCACGTGTATCTCTCCTTTTGGTATTTGCAATGAACACCGATAATTTGCATTTATGCACCAACTTTGATGTAATAGAAGATTCCAAGATGGTTCACAATTATAATGAGACACAAAATAACCCTAGGCCAAAGAATTATGTACTTGGAAGAAGTGAATTGAGGATTGGGTTTTAAGGAGGGCCTTAAATCCAGAGAAAGGTGCTGAGGTGTGGTCTAAATTTCAGTGCTTAGAACCTAGAAAGTTAAAGGCTTGGCTGCTAATGAAAGAAGTGAGAGATCCACCAGAGTTCATAGTTTCTGCTATGCAGGGCTGGAGAAGGTGAGAAATGAGTATAGGGCCATGCAGAGATTTGAACATGAGGATGAGTATTCTAAAACTGAAGTGGGAGCAATGTAGGTGAAAGGAAACAGGAGTAATTAATGATTGGGGATCAGTAGAGGTTAGAATGCAGGCATCAGCATTTCAGATGAATAGTATGGAGGCTAGGAGATGGGAGGACAATGAGAAGTACATTGAAATTGTCATGTTTGGAGTTGAGGAAGGCATGCTTGAAGTTTTCGGGAATGGGTGAGATGAGGCAGATGTAGGTGATATTGATGAGACCTCGATGTAGGCAGTCTTTATGTTGAATAGGATGCATAAGGCATTAGCTGGGAGGAGGATTCATTGAGTGGTGAAGATCACAATCCATAAAAGTCTTTTTATTGTTTGATTGGAGGGGCCCAATCAAAATCTTAAAAATCTGAAGGGACTTTGTGAAGTAACAGCCAATAATAGCACACATGTTTGTAATTTTTAAAGTGATGTCTTATCAGTTATCTTCACATAATTGTTCTGAATGACTTAGAATGTAATGAGCTAACCCAACTCAGAAGGAAAAGTGACAGTGGACTTTTACAATATTGTCTCCTTAAAATGCATACTCCTTTTATTCCTGAATCCTTTTGACTTCATTACAGGTAACAACATTTGTTTATTTATTAGTTGAGCCAAAGTTGAGCACTAATATGTATTGAATAGAATCTGATATCTTGAAGTTGATGGTTAAAGTTGAAATTATTAAGAAAAGACTTCCTTGAAGTATAAAGAATGGAGAACAACATAATTGCATTCTTCCAACTCTTTCCTGTCTGAACTGTTTACGATTGTCAACTTAATTTTCCTGATTTCCCAAAAAAGCCATCTACTCACCTGTGCTCATTCAATTAACAAATAAAAATGCACTTTTTTTAAATCTGGGAAGAACTGATAAAGGAGAATAGATGAGGAATTATGCTTGTGAGACAAATTGGATTTAATTCAAACACTACAAAAAGTTTGGTTGATTAACTTTGGTAGTTTCTTTTAAGGAATGTGAATACAGTGATGCCTTATGGTATCGTTTCAGCTTGATTCATCATCTGGAGCTGTTACAAAATTTATTCGCTCCTTTGATATGAGGTATCCGTGTACAAGTCTAACTTAGAAGCCTTCAAAAGTGGGTATTGATTTATGGCTGGGTGTGAATGCCTCGCTTGTGTATAGGTGGTCACAAATTTGACCTGCAGTTTGCACCTACCAGTGTGCATATCTTAAACTCTTGTGCATCTTTGCAACAAAGCAATTTCGTTCTATGAGCTCAGGTAAAACATTCATTTGTGGGTTAAACGTTGAGTGAGACTACTAATGTGTGTGTGGCATGACATGGCTGAAAAGAGAGGTGAGGGTGCAGTTCAACCTGCCTGCCAGGGTTTATGCATATACATGATTTTTGTGGCAAGATGCAGCTGTTTTATACGCTGAGTCCACCTATATGCCCTGATTATTGGTATTTTAATTTGCCATTTTTTTCTCCAGTGGGATCTGGCAAGGGGATCAAAAAGATTCACATTGAGAATGAGGCGTAAATTTCCCAAAAGTAAAATTGCAACTTACTCAGACACAACTCTTGCGCAGTGGAACTTGAACCCAGACCTTCTGGCTCAGAGGTAGAGTCACTATCACTGTTACAAAAGCACTGATGTTTCATTTCAGGATTAATGAAGATGTAAGTAATAGATTGTTCAAGGATTTATCAAATCATCTTGTATGGAAGCCGTGAAAACAGCAATTTGCATTTCCCTAACGTCTTTAATATTGATGAGTGCCATCAGAAGTGCAAGAACTGGTATGTAATGTAGAAAACACCCTCATGCACTTTGTAGGAGCATTAGAAAGCAAATTAATTGCTGAATCTCTGTAATGCAGTATTGGGTATGGAGCAAAAGGTTTGGTCAAGTTTGGACTGCAAATAAAATCAGATGATAAAGCGATCAGAATGCAATATGGATGGCCACATTGGAAAGTTATGAGGCTGGAGATAATTAGAGCTGGAAAGGAGCAAGACCATGGAAGTGTTTGAAAAAATTGATGACTTTATTGCCATGGCATCATTTCAACAGGAGCTGGTGAACTGATTAAGGATGACGTCAGTATTTTCAAGGGCAGAATGATGGAGACAGCCAGGAATGCATTGGAACAGTCAAGTTTAGACATTATGCAAGTCTTCCTTCCACCCACCTCTTCCTCCCCACCACCTCTTTCTCTCCCCAACCTCTTTTTTCTCCCCCCACCTCTTCCTTCCTCCACCAGCACTTCCTCACCTCTTCCTCTACCCCCACCTCTTCCTTCCCCCACCTCTTCCTTCTCACCCCTGCAAACTCTTCCTCCCCCACATGTCTTCCTCCCCACCACCTCTTTCTCTCCCTGTCAACCTCTTCCTCTCCCCCCCCACCTCTTCCTTCTCCTGCCGCAAACTCTCCCTACCCCCAACCTCTTCCTTCCCCTACCTCTTCCTTCCTCCACTACCACTTCCTTCCTCACCTCTTCCTCCACCCACCTCTTCCTCCCTCCCACATCTTCCTTCCCCCACCTCTTCCTCTCCCCCACCTTTTTCTCTCCCACTTCTCACCTCTTTCTCTCTGTTCTTCCCTTCTTTCTTCCCAAATGTCAGCACATACATAAAGAGCATTGATCCAAGGATAGAATCTTGGCAACTCTGGAGATGTTGTGAGAAAAGAAGTAATTGCTCATGGTGCTCTGATTACAATTGGAACGTTAAAAGTGGAGCCAAACAAGGGTAGTCTCACTAAGCCAGACAACAGAGGGCGGCAATTGGTATTAGAAGAGGCTTGTGTCATTGAGTATGTCAAAAGCTGTAGGGAGCACAAAAAGTATGATGATTTATCAATGTCATTTATTGGGATGGCTTTGACAGGATGGGCAGTGTCTCAAGTGAAGAAGCCATTTAGAATGTTGACCAGCATAAGAAGGAAAGTTTGGCATTACAGTAAAGGCAGATTCACTTATTCAAATTGGTATGTCTCAAAATATCAGCTACTATATAATAAAATGCAGTTTCCACATCTGGTTATTTACTCAAGGCATCTGTTTATGGGAGAACTGTGATGAACTGGAAGAAAGAACAGCAGGCTGGTACAGTATGGCATCTTTTCTCTTAACCTGAGGCTCTCTACTTTAAAACTCTCAAATTCGTAATGTGAGATTTTCCATGCATTATTAAGATCCCTAAGTCAGGCAAAATTTATGCTGCACTATTTAAAACTAGTGTAAAACAGCAGATTTGTTTTATAAAACTGGCAGAACGTTTATTTATGCAGATATTATTTTCCTAGTGCACTCTAATTTTACCTTCCGCCAACATAGGTTATGTAGCTAGTATGACCTGGAATTTTGCTGCATCACTACCTTTTTGAAATTCTTCAGCAGCTAGAGTCTCTTGCTTATTGTGCTGTTGTGGGGAAATGTGCAGTCAGAGACAGAGGCTTCTCCTTGAGAATAGTAGAGAAATCAGAAGAAAGGGTCATTCGAGGGTCACATTTGAATATCAAGAATGACATTTGTGAAGTTCTGTCAAAAGATTAACCAAGGCTGGTGTATACTGTCAGAAAATCCACAGTGTGCGTAAATGGAACAAAAAAATGAAAACACTTCCTTTCATTCTGATTTTTCAGTTTGCAGATGTAAAGCTATTTTCTTCAAGTGTTAAACATTCCTTAGTTACTTCATGTTAGAAACATCAATTTGAGTTTTGATTAAATAATAATTATCCAGAATGTTTATTATTTAAGGATGCAAGGTTGAATCAATAGCTTTGAGTACTTTTTGTTTCACTTTCAAAAAATACCATTCCAACTTGATATAGATTTGTGAGAAAGATGGATATCTTGCAACGTTTTAATCATTCATTTTGTTTCATCCTGAAGTCTTGCATGTTACAAACTATCAGCAGGAATAGCAGCTCAACAATCTCTAAAGGTTGACTTGCAGGTTGAGTCCGTGGTTAAGAAAGCAAATGTAATGTTGTCATTTATCTCAAGAGGGGTGGAATGTATGAGCGGCAATGTGCGACTGAGACTTTGTAAAGCTCTGGTTAGGCCCCATTTAAAATACTGTGTCCAATTTTTGGCCCCATACCTCAGGAACTGGAGCATGTCCAGAGGAGATTCACATGGATGATCCCTGGAATGGTAGGCCTAACATACGATGAACGGCTGAGGATCCTGGGATTGTGTTCATTAGAGTTTAGAAGGTTGAGGGGAGATCTCAAAGAAACTTAGAAGGTAATGCATGGCTTAGAAAGGGTGGACACTGGGAATTTGTTTCTGTCAGGCGAGCATACTAGGACCCATGGGCACAGCCTTAGAATTAGAAGGGGTCAATTTAAAATGGAAATGAGATATTTCTTCAACCAGAGAGTGGTGGGCCTGTGGAATTCATTACCACGGAACACAGTGGAGGCTAGGATGTTAAATGTCTTCAAGGCAGAGTTTGATAAATTCGTCATCTTGCAAGGAATTAAGGGATACGGGGAGAGTGTGGGTAAGTGGCGTTGAAATGCCCATCATCCATGATTGAATGGCGGAGTGGACTCAATGGGCTGAATGGCCTTACTTCCACTTCTATGTCTTATGGTAATATAAGTTTCATTTAGACTTGATGAGGCCAGATTAACTCACACTATTTTTATGATGCAGTCAGATGCATTTCAATAACAGTTGGTAGAGGATTTGACAATGTGTAACTTTCTCACCAATATTTCAAGGCTCTGTAATGGAATGTCTTCATCAGCCACTCGTCTGTTTTATTTTTGCCACACCGATTTGTAAAAAAAAAATCCAAGAATGTAAAGCTTGGTGATGTATTTTGAATCTTGGTTTTCACAGATGTGAAACCTTTCTCGTCAAAAGAGAATTTATTTCAATTCTGTTATGAACAGAATTTGTGTTCATCCTGAAGCATCAGAGGCTGAGGGGTGACCTTATAAAGGTTTACAAAATTATGAGGGGCATGGATAGGATAAATAGACAAAGTCTTTTCCCTGGGATCGGGGAGTCCAGAACTAGAGGGCATAGGTTTAGGGTGAGAGGGGAAAGATATAAAAGAGACCTAAGGGGCAACTTTTTCACGCAGAGGGTGGTACATGTATGGAATGAGCTGCCAGAGGATGTGGTGGAGCCTGGTACAATTGCAACATTTAAGAGGCATTTGGAGGGATATGGGCCGGGTGCTGGCAGGTGGGACTAGATTGGGTTGGGATACCTGGTAGGCGTGGACGGGTTGGACCGAAGGGTCTGTTTCCATGCTGTATATCTCTATGACTTTATGTTCCAATTTTTCATAAGCATTCTCTCTCCATATTATGTTACAATCTTACAGTTAGATTAATTTAAAAGGGTCAGTGCTCCTTTGTATTCCTCTTGCAATCTAATATCACTGTCACGGTTGTTGGTTACTGCCCACCCGTGTTGCGCAGAGGTGGTGGGAGTAGGTTGATGTAACTGTGGCTTACAAGGTCATTCATCAGGGCTGGTAAGATCAAACATATTGTGTGCAACTGGAAGAACAGACTGTACAAAGGTCATGGTTTTCTTCTCTGATGGATACTCTTGAATAGTTAGTCTTTAACCACATTCTGAGGTTCGAAAATTGGCATGTTTGCATTAGGAATACACAGTTTAGTGACATCCTGGACCCAAAAACTTGCTGTCCATACCTCCCAGTTGATTATTTTGGCCTTTCGCATGGCCATCTAATCAATAGTTTTTTTAAAAATATCTTTAGATTAACTGGGTTTGAGTGACAGTTAAGATTGGTTCTGAAACCAGACTACTGGATGAGAACCTTACATTTCATTATTGGGCAGTGGTATACACTTTTAATACACTGGTGGAATCACATAGATTTACTTGAAAGTGTCATGCTGCCAATGATGTCTTTGTCGGCCTAATGCAGTAAATTGCACAGTAATTTATAGTTGTTGTAATGAAGTATATTTTATTTTTCTTTGAAATGTACACACTTTGCCATTCCAACTTCTTCAGGTTAATTTATTTATTTTGCTGGAAGACGATGTAATGTTTTAGCGATGTAGAACCCTCCTGATTTGTTTTACAGCTGTCATTGCAATTAAACCTCCAAGACCCTGTTATGGATAACTTGAACACTAAATCTTTCCCTTTTCACTGAAAAAGGTCTTTGTTCTGACCCCTGTTTTGATGCTTTTACTCGGCTCGTCATTTCCCAGGAAATGACCAGACCTCCTCATGCTGATGTTGACTTGGAATTGCTCATTTTAGTTCAGCTTCATGTCTCTCAGACTATGGACCCAGCAGGATTGATGTGGGAGGAACTTGAATTCTATGACATTGTGGCAAAAGAATGAGATGTATCTCACAAGCTTGAATGATCAGGGAAGCTGATGACATTTTTTTCGATGCAGTTCAAATTTTCTCGTGACTGCATTTAAAATGCAGTGTTGCACCAAAATTAGCCTTGTAGGATTTCTGCATTAAAACCAATGTTTTGTATGTTGGCAGACTCAAACGTCTGATGAATGTAACATTGTATTTCTAATTAAAAACAATCTCCATTGATGATACTCTGGATCATTATCATGTTGCTATTTGTACAGGCAAAAGGGAAGATAATTACAAACTAGATTACTTACTACGTGCCCATGTGTTCGATTTTGCCCTTATTCATAAAGACTGAAAGTATATCATGGGATACAACACAACTATTAACTAATTTAATTCTCTCTCCAATAATTTAGCAGCTGTATTAAGCTGCTGAAAGCAAATGGGTTGACAATTCTGGTAAACTAATAGATATTTCAGACAAACACAATAGGCACTGTAGCCTAGTATCCGGTAGGGTAATAATTCGGCCAAAAAACTGGGGATGCTTTTAAACTGGTAATTTGAGAATTGTTATTGTACACATTTGAAATCAGTGTGTAGTGGGAATTGTTATTACATAGTAGTTCCGGCTGACTTTGAAGTGCTATTAGATAATGCATGATCTTGCAGTATTCATCAAACACCCATTTTCGATATTGGGGGTTAGTGGATGCAATAGCTCCCATTTTTCTGCTATATTGGAAACACAAATACTTTGTCACACATTAATGCAAAGTTTTTTTTGTTTGTGTTGATATTAACATGTGGCAAATAGGTGTTCATGAACTAATAAATGTGCTTAAAAAAAGTGTATCCATGTTAAATTGATCCATAATTCTGTTAATGAGGAGCTCCATTCAGAGAACAGAGTAAATTATGTGAACAAAATTACAATTGGTTAGTATTCGAGTCAAATCCAAAAGCTTCACTACAGTATCCAGATAGTTCTTCTATAACAGAATGGTTGAGTTGTTGTGCAACCCTATGTTATAGAAAAATTGTACTTTAGAAACAGTGTTTAAAGTGTTGACGATGTAATTGCTTTAAGCCAACATGCTTTAAAAGTTCACGCTTCAGAAACAGTGTTCCCAATTCATCCATCGTGTTGCAGCGAATTCACATTAACGAAACGTGCATTATTTGCAGAACCCCCTGTACAGGGATTAGAGTTTTTGTTATCAGCATATCGCTCTAATATCTGATAATTACTGGCACACAATTTCTCTGTGAAAGAGGCAGTTTTTAAAGTAACAGTATAAACCATTTGTGGATTTTGTTAATGTTTAAAAAATGACAGTTCCAATAATTTACTTCTTGGAATTTTAAAAAATGGTTGTTTATAAGTAAGTAGTACTTCTTTAAAATTTACTGGAAGAAAGCTTCAAGACATGACTTTGAATGCGGAATGGCAAACAGATGAATTAATGAGCACAAGTGTGAACCAACATTTAAAAAATAGGAGAAATTAACTTTACTCTCCTCAGTTCTTTTGAGTAATAAACAGAAGCTGCATTGGTGGCATCTGTGGATGTGGAAATACTAATGAAGGCGAAATAAACTGGTCCGGGGTCTCATAGTTTTTCTTATTTCAGGATTTTGTAATGAAAGCTTATTTCATCTTTAAATATTTGAAACAGAAACGTTTCACAAATACTTTAAAATACCAGCTGAGTTTCAGAAAATAAAACCAAACCTGCCAAAGAATATTGAATATTAATGTGAATGTGTGAAGTAGTTTGTAATGACGGTTATAACTATTTTGAAAGACAAAAGCAGCAGATGAAGAGGAAACAACCACTTGCAAGTTTCTCCCCATATCTTACATATGCATAGACTCAATTATATCACTACTGCTTCATTACTGTTGGGTCCTCCCTGCTTAAACACTATGTGGAAGGGCTTGCACTACATGGACTGCTGCAGTTCAGGAAGGTGACTCACCCATATCTCAAGGTCCATGCTGGTCTGACATACAAAACGCTTAGGTGATTTTACAATTTCACTTCCCTATTTTTCTTGTTCAACAATTGTTTCTTGAGGCCTTGGTGCTATTTTTAGACAGCAGGCTATGTAGTCTAGGTCACGGATGTCTTCAGTGTTTCTATGTAGTGTGTTCTCGCTGTGTTCATCTCACCTGCAGTACTAAATGGAAGCTTACCCAAGAGTTTGAAAGGAGCATTTATATTGTGTTAGTGAGGCTGTGCTTTGAGCGGGGGTCTGCGCTCTAATTTCAAATGCAGAGTTGTACAAGACAAAAAGTTCCCGGATGACCTCTGCAACATATTAAATTTCAAGATAGGCAATAATTTGGAATAATCTGTTTGTAGAGTTCAAATGAAGTTAAAAGACACAAATGTAGCAGAACTCCATATGGACATCTAAATCTTTTACATTAGGTTACTGTCTTGAAGTCACTTTATTTCTGTCAAGTCTTAGTTGATTTATGGTTTATCCGAGTTCGTCTCTTCACTGTTGTTGCAGAAAGAGTCACTATGTCCTTTTTTTAAAGGAATTCATTAATGGGATGGAGGAATTGCTGACTGGGTCAGCTTTTATAGTCCACCCCTAATATCCTCAGTGGCACCCAAAAGTCAACTGCATTTACTGTGCATCTGAAGTCACATGTAGGATTGCAGATTGTCCTCTGTAAAGGATATGAATGAGCAAGATGACACCAGTTTCAGTTAAATAATTACTCTTTGGCTAACTTTTAATCCAGATTTTATTGAATTTAACTTTTCCCATCTTTCCAAGTGGGATTGGAAATCCCGATAACGGTATCCTGAGGTTCTGGATGATGAGTCCAGTATATTACCACGACCCTATTGCCCTGGTCCATCCGTGGTCTGTTGTGGTTTTATTTCAGAGAATAATTCTTATAGTAGAGAAATACTTTGGATGTGATTTTGTGCTGCAGGACCAAGCCTGATTGTTTCAAATGTAGGGAAGACATAGATGTGTAATTGACGAAGGCTTATATGACACATGACCATAGACATGACTATTTTTATATAAGGCTCATGCATCCAGTAGAGGTTTGTACCCAACATTCAAGTGTAAGAATTACAGCAACTCTTAATTTTTGGTAGGTTTAGGCCACTGTAGTAAGCTCTATGTTACTGAGGGGTAGAAATTTGTAATACAGAGGAAGCTCAATTTATCTGACACTGGCGGGGTGTTTCATTCGGTTAATCAAATGCCAGATAACATTGTTTAGCCGAAGCATCAGGACCTTGCAATCTTGTCGGATGACCCGAAATTCGGATAATTGAATGCTGGATAATCAAGGTTCACCTGTATAAAGATTTCAGTCTCACTTGGTGTATATATGACAATCTGATAGATTTTAATACTTGCAACGAATCCAATAAATGCAAGTATGTTCCTTTCTCATTTGAAATGCAACAAAAACCTACATTTTTATTTCTGAATCCTCAGATTCACCCGAAAGGATATAACAATTACAAACTAGCAATACTAGTCATATTACTTTCAGTATTCTCCAGGAAGGTTTACAGGTGTTTGAGCAAATTATGTACATGTTTCTTTAACATAGGGACGAGTGGGGTAAATTGAGAGATAGAAAGTGTGCACAGATATGCTCGTCAGAGTTGGAAAGGTAAAAGACTGGATTTTCGGGAAAGTGAGGTGAGGCCTGGATGGATCATATTAATTCAACTTTCACTGCAGTATCAGTTTGGATTGTCCTCTGCATAATCTCTTTTTGGTGCATATTTCAGAAGTGCACAGTTTCAGAAAGCCTTGAATTAGGTGCTGTACTGATGGTTCACTAGAATAGATAGCAAGCTGTCTGCAAAACTGAAATAGAAACAGAGGTTTAAATTCTGGGAAATGCTATTCCACAAGGATTGGTGTTGGAGTCACCACTGTTCATAACTTGTGAAAATCACATGGTCTCAGAGTTGGAAGTACAGTTTCAAAGTTTGCAAGTAGCACCAAATTGGGGTATGTCATTATTGCAGAGGGCAGCAGTAAAGTACATTAGCAATCTTCCAGAATGGACATAGTGTAACATGGTACAGTTTAGTCAAAAAACTAAGGCGGCTACTATTCCTTATAAAGGTCAAAATGGAGGAGAAGAGCAGTGATATCTAAGGGTGCATCTACCCAAATCACTAGTAGTTGCACACACACACACACTACTCACTCAAAGCACCTGAGGAATAATGCTAAATAGTTGAATTATGCTGAGTTTCAGTTGATTGCATTTGAAGCATGGTGATAAACTTGGTCTGTTTTCTTTAGATCAGAAAATCCTGAGAGGGGGCCTGATTGAGATTATGAAGTGCTTGGACAGGGTGGAACAGTAGCTGTTTCCCTTAGTTGAAGTGTAAATAATAGAACATAGAACATAGAACATAGAACAATACAGCACAGAACAGGCCCTTCGGCCCACGATGTTGTGCCGAACTTCTAACCTAGATTAAGTACCCATCCATGTACCTATCCAAATGCCGCTTAAAGGTCGCCAATGATTCCGACTCTACCACTCCCACGGGCAGCGCATTCCATGCCCCCACCACTCTCTGGGTAAAGAACCCACCCCTGACATCTCCCCTATACCTTCCACCCTTCACCTTAAATTTATGTCCCCTTGTAACACTCTGTTGTACCCGGGGAAAAAGTTTCTGACTGTCTACTCTATCTATTCCTCTGATCATCTTATAAACCTCTATCAAGTCACCCCTCATCCTTCGCCGTTCCAACGAGAAAAGGCCGAGAACTCTCAACCTATCCTCGTACGACTTCCTCTCCATTCCAGGCAACATCCTGGTAAATCTTCTCTGCACCCTCTCCAAAGCTTCCACATCTTTCCTAAAGTGAGGCGACCAGAACTGCACACAGTACTCCAACTGTGGCCTAACCAAAGTCCTGTACAGCTGCAACATCACTTCACGACTCTTGAATTCAATCCCTCTGCTAATGAACGATAATACTCCATAGGCCTTCTTACAAACTCTATCCACCTGAGTGGCAACCTTCAAAGATCTATGTACATAGACCCCAAGATCCCTCTGTTCCTCCACCTGACTAAGAACCCTATCATTAACCCTGTATTCCGCATTCTTATTTGTTCTTCCAAAATGGACAACCTCACACTTGGCAGGGTTGAACTCCATCTGCCACTCCTCAGCCCAGCTCTGCATCATATCTAAGTCCCTCTGCAGCCGACAACAGCCCTCCTCACTGTCCACAACTCCACCTATCTTCGTATCATCTGCATATAATGAGGGATTATAATTTAAGTTGAAGAGTAAGAGGTTTAGAAAATATTTGTGGAACCTTATTCAGTGGTAGGAGTCCAGGATACACTGCTTGGGAGAGAGCTTGCAACCTTTAAAGAGTACCTGGATGAACATTTGAAATGTCATAACATTGAAGACTGTGGGCCAAGGACTGGAAAGTGAGACTTATGCAGCTATGATCTTTTGTCGATGGGTCAAAGGATGTGTTCTGTACTTTTTGATTTTATGATTCTATGTGGTGAACTATTCTGATCTCCCTTTCAAAAATGTTATAGATGCACTGAAGAAGCTGCAAAACAAAAAAAAAATCACTAGCCTGGTCACAGAACTGAGCAGTTATGTCAGCAAAGCTTTCTGCATTTTTCCAGAAAAATGGTTAGTGAGGTTGACTTGATGGTCTTCAAGATTATTGAATATGTTGTGGGTGCTGAGAATATATTTTGTTACAAACAGGGGAGAAAGGTTAATTTGACTCTCCTATTGTCAACATCCTCAGTTTGTTCTAACAGTTATTTACATTTTTTTCTCTGCGAGGTGCATATTCCCTCAATTACAATGCAGTTAACTAGTTTTTGTAGCATTCAAAAATTAAAGATGGTATTTTGAGTGAAAGAGAGCAATTCTTCTGTTCCCTCAAAAAATTGAGATTGTAATCTTAAGCATACACATGCAGGTTTAATGTATAAACAGGACTCATGTCCAGTACATAAGAACAATGCAAGGGTAAAGTCATTAAGGTGTGCTTAAGTACAAGGTTTTAACCTGAGACCATGGTTGTTTAGTTGACATCTTGAATCATCAGAAGGTAGTGAGTATTTCAGTTGTTCCTGATTTTTTCAGTGGTTTGATGTTTGTTTTTCGTCTGTCTTATGTCTGGATATTTTATTCCCTTCTTGAGAGAGAGGGGAGAACTTGGTTCAACTTCAGTTCTGAAGATTAAAAATCCTTTTTTTCCCCCAGAATAGATAGCAAGCTGTCTGCAAAGCTGAAATGGGAGCAGGGATTTAAAGTTCTCAGTCGGGGAATTGCTGTTCCACAAGGATTGGTGCTGGAGTCACCACTGTTCATCACTTCTGAAAATGACAAGTAGCTATTTGAAATACTGGCTTGTTTGTGTTGCTCCATCTGTGTAAGTTACTTTGTTTAGTTTTGATGAGTGTAGGTAACTTTCCATCTCCAATGTGTGAATATTCTCATGGAGGTGTAAATCAAAATAAATGTGGACCTTTTTCATACCTGACTGTTGACTGTTTCAGTGTATTTTGATAAAATGCATTTTGATGCTACCTACTGCGTACATACCGCCACAAGTAAAGGTTAAGGAAGCTCTGGATGTGTTGTACTCAACCACTAACACCCTGGAGATGGAACACCCTGAGGCCCTGTTTGTTGTGACTGGCGACTTCAATCAAACCAATCTAATGAAGGTGTTGCCCAAGTACCACCAGGGGCCTGAACATTTTAGACCACTGCTACACCATTGTGAAGGATGCTTACACCTCCATCCCCCTCCCTCATTTCAAGAACTACAACCACAATGTTGTGTTTCTTCTCCTGGCTTACAGGTAAAAGCTCAAGCAGGAGACCCCCTTGTGGATACAGGTCCAGTGATGGTTGGAGGAGGCAGAGGATCAAATCGGGTGCTGTTTGGAATGGACTGATTGGACCATGTTCAAACAGGCCGCAGGTACCTTGGACAAGTACATCACCACCATCACAGACTTTATCAGCAAGTGTGTGAAGGACTATATACCGAGGGAGTGAATCCGGGTGTTCCCCAACAGGAAACCCTGGATGAATCAGGACATACAGAACCTACTAAAAACCAGGCGTGAGGCCTTCAGATCAGGAGACACACTCGAATATAAGGAATCAAGTATGACCTTCGCAGAGTAATTAAGACAGCCAAGGACAAATACGGATCCAAACTAGAGACCCAGACAGATACCCGGCAACTATGCCAAGGACTGAATGACATCACAGGTTCTAAAAAGTGACAGTATAAGATAGCAGATGATGACACATCCCTCCCAGATTGTCTCAACGCCTTCTATGTTCGCTTTGAGCAGAACTTTGGCAGAGAAGTATCACCTATTCCAACAAGTCCTGATGAATCTATCCCAACAATCACTGCATCAGAGGTCAGATCAGTTTTCCTTCATATGAATCCAAGGAGAGTAATGGGACCAGATGGAGCACCAGGCCATGCACTCAGAGCATGCGCAGATCAACTGGCAGAGGTCTTCTCGGACATCTTCAACCTCTCCCTGCAGCAGGCCATTGTCCCTTCCTGTTTGAAGAGGGCCAACATCATCCTTGAACCTAAGAAGTCTCATACAGCATGTCTCAATGACTATCGCCCAGTGGCCCTAACTTCCGTGATCATGAAGTGCTTTGAAAGGCTGGTCATGGCACTAATCAACTCCAGCCTCCCCACTACTCTTGACCCACTCCAATTTGCCTATTGGACCAACAGATCCACGTCAGATGCCATATCACTTGCCCTAGAACATCTTGACACCAAGAACAGCTACATAAGAATCCTACTCATTGACTGCAGTTCAGCCTTCAACACTATTATCCCTTCGAGACTGATTACTAAACTTAGTGATCTTGGACTCAGCCCCCTACTGTACTCACTGTATACCCATGACTGCACTGCCAAATACCAGACTAATGTTCACTGATGACACCACCATAGTCAGTTAAATCTCAAGTGGTGACGAAACAGACTACAGACGAGAGGTGGAACACCTGGAAAAATGGTGCACTGAGAACAAGCTAGCTCTCAGTTCTGGCAAAACCAAGAACCCCCCCCACACACACACACACACACACACATACACACATTGACAGCTAGAGGTGGACTGAGTGGAGAGTGTCAAGCTCCTGGGAGTGGTCATCCACAACAAGCTTTCTTGGACTCTTCATGTGGATGCACTGGTTACAAAGGCCCGACAACATCTCTTCTTCCTTAGGCAGCTGAGGACATTTAGGATGGCGGTGAATACTCTTGCCAACTTTTATTAGTGGGCCATCGAGAGCATTCTGTCTGGATGTATACCATTCAAAATTGGAGACGATTGCAGAGAGTGGTGAACTCGGCCCGGACAATCACAAAGGCCAACCTCCGATCTATAGAATCCATCAACCAGGCCCGTTGTCAAGCAAAGGCCGCTAGCATTCTCAAAGATTTCTACAACCTCTGCCATCAGGGAGAAGGTACAAAAGCTTGAACATGCACACCAACTGGTTTTGTAACAGTTTCTACTCTACTGTTGTTAGAATACTGAATGGACTCACAAACTCGCCTGTACCTGTGTTTTTGTTTGTGCCGCTGTTAACCTATTAATTAATTATCTATGCTCCTTAGCTCTGTGATTTGCCTGTATTGCTGGCAAGACAAATCTTTTCACTGTGCTTCAGTACATGTGACAATAAATTCAGTTTAATTCAATAAAATGTTAACTTCAGTTCAAGTTTTTTTAAATTTAATTTTTGGTTTCATGAGCTTGCCCAAAAGATCACTGTAGCCATTTTATGTCAGTGTTTTTGTCCCTTTATTAAAGTCATTTCAGACCATTGAAAACCAGATAGTCAAATCAGATGGTGCAATTCTAAAATCAGTAGTCCATATTTTCTCTCAGTTGTGACAATTTCCAATCATAGGACAACTGGTTGACCTTCTATTCAGTATTTCCATTAAAATTACAATGGTCAAGTTTAAAAGCATGACCAGAGATGTGACAATACGGATTAATGTTTATAGACAAAAAAATTGTAAGGCTTACACAAGAGTTCATTTTCGGTAGTATACGTATGGATTTTTTTTGCCATTGATTAAGGAAAAATAAATCAACGTTAATCAGATAGATGGAGTATTTGCTGGGTTTTCATTTTGTTTACAGTGGAAGCTGAAAATGAAATCTATAAAGTCCATTAGTATTGATGGTTGTCTCGCTGAAATAGGCAAAGAGACAGTTTTTAGCATTTACTTGACGGACTGCAAAGTTAAATAGCAAATGGGGTACTGAAAATCAATTTCAGGACTTTGCTACAGTGAAGTAATGCATTATTTTTGCACTGAAAGAGATGAACATTTAATTTTGTTAACACACATTTTAGATCAATTATTTAGACTCAGTCAAAATAATTTAATTTTGATTCTTCAGTGGCCAACTGCATTCAGATGTTCCTTTCTACTTCAGATTTTAAAATTAAGAACCTTCCAGGTTCCTGATACTGTTTAAATTTACTAATAATATAATCTGTGAATGCTTCACAAAAAAGTCTAGACAGATGTGTTTTGGTTTAACTTATTTATAGATTAGATTCACTGCAGTGTGGAAAAAGGCCCTTCAGCCCAACCTGTCCACACCGACCCTCCGAAGAGTAACCCACCCAGACCCATTTCCCTCTGACTAATGCACCTAACACTATGGGCAATTTAGCATGGCCAATTCACCTAATCTGCACATCATTGGACCGTGGGAGGAAACCGGAGCACCCGTAGGAAACCCAAGCAGACACGGGGAGAATGTGCAAACTCCACACTGGAATTGAACCCAGGTCCCTGGCACTGTGAGGCTGCAGTGCTAACCACTGAGTTACCGTGTTGTGTGTATTGTTCAACTTCCTGATGTAACTTGCTACACACATATGCTCAACTTCTAGAAAAATAGACTCAAATTATCTCAGATCTTCTTATTTTGGATGCTAAGGATGGATCATTGTCAACCTGAAATGTATGCTCTGATCTTTATTCCACATGTACTGCCTGACCTAAGAATTGCGCTTCTGGTTGTATTTTTAAGGTGAGTGTGACAGCATTTTACTGAAGAAAATTCTACTACTGCTGTGATAATCTTGAGCTTGAATTGTCACTCCTGAGTTGGGAATGCAGAGTCAGGACAATCTCCATCTCTGCAAGCCAGATAAAATGCCACAGGCATTCCATTCCCGAGGGGTGAGGGCATGGCAGGCTTAGTGAAGATATGGTTGCCACCACCCCACCTCACCCCACCCCCCCTTGAAAGAAAAGTATTCATGGGCTGCCAGACAGGAGGTGAACAAGGAGAGAAGCTGGTCTTATTGCTCCAGCATTTTGCAGCTGTGGAGAAAGAAATGATTAAAACAAGGAACAGTCCTCATCCAGCCATACAATCACCTATGTACGCTGTCCTATTCCCGTTGCCCTTTATAAGCATCATGCCAACAGAATCCAAACCTAGAACAATCCATGCCACCATCCAGCACATATTTTCCCTTGTGTCCTCTATGCCAACTCCTGGTATCCACCAGGGACAGATTGATGAATAAATTCAGCATTTCAAAATCAATTATTAAATATCCATTCACTGTCATCAGTGATGGGCCACAAGGATCAGTGCTGGGTCCACTGCTTTTCGTCATTTATATAAATGATTTTCATATGAACATAGGAGGTACAGTTAGTAAGTTTGCAGATGACACCAAAATGGAGGCGTAGTGGACAGCCAAGATGGTTACCTCAGTAAAATGGGATCTTGACCAGATGGGCCAATGGGCTGAGGAGTGGCAAATGGAGTTTAATTTAGATAAATGCAAGATGCTCCATTTTGGGAAAGCAAATCTTAGCAGGACTTATACACTTAATGGTAAGGTCCTGGGAAGTGTTGCTGAGCAAAGAAACCTTGGAGTGCAGGTTCATAGCTCCTTGAAAGTGGAGTTGCAGGTAGATAAGATAGTGAAGAAGATGTTTGGTATGCTTTTGGAATATTGTGTGCGATTCTGGTCTCCCTCCTATTGGAAGGATGTTGTGGAACTTGAAAGGGTTTAGAAAAGATTTACAAGGATGTTGCCAGGGTTGGAGGGTTTGAGGGAGAGGTCAAACAGGCTGGGGTTGTTTTCCCTGGAATGTCAGAGGCTGAGGGGTGACATTATAGAGGTTTATAAAAGCATGAGGGGCATGGATTGGGTAAATAGACAAGGTATTTTCTGTGGGTTGTGGGAATTCAGAACTAGACAGCATAGGTTCAGGATGAGAAGGGAAAGATTTAAAAGGGACCTAAGGGGCAAATCTTTCACACAAAGGGCAGCGTGTACGGAATGAGCTGCCAGAGGAAGTGGTGGAGGCTGGCACAATTGCAACATTTAAGAAGCATCTGGATGGGTACACAAATAGGAAGACTTTAAAGGGATATGGGTCATGTGCTGGCAAATGGGACTAGATTAGGTTAGAATATCTGGTTGGCATAGATGAGTTGGACCAAAGGGCCTGTTTCCATGCTGTACATCTCTGGCTCTAATTAACTTTCTTTAATGTGCAAAATATAAACTAATCCTGCAGGAGCCCCACCCACCGCAGTAAAAATGTTGGGGGCTGGGATATTGGCAGGGCCTGTGGATTTTTGCTTTTGGCATTGTTGTTGCTAAGCCAGACACTCCCTTTGAGAGGAACGTAGACCTTAGTATAATGTTTCCAGTCAGTATGAGAAACTATGATGCTAGTTTGTATATGTCTTAGAACTTAGAATGTTAGGGATGATTTGGTTAATGAGTTGAAGGTAAGAATTAGGACTGAGAGTTGTATAGACCATACCTTCATATTTTTCTGTGTTTCTGATTGTCGACTGAAATGGGAAAAGAGCTGTTTTAAAAACCAAGGATTATTGAAAGATTGCTGCAAGTAAGCCGCAACCGATTGCAAGCATTGTTTACACAGCTGCTTGGTCAAGGCGAGAGTTGTGTGTGAATGGAACCTTGGCTGGCAATAAGTGACCAGTCTGTGGACTAGAGACCGTTTATCAATGACAAAGATCTTCTGCCTGCCAACAATTGTGATTGGTTCCAAAATTGCTGAACAGCTTGGAGTGCATGTGTTCCTGCCTAAGCACAATTAGTGGGTTTTTTTTGCTCTGAAGTAGAAAGCATCCCTAGCCTACAGGTAGCCAGTTTTATTCCCCTTTCCAGTTTCTGTAAGCTGGGACTTTAACTTAGGTAAGGACTTTTATAAGATGAGCCAGTCACTCTGTGCCTCATATAAACAAGCAAAAGTATCAGGAGAAAGGGAACTGAGAATTAGAATTCTGATTAGCAAAAGGATCATCTCAACAAAAACTGAAAACAGCAAATGCTGGAGATCACAGCAGGTCAGACAGCATCTGTGGAGAGACAACAAGCTAACATTTCAAGTCTCAATGACTCTTCAGAGCTAAAATGCAGTGTGGAGTGAGCAGCATTTATGCTGTAGTTTTGTTTTTGAAGGGGGAGTGGTAGTGGGTGTTGGGTGCTGATGTGGAAAAGATGTTGATAGTTCAAGTTAAGTGATTCGAATGTGTTTTCAGATGCGGTCTGACCTGTTGTGATCTTCAGCATTTGTTTTTTTCAACACAGATTCCAGCATCTGCAGTAATTTGCTCCTATATCTCAACAAACACTGCAGACAGGGATCACTGAGCAGCTTTCCCAGTCTTTGCCTCTGCACCCTAACATCCATTTTATTGTATGTAAGTGTATGTAGAGGAGGATCTTCTAAGTAAGTTATGTGGCACTTGTTGATAATTGTTTACCTGTAACTAAAGCTTCTTTATTTGCAATAAACAGTAATCCTAATGAAGGACAGAAACCTGGTCCATGCTTTCTGTCAACCTTGGTGTGAAAGGTGAATCGGGGCATTCTGAGTAATTTTAAAAATCATTAACTTGTGTGATAAGTCTGGGGATTGGAGGCCCTGATTTGTAGCACACTACTTCAGTGAGATATAACAGAGTAAATAGAGAGAAACTGTTTCAACCTAGGACCAAGAGAACCAAGCTAAATATACAGCCAGCCTTTTGGGACTTCGGTTAGGAAGCACTTCTGCATATCACCCAGGTAGAGAGGTTTGAATCTTTCCTAGAATGGCATTGATTGTTATCACAGTTCTTATCTCTCAATCTTCGACTTAAAGTTTTCTGTTAACCAAAGGTATTAAAGCATATGGGGCAGAGGAGTATAAATGGAATTCAGTGTCACATCAGCCGTGATCTCATTGAATGGTGGAATAGGCCTAAAGAGCTAAATGACCTACTCCTGTTCTTGTGTTTCAATACTAATGGAACACTCATTGCAACCCTCTCTTCAGTTAAAAAAAAATTGAATTGCATTGATGCAAATGATGCAAAGTGCACCTCACATCTCCCTGAGATTCGTTCTTAGTCTGAGTTTTTGCAGAGGCGGTTTCTCACTCTGTTCCAAATTCAGAGTGATTACAATACATCAAACTGTCATTTTGAAATCTCAGTGCTAGTAAAGGCTGGAACACTTTTTAAATAAGTTTTTATCATGATGCAAAAGGAACTGATGGGGTAGCCAATGTTTTCTTGTTCATAACTGGAGACTGCAGAACAGAGCTTTGAAAATTCATCTGGAGATCCATGGAAACGCACCCTATAATTCTGCAATGTATGGTGCCAACAGTATAATTATCTCATAAATTTCCAATAGACCTCAACCTCATATTAGCTTCTGAAAATGTAACAGGAGCGTCTCTAGAACAACATTTAAAATTACCATTTCCAGTGCCTTGGTGGACATTAATATGCACATCAAATAAGGCAAAAGGATTGTTGTTATAGATTCCGATTGGAGAAAAACAAAGATGACTGTGTGTTGAGACTTGTATGATTTTATATCTGTTATCACTTCTATAGTTTTGACTTTAAAGTGGCAGTTTGTTGGTTTACTTTGGTGAAGGGCTTTTTAAAGAAAAAAAAACTAGATCAGACAGCTCTTCTGGAACAGTGACCTAACCTAGTATGCATCAGGGAGCAGGAACTGCCTTTTCTAATTCACTCGTCAGCATTTGTTGCCCTTGAGAAGGTAATGGTGAGTTGCCTTCTTGAACCACTTCAGTCTACCTGCTGTGGGTTAACCCACAATGCATTTAAGGATGGAATTCCAGGATCTGGACCCAACAATATTGTAGGAACGGTGATATATTTCCAAGTCAAGATGGTGAGGAGCTTGGAGAGGAACTTGAAGGTGGTGGCATTCCCACATATCTGCTGCCCTTGTCCTTCTAGATGGAAATGGTTGTGAGCTTGGAACAAACTTTTGGTGGCTGGTTGGGCTGAGGACACTACCCTGAGGAATTCCTGCAGAAATGTCCTGGAGCTGAGAAGACTGACTTCCAACAACCACAACCACCTTTCGAAGTGTCAGGTATGACTCTACCCACTGGGACAGAGCTTTCTATTAGTAGTACACACTGCTGCTGCCGAGCATCCGTGGAGTGGGTGCTTGTGGATGTGGTGCCATCAAGTGGGCTGCATTGACCTGGATGGTGTCAAGCTTCTTACCATCCAGGTTAGTGGGAGTATTCCATTACCTTCCCAACTCGTGCCAGTAAATCAAAAGATGAGTCACTCACTGCAGTATTCCAAGTCACTGCATTTATCTGGTGTGTCCAGTTGATTTCTGGTCAATGGTAATAGAATGTTGATAGTAGAGGATGCAGTGATAGTAACACTATTGAATGCCAAGGAAGAGTGATTAAATTGTCTCTTACTTTAGATGGTCATAGCCTGGCATTTTAGTGGCACCAGTGTTACTTGTCACTTATCAGCCAAAAGCTGGATGATATCCCAGTCTTGTTACATTTGAACATGGACTGCTTAAGCATCTGAAGAGTCATGCATGGTGCTGAACATTGTACAATGATTGGTGCACATCCTCACTTCTGACCTTGTGATTAAGAGAAGGACATTGTTGAAGCAGCTGAGTGCTTGGGCTTAGGACGCTACCCTGAGGAACTCTTGCAGAGATGACCTGAAGCGGAGATGACTAACCTCCAACAACCACAACCATCTTCCTAAGTGTCAGGTATAACTCTACCCACTGGAGAGTTTGCTCCTGATACACATTGAAATCAGTTTTGCCAGGATTCCTTGATGTGACACTTGGTCAAATGCAGTCTTGATGTCAAGGGCTGTCACTCTCACCTCACCAGAGCTTTATTAATATTAATTAAGTGAGCTGAAAGCCCAAGTTGCACTTCCACAAACTGATTGATCCACTTGAAGAGATGACAATCCTACTGCCTGTGTCATGAGCTGCATCGGAAGTTAAATCCAAGGGTGGCAAGGGTACAGTGGTTCTGGAGGATGTTGCTCCTCCTGACTGCAGTAACAACTCTTTTGGTGACAGTTTCCTACTGTCTGAAAAAAACTACTGAAATAAATCGACTGGCGAATTCCTGGCAGATTTTGCCGAAAACAATAATCAAAATGTCTAGTAGGCTGGCCACCAGAGGAGAGGAATAAAATGCATTGCTTAATTTTAGGAGTATTTCCAGCATCCTTTGGCTGTTTTGATTTTTCATATACCTGCAAAATGAGTCATAGAGCAATAGAGATGTACAACGTGGAAACAGACCCTTCGGTCCAACCCGTCCTCGCCGACCAGCACCCGGCCCATATCCCTCCAAACCCTTCCTATTCATTTACCCATCCAAATGTCTCTTAAATGTTGCAATTGTACCATCCTCCACTACTTTCTTTGGCAGCTCATTCCATACACGTACCACCCTCTGTATGAAAATGAGCCTTAGGTCTCTTTTATATCTTCCGCTCTCACCCTATACCTATGCCCTCTAGCTCTGAACGTTTTCTCCCCCCGCCATCCCCCGCAGCCACCCAGGGTAAAGAGTTTGTCTATTTATCCAAACCATGCCCCTCATAATTTTGTAAACCTTTATAAGATCAGCCTTCAGCCTCAGACGCTCGAGGGAAAACAGCCCCAGCCTGTTCAGCTTCTCCCTATAGCTCAAATCCTCCAACCCTGGCAACATCCTTGTAAATTTTTTCTGAACCCTTTCAAGTTTCACAACATCTTTCTGATAGGAAGGACACCAAAATTGCACACAATATTCCAACAGGGGCCTAACCAATGTCCTGTACAGCTGCAACATGATGTCCCAACTCCTGTGCTCAATACTCTGACCAATAAAGGAAAGCATACCAAACGCCTTCTTCACTATCCTATCTACCTGCGACTCCACTTTCAAGGAGCTATGAACCTGCGCTTCAAGGTCTCTTTGTTCCCTAGGACTTTACCATTAAGTGTATAAGTCCTGCTAAGATTTGCTTTCCTAAAATGCAGCACCTCATACTTATCTGAATTAAACTCCATCTGCCACTTCTCGGTCCATTGGCCTATCTGGTCAAGATCCTGTTGTAATCTGAGGTAACCTTCTTCACTGTCCACTACACCTTCAATTTTGGTGTCATCTGCAAACTTACTAACTGTACCTCTTTTGCTCGCATCCAAATCATTTATGTAAATGACAAAAAGTAGTGGACCCAGCACCGATCCTTGTAGCATTCCCTTGGTCACAAGCCTCCAGTCTGAAAAACAACCCTCCACCACCACTCTCTGTCTTCTACCTTTGAGCCAATTCTGCATCCAAATGGCTAGTTCTCCCTGTATTCCGTGAGATCTAACCTTGCTAACCAGTCTCCCATGGGGAACCTTGTCGAATGCCTTACTGAAGTCCATATAGATCACATCTATCACTCTGCCCTCATTAATCCTCTTTGTTACTTCTTCAAAAAACTCAATCAAGTTTGTGAGACATGATTTCCCATGCACAAAGCCATGTTGACTACGCGTAATCAGTCCTTGCCTTTCCAAATACATGCACATCCTGTCCCTCAGGATTCCCTCCAACAACTTGACCACCACTGATGTCAGCCTCACTTGTCTATAGTTCCTTGGCTTATCCTTACTACCCTTCTTAAACAGTGGCACCACGTTAGCCAACCTTCAGTCTTCCGGCACCTCACCTGTGATTATCGATGATACAAATATCTCAGCAAGAGGCCCAGCAATCACTTCTCTAGCTTCCCACAGAGTTCTAGGGTACACCTGATCAGGTCCTGGGGATCTATACACCTTTATGCATTTCAAGGCATCCAGCACTTCCTCCTCTGTAATATGGACATTTTGCAAGGTGTCACCATCTATTTCCCTACTTTCTGTATCTTCCATATCCTTTTCCACAGTAAATACTGATGCAAAATACTCGTTTAGTATCTCCCCCATTTTCTGCGGCTTCACACAAAGGCCGCCTTGCTGATCTTTGAGCGGCCCTATTCTCTCCCTAGTTACCCTTTTGTCCTTAATTTTTTTATGAAAACCCTTTGGATTCTCCTTAATTCAATTTGCCAAAGCAAATCATGTCCCCTTTTTGCCCTCCTGATTTCCCTCTTAAGTATACTCCTACTGCCTTTATACTTTTCTAAGGATTCACTCGATTTGTCAAACAAATCCCTGGTTTTATACTGATGTTTTCAATGAGTTATTAATTTTTTTGTATGTTCATGTCGTGCATGAAAACTGTCTTGAGCTTTGCATTTTTTAAAGCCTTGGTATTGGATTAGCATTTCCAGCTACCTATTTTCAGTAATGTCACCATTGTGTGCAGTTAGCAAAACATTATTGTAATTAAAACATGTTCATACATCAGATTTATTGAACCGAGGCAGTGATACATCGGTCAGTGGGTATATATAAACGTTGCTACAGATACTCTGTCTCCAGAAAAGAATTGTTGTCAACTGAATGAACTCGTATTGCAAGGGGATGGTTACCATTACTGTGTCGAAAAGGTTAAACATTTGCAAATAGGGTTAGTGCAGCATTCTTTGTGTTTTCTATTCTGACAGCTTTCAGACTTTCTTCTGAAGAATGTTTGTTGAAAATGCAACCGCTTTGCAGCACAATTAGGTTGTAAAACCTGACAACATGTAAGAGATGAAATGCTCCATGCAAATTAAATGACTCACTTTTCAGACAGCCTGGGTTAATGTCTGTATTTATGCTCATACTTTAAACTCTAGCATGCAATTAATAGCAACAGCTTCTTCAAAACAGCTTCCTCATGATGCCATTTGTTATTCAACAAAAATATTGAACAAGGGAATTTAAAAATATATATTGAGGCTAATTTTATTTTGGTTACTGATTTGCTGAATGACTTCAGATATGTTCTGAACATTGTTTTTATAATTCTGTTGTGAATAATGTAGAAAACTTCACAATTTTACTTTCAATTCAGAATATTAAAAAATCAAGACATCTGAGATTTATTCTTTTAAATGAAGCTGGTGAGAGGACAGTAGCAAAATGCATGTGTCATGAGGTTTGAGACATAATTTCAGAAGGAGCAATGATCTTAATGGAGTCATCTTGTTTTCACTTTAAATAAAAATCCATGGTCAGAAATGGAATAGATGCATTTATAAAGTGACTGTTCTGTCATGTCAAAAAATATTGAACCACATTCGCAATCTGTACAACAAACTTAAATTGTACTGTAAATGTGAAATGTTATATGCATTTGTCAGCATATATGAGGAATGTGCTACTCAGATAGTGCCGATTCCTGCTTACTTGCCAGGCGCCTGTCAAAGCAAAATATAGACAATAAACACTTCATTGTCTTTGTGCTTTTATAAGTTACTTACATTCTGCTGTTTGCTTGTAATATTTTCTGCCTTGTATACTTTATCTTAACCTTGACTGTAGCAAATCAAAAAATATATTTTAACTGCTTTTTGACAATATAAATATTCAATTATGATATATTTAGAAACCACTTTGCTGGATTAGCGTACCTTTTGTAAAAAGATGTTATGTAAATGAATTCCAAATCCTCAGCTCAGATATGGAATTTGTTTTTTTTTGAGTCCATGAACTGATGTTTTAAGTGTATGAAATCCTGATGGGCAAATTCTGTTAGTGAACTTTTCATCAATTTTGAAACCGAGGTGTTCACAGTCTTTGTTTTTCTTCTCGTTATGATTTGATTTTTTTTATATTTAAAAGGTCCATAATCAAAGCAGCATTACCAGGGTGGTTTAGTTATCAGATTTGGCATGGTACTATTTCAGGATTTTTCTTTGAGGCTGTAAATGATATGTGGGTGTGATTTTCTGTCGTGCTGCGACAAAAAGTTCCATCTGAGCATGTCTTGCAGTTTGTGAATAATCAAGACTTGTTTGTATTTCGAAGATTCCGCCCTCTTAAGACCATAAAATATCAGAGCGGAATTAAGCCATTCACACCTTCATGTCTGTTCTGCTGTAAGATTGTGGCTAGTATGTTTCTCTACCCCATTCTCCTGCCTTCTCTCCATAACCCTTGATCCCCTCACTCATGAAGAACCTACCTGTCTCTGTCTTTAAATACACTCAATGACTTGGCCTCCCCAGGCTTCTGTGGCGAAGTGTTTCACAGAGTTACCACCCTCTGACTGAAAACATTCCTCCTCATCTCCGTTCTGAAAGGTCGTCCTGCACCTTGAGGCTGTGACCCGAAGTCCTAATCTCTCCTAGTCTTCTCCACTATCCCAGGCCTCTCTGTATCTTGTAAGTTTAAATGAGATCCCCCCTTCATCCTTCTCAACTCCACAGAGTAGAGACCCAGAGTCCTCAACTGATCCTCGTGTGGCAATCCCTTCATCTCCAGCATAATTCTTGTAAACCTCTTCTGCACACCCCTCAATGCCAGTACATCTTCCCTGAGGTAAGGGGCCCAAAACAGCTCACAATATTCCAATGTAGCCTGATCAGAGCCTTATACAGCCTCAGCAGTACATTTCTGCTCTTGTATTCTAGCCCTCTTCAAATGAACACTAACATTGCATTTGCCTTCCCAGCGGTCAACTGAATCTACATGGTAACCTTGAGAGAATCCTGAACTAGGACTTTCAAGTCCCTTTTGCTTCAGATTTCTGAAGCCTTTCCCCATTTCAAAAATAGTGTACACCTCTATTTATCATACAAAAATATATAATGTCACGTTGCCACACTGTATTTCATCTGCCACTTCTTTGCCCATTACTCACGCACGTCAAAATCCTTCTGCAATTTCTCTGCTTCTCCAACACTGTTCCTCCACCTACCTTGGTCGAATGTTTGAGGGGCATACTGGTGATATTATTTCTCCTGTTCTTCAGCTTTTTGCAAAACTGCTGGTTGGTCTGCTTGGTGTCAGCCATCATATTTTGGATTTGTCTGGTGGTTTTACAGCTGAGTATCCTTTCTCTGGCTAACTTTCCCCTTTTATCCAGGCCTGGGAGCCAGAACGTGGTTGACCAGCATTTCTGTTCCTCTTGCCAGCTACCACAGGCATGTTGGGAATATTTGCAGAGTGACCATTACCCTGACTAACCATATTATCAAGCAACTTTCTTAGCGTTAGGTTCTGGAGTGGAACTCTGACTGGAAACCCTGGCTTAGAGGCAGAGACGCTGCGCAGTGCATCATAGGCTCATATGGTGGTGTATTTGATTTATATAAATGTAAATTGGAGCAAAATTCTAAAATTTACAAAATTAAGGTGATTTCTGTTCATCTTCATAATTGACAATGTTTCCTACAGCTGACGTCTGTAGTCGCTAATAAACAATGAATCATCATCGAATTTTACAAATTCCCAGTGGTGCTGAAATTTTGGTATTCTTCATGTTTATCCTCTGTCTAGATTAGATTAGATTAGATTACAGTGTGGAAACAGGCCCTTCGGCCCAACAAGTCCACACCGACCCGCCGAAGCGAAACCCACCCATACCCCTACATTTACTCGTTACCTAACACTACGGGCAATTTAGTATGGCCAATTCACCTGACCCTGCACATCTTTGGACTGTGGGAGGAAACCGGAGCACCCGGAGGAAACCCACGCAGACACGGGGAGAACGTGCAAACTCCACACAGTCTGAGGCGGGAATTGAACCCGGGTCTCTGGTGCTGTGAGGCAGCAGTGCTAATCACTGTGCCACCGTGCTGCCCACAACTAGTCTAGGACTAGTCAGTTGGCTGTTCTATTCAGTTTTTCACCATATGGTTAGAATTAGTCAGCAGGTCAATGGTTCAGATCTGGAAACCATTATAGTTTAAACCATATCATGAAGCTGCAGTGGGAGTCCTCCAAATGGAAAGCCCTAAACCAGCCAATATTGCTGCTGACTGGTGACTGCAGATTTGTTGACCGCATCAAGTCATGATTCTGATCAGCAGTGTTGACTACATAATGAGCAAAGAGGGTAGATATGTAACTGACTTTGATGAATTCACTGTAAAGTCGACAGAACTGCATTCAATGTTTAAAACCACTAATAAAAAGAACTCTACAGGCCTCTTGAGGATTTCTGTAAAATCCTTAGCTCAGTAGAACACTATTGTGTGTAGTTGACGAGCTGCAATGATATAGCTGCTTATAATACAACTGCAAGGTCAGTAAAACAAGTGCCAGGATCTTATTAGCTTCCTTATATCATTTGCAGTCAAATACATTTGACAGTGTTAGATATAGGTTACAAAATAATGAGGTTCGTTTTACTTTATGATGCATTTGACAACCTTCAGTTATATTTGATTACAGTCATGCATTTCTTAACATAGTATTTCTATTTTCCAGACTTTATGAAAAACAGTTACGCCTATGTCTTTTTTGATCACATGGGGCAATATATTTTTGGTTGATATTTTATGCAATTTACTGGGTAATAGCACAGATTCATCTTGAGAATGTACAGTGTGGTATTCTTTATTACCATGAGATGTTCGATCTGATACAAAGGAAGTTCAAAATACAATATTAAATATTATTATTGGATTTAACCAGGTTTGATGCAAGAAGCAAACTATGCAATAAAAGTAATGTATTTGTCATTGACCCATGGGGCGGCATAGTGGCTCAGTGGTTTGCACTGCAACCTCTCAGCATCAGGGACCTGGGTTCAATTCCAGCCTTGGGCGACTTGTCTGTGTGCATGTTCTCCCTGTGTCTGCGTGGATTTCTTCCCACAATCCAAAGATGTGCAGGTTAGTTGAATTGGCTAAATCACATGCTAAATTACCCATAGTGTTCACGGGTGTGTAGGTTTCGTGCATTAGTCAGGGGAAATGTACAGTAATAGGGTAGGGCAATGGGTCTGGAAGAGATACTCTTCAGAGGGTCGGTGTGGACTTGTTGGGCCAAAGGCCTGTTACCACAGTGTAGAGATTCTATGGCTCTTTGTTGATTCTATTCATGCTTCTTTCTCCTCAAATTGTGTAGGAGAGCTCAAGATCGTTTATAGGCCTTTAGTCACACATACTGCGCTTAATGATTCATTATGGCACAATAGGTGTTACTGTCAACAAGACTCACAGAAATGAGCTAATTTCTACAAAACACCTGATGGTAATTTGTTTACCATTAAAGTACATAGCAAGTCATGTGATCCTCATTGTACAGTGTATTTTATTGACAAAAAAAACTGCATAAGCACCAACACAAAACCAGCACCTCTCATCCTGCACATCAGCAGAAAACAAGAAGCTAAGTTGTAATGTTAAGCCCCACCACTTCTTGGCATTATATCACTTAACAATTTTATTTGATTTTAATTATCCTACAAATCCACAAATTAAAAGAAGATGCAAACCTTAAAATTATGTGAAATGAAACCCAGCCTCCCTCTGATGTATGTTATCTGTGTATGAACTGGGCATCTTGCAGTGTTTCAAATAGCAGTGTTAATCTTGCCCTGAGACATACAGTTGTAGCATCAAACTCTTTCAGTTGCATTTGAAAAAAAAATGAATTAAGTATTTTCTCAAATGTTAGTCTCCATTAAAATTCTGTGTGGAATAATACAAGACTGGCAGCAGTTTATAAGTCTGGGGGACATGAATAGCTTGCTGCTGCTTTAAGCACAGATGAATATTGGCCAAATTAGATCATAAGGGATTTGATATATGGGAATGAAATTAGATTATAAATAATAGGATAAAACTCTAGAAAAGTTGGCCTTGGGTTACAAGGTATCATTGAGAGAAGTAATGTTGTGTTGATAATTTTATTTTTTATTTGCCATGGTTTTGTTACTGTTATCTGTAACTGATGTTATTTCAAAGTAAACTTGATCTGTGCTTGATGAATGTTTTAGGATGTCAGCCACTACCAACCCGTGGCAGGCATGGTTTCCTGCTGCTTAATGAATCTTAACTGTAAAGAAGCTGGTGTCTTTTTGAAAAAACTGCATAATTTATTGCATTGTTTGTGATAAGGTAAAATTAGATTGGGAAGAGATGTACATTGCTGCTAAGACTACGGAGAGTCCCAGGATACAGCAACTTTGTAAGATCCTAAGCTGTTTTGCACCTACCCCCCAACCCCGTCCCCACTCAAACCAATCTGACATCATCCAATTACCACCGCCCCTTGACATTCAATGGTGTTGCCATCACTGAATTACCCCTCTATCAACATTCTTAGAGCTTCCATTTACCAGAGACCTAACTGGATTCACCACATAAACACACACTGGCTACAACAGCAGGTTCAAGGCTAAGAATACTGTGGCAAGTAACTCACCTCCGGACTCCCCAAAGCTGATCCATTATCTACAAGGCACAAATCAGGAGTGTAATGGAATACTCCCCACTTGCCTGGATGAAAACCACCTGATGAAGGAACAGCACTCCGAAAGCTAATGCTTCCAAATAAACCTGTTGGACTATAACCTGGTGTTGTGTGACTTTTAACCTTCAAGAAGGTTGACAGTATACAAGACAGAACAGCCCTTTGATTAGCACCACATCCACAAACATGCACTCCCTCCACCACTGATGCTTCATAGCAGCAGTGTTTTCTATCTACAAGAGTCACCATGCAGAAATTCACTAAAGATCCTCAGACAGCACCTTCCAGACCCATGACCACTTCCATCTAGAAGGACAAGGGCTTTAGATACTTGGGAACACCACTACCTGCAAGTTCCTCTCCAAGCCACTCATCATCCTGACAAGGAAAAATACCACCCTTCTTTTGTTTTTGTTGTCACTGTCAAAATCCTGGAATATCCCCCCCAAGGGTATTTTGGGTCAACCCATAGCACGTGGACTGGAGTGGTTCAAGACGGCTGTTCACTATCACCTTCTCAAGGGCAACTCGGAGTAGACAATAAACACTGGCCAGCCAGCGATGCCCACATCCCACAAATGAATTAAAAATTGCAGTTTCCAATCCCTTCATAACCAGCGCAGTGAGCAAAGTTACAGGTGAACTATCTTTATAATATAATGGGATTGATAGGGAGTGATGATAGTATATGATCTAAGTGGCAGTTAATTTCCTGAAATCAGAAACTAAATTTTAAATGCACTGGTACTGTCAGTTAGTTTGTTTTAGTATATTCTGTCAAGTAACTTATTTGATTTTTGTATTATATTTTAAGAGTTGAAGTACAGATCTACTCAGAGACAACATTATCAAAATCCATAATTTTCCAAAGCATGATTATAGACGTAAGCAGTTATAGGATAATAAAATAATTTCATCAGGGTTGTAAACTATGAACAGATCTGCAGCAGTATTTTTAGCACTAAACAGGAGAGAGAGAGATTTCTGATTAAATACTGTTTGCATTCAATTGTAATTTGCCACTTTTTTTTCCCTTAAAACCTGATGATACTGGTAAAACATGCCATTTTCTTGGAACCAAAACTGTAAGAGGCTTGCCCCTCAGACTGAAGAGCATCAGGGGCAGAACATCTGGCAGATTAGGGACTGATAACCTCGAGAGCAAGCCAGTTGGTAGGATTGTAAATTGTAGGGGTGTGGGGTGTGGATGGGTGGATGGGAGAAAGGGTGGAGACCAGTGTTAATTCTGTGGATTCTGACAATCACTTGTTCATGCTCAGGACTTTGAATCTAATTATGAACTTATGGTTTCCTTTTTCTGGATCATCTGGTGAATAGTTTGCCTGGAATGATGCTGGCAGTACAAATATGTGTGCACCATATTAAAAACTAGTTATAATTATGTTGCTGTTTTGTCAGAGGTATGAGTTAGCAGCAGATCTGATTATATAAAGCCTTAGCTAATTGACTCGAATTGAACTGTCTGCTGAAAGTGGACAGGGTGTGTGAGTTACACACTTGGTTAGCTATTTGCCAAAATGTAATGGAGTCTTAAGTATGCCATAGGAAACCACATGTAACAGTGAAGAGATTTACTGCTGAAACAGTACAATGAAAATACAGCAGTAAGCCATTTTTGGCCACCAGCAATGATGCTGGTACAGAGCAGTCCAGGATTCCAGGTGCATTTCCCAGTGTACACTGAGTCAGCTTGACTGAGCTGTGTATCACTTGGCGTGAAATCATTAACCTTGCAGTCTTTGATGTAGAACCATCAGCATTTTCATTCACTGCTATGTGACTGTAACTGTTTCTGGACACTGCACACATTGGATACTGACTAAGATTAAGACTATTCTTGGCTTTGTTAATGAGCCTGTATAAACCATTTCACTCCACAATGTCTTTTCTCATCTGCATGGAATGTCTACATTGGCAAATATTCTGAAGAGCTTGTGATATCAAAGAACTAATCCGGGTCAAAACCTTAATGAGAACAATAAAAGAAATACTTATTGTCAGACTTTCTATAGCTGATTCTGTGCTACCTTGAAGCCAGCTGTGTAGGACTTGGTAAGGGTTGTTGACCAGTGATCTCATGAAAAAACAAGTTCAGCTTTAGAGCTTCCCTGTGTTTACTATAGTATGGATCAGGGGCAGAATGGGAAGCTACTTTGTATCCCAGATTTCTTTTTAGGGATACCCCTCACTGTTTCCACTTTGTGGAAAATCCAGCTCCAGTTATTATTTGTTAGTTCTTGACATTTCAGCTGCTTGGAGTGATTATAGTACATGTTTCTATCCCTCACTGATGCATGCACCGTTGAACTATTTTGGACTCAAGGTTTAGTTATCCCACATTGTGCTGAATGTTGGGAAGAATGAAACCTTTTTTTTCACATTGATACTTTTTTAATGGTTGCATTTAAGCACTTCCAAACCCAGATTTATTCCTTTTGAATTTTAGTGTAGTATCAAGTAAGTGTTAAAATGCTATTACATTGAAAGATTTTAAATTTTTGTTTGTATGGAAGTTTGTTCTGGCACCGTAAAATGGAGCATGCACTTTACAGTAGAATGGCCCTCAATCTAACTCCAGAGTCTACATATTGTTCACGTGCCTCATATTAATTTGAGAGAGGATTGTCAGTATTCTGATGGGTCTACCTGAAGTTACAGGTGGAAGACTCATGTGAACAACCTGTACTGGCATTTCACAAAAGAATGTTTTGTTCTGACTTACAGCCTTTTGTCCAGATTTCCACATTCTAAAATATATGTCCCAACACCTTTCATGTTGTTATTGAATTGCCTTCTACAACAGTTTTTTTTGGGTAGATTGTTTCACATCCTGACAATCGAATGAAAAGATTTTCTCAAATTCTCATTGATATGTTTTGAAAATAATTGAGAGTCTATGACCTTAGAGTTATTGACCCATGAGCTAGAGGGAATAGTTTATCTGTTTTCTTTTTCCCATCCTTGAATGCTATTATAAGATCACCACAAACGTTTCTGTTCGAAGGACAATAATCAAATGTTCCAATCTCTTATATTTGTATACATTAATTGCTGGTAACATCCTGATGGACCTTCTTTGTTTCTTTCTGATGGTCTTTGTTCACCATATTCCAGATGATATCTAACCAGCAATTTTAAAAACTCTGGCCCTGATTTTTGTTCCAAAGTCAGGTGCAAAGAGTGAGATAAGTCTTAGCTTTGCAAGCCTCATATTTAAAATGGCCACCCACACTTAGAGTCATAGAGGTATACAGCATGGAAACAGACACTTCGGTCCAACTCGTCCATGCTGATCAGATATCCTAAACAAATCCAGTCCCATTTGACAGCATTTGGCCCATACCTCTCTAAATCCTTCCTATTTATAAACCCATCCAGATGCCTTTTAAATGCTGTAGTTGTACCAGCCTCCACCACTTCCTCTGGCAGCTCATTTCATACACGCACCACCCTCTGTGAAAAAGTTGCCTCTTAGGTCCCTTTTAAGCCTTGACTCTCACACCTTAAACATATGCCCTTTAGGTTTGGACTCCTCCATCCCAGGGAAAAGACCTTAACCATTTACCCTATCCATGCCCCTCATAATTTTATAAACATCTATAAGGTCACCCCTCAGTCTCTGACACTCCAGGGAAAACAGCCCCAGCTTACTCAGCCTCTCCCTATAGCTCAAAACCTCCAACATCTTTGTAATTTTTTCTGAACCTTTGCAAGTTTCACACCAGCCTTTTTCTAGCAGGGAGACCAGATTGCATGCAGTATTCCAAATGTGGCCCAACCATTGTCCTGTGCAGCTGCAACATGACCTGCTAACTCCTCTATTGAATGCACTGACCAAAAAAGGCAAGCATACCAAACGCCTTCCTCACTATCTTATCTAGTTCCAGATTTGGTGTAATTTGCGCCACTTGAAGTGGGGTTGGCCGGAAATCCTGCCTAGAGACGCCAATATTTTGAAGGGTTAAAAATTAAAACACAAATAATGTCTATTATTAAACATTAATAACATTAATGGCATTTTTGCCATGGCCAGTGGTCACCTTTGGTGTAGCAACAGTTCAGGCTTTTAAGTTATAATCTCTTTCTCTCTCAATGTGCCCAAGTCATCCGTATTCTTTATAAATGATTGCAAATCATCTCCCAACTCTGTGAAAAGTTAATTGCAATCTCTTGCAATTTTGTGTCTGTAGTCACTGCTTAGTTCTATGGGCTTCTGTCTTATGAAGAAGCCTTTTCTCTGCACTTCATATCTTGATGTAGGAACAGGAATGGTAACCGTGATTACAATTATGGCATAGGACAAGTTGGCAAAGAAGGTTCAATAAGTAACTGTTGCAGATAATTCTGCAATAAACATGGACTGATTATTTCTGGTATTTTGTTCAATGATGCCTCCAAAATACATTGAAGGTCATAATTTAATGTGTTTTATGTTACTGAATAATGTTATATTTCAAGTTTGCATTCATTTATCACTTACAAGTATTTTATTTTAGATGTTGATAAAAGTTGACTTATTACTGTAAGTGGGGATGAAGGTTAAGTTACACAATAAACAATGAACGCATAATGGGGGGTGGGGTGGGGTGCACGGTTAGCTCAGTTGGCTGAATGGCAATACAGAGAGATGCCAGTAGCGTGCATTCAGTTCCCACACCAGCTGAGGTTACTGTGAAGGGCTTTCCTTCTCAACCTCTCCCCTCACCTATGGCATGGTGACTCTCAGGTTAAATCACCACTAGTGGTCTCTCCCCAATGAGAGAGCAGCCCTGTGGTCTGTTAAGTCTATGGTGAGGAAGTCCATTCCTGAAGAAGGGCCTGTGCCCGAAACGTCGAATCTCCTGTTCCCTGGATGCTGCCTGACCTGCTGTGCTGTTCCAGCAATAAAGTTTCAACTAAGTCTATGGTGACTTTACCTTACACAATTGATCACCTTCCTCTCTCTATATTATGCTAATCTGGTCATAACATGTCATTCACCGGTGATGGGGATCTTGATAGTATAATCAATATTGCACCATGACTTCGGAAGGGAGCAAGTGAATTGATGTCTTATCGTAGCAATAATTGTTTTGGATACAGTTAGGTCAGACATCAGTAAAGCTGTAATTGGAATCCATATTGATGGATGAATTGATAAAAGAATTGAATACAGGCACAGTGCAACAGTTTTATAACTGGACCATTAAAAGAAAAATCAGTAAGAAGTGGACATATTGTCGACATCTTCCTGTGGTGCAGTATGATTTATTGTAATTAATTCTAGAAAGAGTCTGGGCGCTCTTCACAGTGACAGTTGATGTAATTCACACAGCTAAGCACTATTTTATTCTTTATTTGAAGTTATAAAAATACCCAAGGTCATAGTCCTTTGGAGATTAAATGTTATTCTGTTTTCAGCTGCAAGTTATCCATTGTTTCATGGCTGTTGCACAGAATATGAAGAGCGCTAAAGTGGTCGTCCATGTTTTATTTATTGAAAAGGGTTTTTTTTCAAGTCACTTAAATTAGTGGGAATGAATATAAATACAAATGTTCTGATGTCTTCATATAGTTACCAAGAATGCAGTCATCAAGAGGGGTGTAGATAGGGTTAGTGGTTAGTGTTTTTTTTTCCCTAGAATGGGGATTTCAAGATCTTTAAGATGAGAGGAGAGAGATTTTAAAAAGACATGAGGGGCAAGTTTTTTTTTACACAGGGTGGTGTGCATGTGCAAAGAAATTCCTGAGGAAGCGGAGGGAGTGGGTACATTTACAAAGTTATAGAGTCATAGAGATGTACAGCACCGAAACAGATCCTGTGGTCCAACTTGTCCATGCCGACCAGATATCCCAACTCAATCTAGTCTCACCTGCCAGCACCTGGCCCATATCCCTCCAAACCTGTAAAAGTCATTTGGATAAGTACACAAGTAGGAAAGGTTTGGAAGGATGTGGGCCAGGAGCCGGCAGGTGGGGGTCGTTCAGTTTGGGATTATGTTCAGCATGGGTTGATTGGATCAAAGGGTCTGTTTCCGTGCTCTGTGACTCTATGTATAAATCAGATTTGTTTAATATCTGTTTGATCAATAATATCTTGGGGAAACTTTAATATCTTTGCAAGTTTGCAGCTGTTGAATTTTATTACGAGTTGCAAGTTTGCAACTTCACAGGAATAAAACAATTGCAAAGTTAGTTGTTAGTTAGATTGTTTTGCAGGGTGACTGATTTTAACCATCCTTCTCTTGTTCTCTTGCCACCCTTGACTTGGGGCCAGTTTCACTGGTGCACACCTACCACCCGTTACATTCAGTCTACACCCTAAGCTGTTGTTCGGCCACTTGTTTGACATTCAGTCACTGAAAGACTGTTGCATCATCCCTTGTGTCTCAATAGACCACATGAGCTATACAAAATAGGTTATCACAACTTCAGGTGCGTGATTTCATACGTGTAAAGGTAGTGGTCACTTCAATAAGAAAATACTAGACGATACTGTGTCCTCCACACCACTGCCCTGCTCAACAAAAGAAAGTCCAGAATGGACTTGCTTTTTCCTGGATCTATCTGAATCTTCCCCCTGAAGCAAGCTAAGAATTAGGCAGTGCAGATGTCAAAACCAGCCCAGGATAGGATATTCTGCCAGGTTTAGAAAAAGAAACCATTTTCTACTGTGGTAGAAGTCCACAATTTCACATAATTTGAAACAAAAATGCAAGAAGACATCTACTTGACTGCTCCTTTTCTGCTGTTTTTGGGGCCAAGTTGGTGGGAACTGTCTACAGTTGGGAATCTCTGAGACCAGCGAGCTGTTGGGAGAATGTGGATTTCCACCATCCAAAAACCTTATGTTGAAAGTTGACTCCCTGAATTTTTAACACACGGTTTGGTCTCAGATTATTGACTTTGACACTTCCATTGACCTTGTTTATCTTTGCCTTCCTTAATGACTCTGAATCTCCAATCGTATTTTTTACCTCCGTGCATTGGTGCATTCAGTTTTATCAACATTGTAGAACTAGATTTTAATTAATGATGTGGTATCAAAATTGTACTTTGCCATTTGCACATGAATCTAGTCTTATAATCATGAAATGCTGGTAATATAGCACTGCCCCTTTCCAATAAGTACTGAACCTCTCCATCAAATGGAAAGTTGATGTAAAATGTGTAGCATCTGGATTTTATGATCAATAAGGAGTGGTTCCATTGGTCATTAATGCAGAAGTGAATTTCAAGATAGTAAATCAGTTCGGTGTTCTCAGACGGTTTAAAATTGTACATGTCGAATGTTAGTGTTCTTTCTGTTCAGCATTGTCTAGGGTACTAACATGGCCCATGTAACACAGCTCTTTATTGCATTGGCTTCTGTATGGTTATCCATGCTGCTGCTCCGAGTGCTCCTTGGCATTGGTCCGACGGGTTGACCATGAATCCTGGTTCCTTCGCTGTTCACATAATGTCTTTGTGTGGCCTGGACGTGGTTTATACACTCAACTCATGTAACTGGTCTTGAAGTATGTGGGCTAAATAAATGACCACAGTCTTTCACATCAGTCACCATGAGTGAAGCAGATAGAATACAAAGGCATAAATAAACACAATTAATGATGTTTCAGTGACTTTAGATTAAATTCTCTCTGTTCAAAAATGAATAAGAACAAAATAAACATGTAAGTTATGCAAACCTAACTGCATGATGCCATTGTATTAAAAGACTTATAAAGCTAACTGGAATTATGAAATCTTAAACAGGCTTCCTTTACAAATTATCTACAAACAAGCATTCAAAATGAGTAAATAAGCTATAATGTGTCCATATCCAACTAAACCTCGAGACAATAATAATTATATTCATAAGCAATGGATAAAAGTGACATTTCAAGAATCTCATATTTTGTGCACAGTGTTAAAACCAGGGGGAAAAGTTGTTTAAAAGAGTTTTATTTGTTCAAACAAAACAGGGACTGCTTCAAGGAAATTGTTTTGTTTTGAACCCAACAGCACTGAACTATGGTGCAAAGAAATTGCAGGTTTATTGCTCTGTGCCAGGGAAACAAAGGCATGGGTTACTGAAGCGAAGCGATAGAAATGCAAATGTGTTATTCAAATTGGCTCCTGCAGCAGTGCTCTTCCCATGAGTCTGCGGAGAAAATTTCATTCCGCAAGCGGCTTGTGAAGACAAAGGAACAGCAGCAGGCCGGGTTCATTGTTCCTGCAGTTCATCCCAATCTGTGACTGCATCAGCTTCTTCACACCCTTTGAACTTTGAAATGCCCAATTCCTGGTCTGAGTCACATGTAATAAAATGAGTGGGCAGCTAATATAATTTGTGAATCTAGTTGCAGCTTTATGATAGCGTTGCTGAGGCTGGAGATCTCTGCGGGGGATTGTCACATGACCATCTTTGCGCTATGAAAGCTCTATTTTATTGACAGCTCAGAAAGAAGGAAGCAGCAAATGATTATGGAAATGGGCCACTGTTCATCTTTGACTCTCACTAGCCAGATGGAATAGCGCCATAAAGCCTCTTCCTTTCACATGTTTAACTTGCTGACTAAAGTGCAGTATTGTGGCCGCTCTTATTATTGCCCCACTTTGTTGCCGTCAATTAAATTTATCTTCACTCTATTTTGTTTGCAGGCATCTGGTCACTGCAAACTGTGTTCCAAACAGATGAGTTAAATGATGGCCTGATAAATATAGAGTGAATTGATTTTGTTTTTCTAAACTTGAAATCTTTGAAAATCCTTTGGTCTGCTTTGTGACTGCTTCTTAAATGTGGGACATGAGTTAATCCCGACTGTAGTGGCCAGAACTCTTTGGACTTAGTTCCTCTTAAAAGGTTAGAACCCCGAGCGGGTAAGAAGCTTTGGACCTGCGGCAGGATTTGCAAAGGTTCCTTAACTAGAGCCGCAGAATGAACCATCTCACCTCTGAGCTCCTCGGGGAGGACAGATAAGCTGATGCCCTGGATTTGTCAGAACGTGGATTTCTAATTAAAGAAACCTTAGCATTGGCTAAAATTAGCTCAATTGCACGTGATTTTTTTTGAGGCAAGCACGGGGTAGAGAGCAAACCAGAGGTGGTTGCTCCCTGCCCTAACACTCTGTAACCTGAAGTTCTGCTGTGGGATCTGAGGGTCTGCAATGAAGTGACCTTTTTGAGACACTGGCCCTCAGGACTGGAAGGAAGAGGACAACTTTGACACCCGGGGAGTAGGTAGTATTGTGACAGCATGGTGGCTCTTTGGTTAGCACTGTTACCTCACAGCACCAGGGACTATAGGTTTGATTCCAGCCTCGGGCTACTATCTGTGCGGAGTTTGCACATTCTCCCCATGTCTGCTTAGTTTTCCTCCAGGTGCTCCGGTTTCCTCCCACAATCCAAAAATGTACAGGTTAGGTGAATTGGTCATGTTAAATTGCCCATTGTGTTCAGGAATGTGTAGGTTAGGTGCATTAGTCAGGGATAAATGTAGAGTAATAGAGTAGGGGAATGGGTGTGGGGGTGGTTAGTCTTCGGAGAGTCAATTTTGACTTCTCTTGCATCAAAGGGGCAGACAGACACCATCCCTCGAAGTTTCCTTTTCTGCTGCCTGCACCAGCCACTGGTACCAGTCATAACCTTCTGTTTCTCTCATTATAGAAGGAGGGAGCTCTCAACGTGGGGAGTTGCCGACACTCAGTGGCAAGAGGTGGTAGAACTCTCAACAAGGGGCGGTAGCAGAGACATTGGCCTGGGGTTGGGGTGGAATGTAGTGGAAGAGATGGAGTCCTATATTGATAGGTATTCAAAGTTTGTGAGAAGATTTGTAGCTCGGGTGCTTGTTGCTGTGGTTCTGTTCGCCGAGCTGGAAGTTTTTGTTGCAAACGTTTCGTCCCCTGTCTAGGTGACATCCTCAGTGCTTGGGAGCCTCCTGTGAAGCGCTTCTGTGGTGTTTCCTCCGGCATTTATAGTGGCAATTTATAGTGGCCACTATAAATGCCGGAGGAAACACCACAGAAGCGCTTCACAGGAGTCCTGTATTGATAGGTATGTTGACATCCAACAATATTGTGTGCCTATCTAGTCCATTCAACGAAGACTTGTTCAAAGAGAGAGTATGTTTTCTCAAATGATGTGAATTAAAAACCTGAGCTTCTGGAGGTACTAGTGCTTAGACATATCTAGAGAGCTGATCCTCTGTGTGAAGGCCTTGTATGATTCTCTGTGCCCATCCTTGCTGCTCTGTGGAGTCGTAATAGTCTTTCAGAAACCTTATGTTCTGAAAGAGTCCAGGAGGATTGGAAATATGCCACTTTCCATCCTTATTCAGAAAGGAAGTAAGACAATAAAAAGTAACAGTGGGTCAGTAAGCTTAATATCAGTCATTGAGAAGCATTTAGAAATACAGTGTACATGATATAATCAGTCTGAATCAACATGGCTTCATGAAAGGGAAGTTATGCTTGTCAAACTGAGAAGAATTTTTCAAGGTGGTAAGAAGCAGGATACATAAAAGTGAACCAGTAAATGTAATACAACAGGATTTCCAAAAGGCAGCTGATAAGGTACAGCACGTAAGGCTGCTTAATAAAACAAAAACCGTGGTGCTGGAAGTGGGACATTAGCAAAGAAAGAGGATTGGCTAACTGATGGAAAGAGAATTGGATTAAACGGGTATTTTTGGGGTGACTTCCTTGTGGAGTACCACGGATCAGTGCTAGGGCCAGTTATTTACAATATATAATAATGACTTGGATGATGAAAGTGAATGCACTGTTGCTAAGTTTATGAAAGACCCAAAAATAGTTGGGAAGACAAAATGGTTAGAAGGAGACACCCTGTACAGGGATATAGCCAGGTTGAATGATTGGGCAAAAACTTGACAGATGGAATCTCATTTTGGAATATGTGAAGCTATGCTCTGGGCAGGAAGAATAGAACAGCTGAATATTATTTAAATACAGAAAGGACACAGAAAGCTGCAACACAAGCATAATTTTGTATTCCTCGCTCTGTTCAATCACCCTATGATCTTTGTATGTTATGATCTGCCTGCACTGCATACAAAACATAACTGTGCTTAGGTATATGTGACAATAATAAGTCAAATCAAATCAAATATCCTCATCCTCATCCTCAACAATGGAAGTGCCCAGTAATTTGATGCAAAAAATAACGTTGAAGGATTCACAAAAATCTTCAGCCAGAGGTGCTGAGTGGGTGATCCATCTCATCCTCCCCCAGAGGAACCCCCAGCACTATAGATGCCTGTCTTCAGCTAATACAATTCACTCCACGCAATATTAAGATACAGTTGAACACAGTGGATACTGCAAAGGCTGTGGGCCCTGACAGTGTTCTGAAGATTTGTGATCCACAATTTGTGAAGTAGTAGTGAAGTAATATATTTGGGTGGTTGTGTTACCTGAAGCACTACTTAAGTAGTGTATCCCACTCATCCTCCTCCTCTAAACAGAAAAGAAGTTTCCATGTGCTGGATTGGTAAGGTAACTAGTTTTGTTTTTATTCTTTATTTTTCTCCAGTCTCTCTGGGAATTTAAAATAGTGGGAATGGCGGTTAGGGCAGTTGAATGTTCCTCCAGCAGAATGTAGGAGGTAAGGGTCACCACTAGTGTCCCTGCTGAGTACATCTGCGGGAAGTGCACCCAACTCCAGCTCCTCGAAAACCGCGTTAGGGAACTGGAGCTGGAGCTGGATGAGCTTCCGATCATTCAGAAGGCGGAGAGGATCATTGAGAGGAGTTACAGGGAGGTAGTCACACCTCAAGTAAAAGAAAAAGGCAGATGGGTTACAGTAGGGAGGACAGAAAGGGAACCGGCAGGCAGTGCAGGGCACCCCTGTGGCCATTCCCCTCAATAACAAGTATACTGTTTTGTATACTGTTGGGGGGGGAGGCTTACCAGAGTAAGCTATTGGGTTCAGGTCTCTGGCACGGAATCTGTGCCTGTTACTCAGAAGGGAAGGAGGGAGAGGAGTAGAACATTAGTCACTGGGGACTCCACAGTTAGGGGGATAGATAGGAGTTCTGTGAGAACGAGAGAGACTCACGGTCGGAGTGTTGCCTCCCAGGTGCTAGGGTTTGTGTTGTCTCGGATTGTGTTTTCAGTATCCATGAAGGGAAAGGGGAGCTGCCCCAAGTCATGGTCCAAATAGGCATGAACAACATAGATAGGAAAAGGGATGGGGATTAAAGGCAGAAATTCAGGGAGCTTAGTGCCAGAACAAACAGAATTGTTATCTCTGGTTTGTTGCCCATGCACGTGCTAGCGAGGCGAGGAATAGGGAGAGAGAGGAGTTGAACATGTGGATACAGAGATGGTGCAGGAGGGAAGGTTTCAAATTCCCAGATAATTGGGGCTCATTCTGGAGTAGGTTGGACCTCTACAAACAGTATGGTCAACACCTGAATCAGAGGGGTACCAATATCCTGGGGGATATTTGCTAATGCTCTTTGTGAGGGTTTAAACTAATTCAGCAGGGGGATGGGAACCTAAATTGTAGTTCCAGTGTCCAGGATGTTGAGAGTAGTGAGGTCAGAAATGAGGTTTCAAGGTCGCAAGAGTTCACTGGCAAGCAGGAAGGTGGTTTGAAATGTGTCTACTTCAATACCAGGAGCATCCGGAATAAGATGGGTGAACTTGCAGCATGGGTTGATACTTGGGAATTTGATGTTGTGGCCATTTTGGAGATATGGATAGAGTAGGGACAAGAATGGTTGTTGCAGGTTCTGTGATTTAGATGTTTCAATAAGAACAGAGAAGATGGAAAAAGAGGTGGGGATATGGCATTGTTAGTCAAGGACAGTATTATGGTGGCAGAAAGGTCGTTTGAGGACTCGTCTATTGAGGTAATATGGGCTGAGATTAGAAACAGTAAAGGAGAGGTCACTCTGTTGGGAGTTTTCTATAGGCCTCTGAATAGTTCCAGAGATCTGGAGGAAAGGATAGCAAAGATAATTCTGGATAGGAGTGAGAGTGACATGTTAGTCATAATGGGGGACTTTAACTTTAGAAATATTGTCTGTAACTACTACAGTGCGAGTACTTTAGATGGGTCAGTTTTTGTTCAATGTGTGCAAGATGGTTTCCTGACACAGTATGTAGACAAGCCAACATGGAGTGAGGCCATATTGGATTTGGTACTGGGTAATGAACCTGACCAGGTGTTAGATTTCGAGGTATGTGAGCACTTTGGTGACAGTGACCACAATTCGCTTATGTTTGACAATAGACAATAGACAATAGGTGCAGGAGTAGGCCATTCAGCCCTTCGAGCCTGCACCGCCATTCAACATGATCATGGCTGATCATTCCTAATCAGTATCCTGTTCCTGCCTTATCTCCATAACCCTTGATTCCACTATCTTTGAGTGCTCTATCCAACTCTTTCTTAAATGAATCCAGAGACTGGGCCTCTACTGCCCTCTGGGGCAGAGCATTCCACACAGCCACCACTCTCTGGGTGAAGCAGTTTTTCGTCATCTCTGCCCTAAATGGTCTACCCTGTATTTTTAAGCTGTGTCCTCTGGTTTGCTTTAGTGATATAAAGGGATAGGTACATAACACAAGGCAAGAGTTATTGCTGGCAGAAAGGCAATTATGATGCAATTAGGTAAAATTTAGGATGCATAGGTTGGGGAAGGAAACTGCAGGAGATGGGCACAATTGAAATATGGAGCTCTTTCAAGGAAGTGGTGGAGGCTGGTACAATTGCAACATTTAAGCGGCATTTGGATGGGTATATGAAGAGGAATGGTTTGGAGGGATATGGGCCGGGTGCTGGCAGGTGGGACTATATTGGGTTGGGATATCTGGTCTTCATGGACGGGTTGGACCGAAGGGTCTGTTTCCATGCTGTACATCTCTATGACTCTAAATACAAAGCAATTTGGGTGTCCCTGTGTATGAATCATGAGAAGCAAGCATTCATGGTCAGGAGATAATAGGAAAGGCAAAAGGATTGTTGGCTTTAATTTCAAAGGGAATGGAATGTTAAATGTGTGCATGTGTGAAATAAAGACTTTAAAGGCCTTTAACAAACATTTTCTTTTTCCAAAACGCTTCTTATTTTTAGTCAACTGTGGCTGCCTGGTTTTTCACAACAATTCTTAACAACAGGACTGAATGATTGAGAATAGGTTTGCTGGTGAACTTTTCTTCTAAGCTAACACACAGCATTCATAAGCTACATCTGTTGATCATGAAAAATATTACAGAGCATGGCTGAATACTTTGAAATTAAAACATTATTACATATCGGACATAGTTGATATTAATAGGTATATGGAGTGGTGCTCTTCTGTTTCAGTTCCAGATGACTGGGTTCTTTTCACTCCAACAAGAGCAGATGGTATGTTTTGACTACAATAGCACACTTAGCTATTTGGATGATGTATTGTTACTATGTTCTATTATTCACATCTATTCACTGTGTGAGACCAGCCTGATGTAACATTGGAAATCTCAGAATGTCTGAATAGCGTAATGTCTGTCAGATTCTACGCTCTGTCCTGATCTCCATAGTCTCCTTGTTCTCCTTCAAACATTGAACAATGGCTTTCATATAAGCATGTGTTGGATCTGACTATGTGATAGCTTAATTTTTAGTTTATCTCCTTTATCGACGTGGCATAAATAACATTTTTACTTTGGTGTTCACAATTTTGTTATGAATGAGTTTTGTTTTGGTATATAAGAACCAATGTTCTTTCCTCGGTTCAGTGTTGCTACTTTATAATAAAAAGGTTGACTTTGTCCTTTTTTTATTTTATGTCTATTCTTTTGGAACTGCTGTAAGGTCCTTCGAATCATTAATTCTGTTTATCATTTCCTGCCACATCAACTTCATCCTTACTTTGAAATATGTCTCTCCATCAAAAGTCTGTCATGATCTGTAAAATGGACTCTTGAGTTTGATATCAATCAACTTTGCATAAAGTGTTCACATTCTACAGCTGTATAAATACATTTGTGCATATTTCAGTCAGATAAATTGCTCTTCAGATGTGAGAAAGGTGTTTGAAAAAAGCATCATTGCAGGTGTTTTTTGATTTAGATGAACTGAAGGAAATGCAGCAAAGTTTACTGCCTGTTCAGAGATCCAACATCCCTGCTATAGTATCTGTTTAACAGTAAATAATGATGAGAATTGGACATTTGTCTGTTTTGCTCTGAGAAAAAGGTGGTCAACAATTTGTTCATCAATGATAAAAATATATTTTTTGTCATTGTTCAAAGCTCTTAGATGGACATTAATTGTGGCTGGAGCAAAACAACAAATCCCATGGTTTTTGAAGCTTAAATGTTATTGATCAAATGAATATTTATGATATTGAAGGGAAGGGGTGGTGTAGTAGTTCCATTACTCCAGCCGCAATCCATGGGTTGAGTCCAATTGGAACATAAACTTGGGAAGTCCAGAACTAAGGGTCACAGTGTAAGTGGAAGGGGTAAGCCATTCAGAAATGAGATGAGGCAGAATTTCTTCGCTGAGTTGTGAACCTAAGGAATTCTCTGCCACGGAAAGCTGGTGGGGCCAGTTTGTTAGATATATTGAAGAGGGAGCTGAACATGGCCTTTCAAGCTAAAGGGATCAAGAGATATGCGAGAGAAGGTGGAAGTGGATACAGAAATTGCATGATCAGCCATCATCATACTGAATGGTGGTGCGGGCTCGAAGGGCCAAATGGTCTACTCCACCTATTTTCTATGTTGCTATAGAAACAGGAATAAGCCATTCAGCCCATCGATATTTCTCTGACATTTGATATGATCTTCATTGATCAAATACTTCCATGCCTGTTACCCACACTATCCCCATAATCTTTTATGCCCTTGGTAATTGGAAATCTTACCAACCTCCACTTTAAATATATCCAAGGACTGAGATTTCATAGCCCTCTGGGATAGAGAATTGCAAAGATTCACAAAATTTTGAGTTAACAAAAATTCTCCTCATCTCAGCTCTAAGTGACAACCCCCTCATTTTTAACATTGCTGGAAAACCTCAGCAGGTCTGGCAGCATCTGTGCAGAGAAAACAAAGCCAGCATTTCAGGTCCAGTGACTCTCCATTTTTACGTTGTGCCTGCTGGTTTTGAACTCCCCAACCACAGGAACTATTTTTACCTGCATCTACCCTGCCTACTCCTTTCAGTATATTGTAGGTTTCAGTGAGATCACCAATCATTCTTTGAAACTCTGGAGAATACTAGCCTATTTTATCCATTCTCTGGTCAGAGGGCAATCGTGTCATTCTGGGCACAGGTTGAGTAAGCCTTTGTTGCATTTGCTATGGTAAGGAGACCAAAATTATTGACAGTAGTGTTGTCGGGGCAGTGGTTCAAATCCTACCATGGCAACTACTGAAATTTAAAATCAAAGATGTACTGGCACTAGAGGGTGTGCAGAGGAGATTCCGGAGGTTGATTCCAGAGTTGAGGGTGTTGGTTTATGAGGCGAGACTGAGTAGACTGGGACTATATTCATTGGAATTTAGAAGACTGAGAGGGGATCTAATAGAAATACATAAAATTAAGAAGGCAACAAATAAGGTAAAAGTAGATGGATGAAACTAGGACAAGAGGGCATAGCCTCAAAATTAGGAGGAGCAAATTTAGGACTGAATTGAGAAGAAACTTCTTCACCCAGTGGGTTGTTAAGCTGTGGAATTCCATGCCCAGTGAAGTACCTGAGGCTTCCTCATTGAATATTTTTGAAGCTAAGATAATTTTTTGAACAGTGAAGGAATCAAGAGATAAGGTAAGTGTGCGGGTAAGTGAAGCAGAGGCCACAAAAAGATCAGCCATGATTTTATTGAACGATAGATCAGGGCTCGAAGGCCCGGATGGCCTCCTACTGCTCCTATTTCTTATGTTCTGAATAAATCAGAATATCGAACTTGGTTTCTGTAATTGTGCCCCTGAAAATATTTATTAAAAACCTATCTGCCTCATTGACGTGAAAGAAATATCCCATTGTTACACAGTCTGGCCTACATGTGATTCGAGACCTACAGTCATGTAACTAGAAGGTCCACCGAAAGCCCAATCAAGGATAGGCCACAAATGATGGCCTATGCATTGCTAGTGGTGTCTAATATGTTGAAGATATTTTGTTCAGTGTTTTTCTCTTCAGTTTTCATGTTTTATTTTTTAATTATACCAGTGATGTTTATTAGAGCAAAACTGCAAGATTGGAAACTTATTTTGCTTTTTGCCAATGTTGAGAAGTGATTTACAAAATTATAAATCCTGAGTCAGTATCGAACTTGATTTTACAGCAAGTTAAATTATTGTTCTGCTCCTGTGCACGCTAAAGTTTGTCAGAAAATGGCTACTGTTTCAGCAGCAACGCTAAAGAGAATGCTAAGCACAACTTGAATTTATATAGAATATGGAGTCTATAAAGTTTTCTTTTCAAGATATTTCACAGAAATACTACCAAACATAATTTAACACCAAGCCACATTAGATGTTAGTGCAGGTGATTTAAAGCTTAGGCACAGAGGTAGATTTTCGAAGCATTTTGGTGGGAAAGTAAAGGTGGAATACATTCTGTAGGGAAGTTCCAGAGCATAAGGCTACAGCAGTTGATTGTGCACCCATCAGTGGTGGGGCAAGAGGAATTGGGGATAGGTATGAAGTGTGTTAGTGGAACTGGAATCATTTGTCTTGGGCCTTTGAGCCCTCTATGTCTCTTGGCCACCATCATAAGATCATGAAATAACACAACTTGGAAAGAAGTTATTTGGCTCATCATTCCTGTGCCCGTGTTAATGTTGTGGCCTGGGTCTGTGGTGAAAATGGTGGATGAGACTGGAAATCACCCATCTCACCCAGGACTTGGCATTTCCGATTTTCCAGGGGCAATCAGGGTCAGGGTGTGGCTTGCATGTGCGCAAAACCCAAAAAGTGCAGAGAAGACCTGGTAAGAGCAGATGTGAATTTTGAGCATTTCTTTTGATACCCACAGAACACCTTTCACAAGGTACTGTACGCATTTGGATATAGTCCCTGGACACCTTTGATGGAGATCAGGTGCAGAGAAAGAGGGAGTCAATATGCCCTTTGGGAGTGTTGAAGTATGTATTAATCTATAGGAGAAGTGCAGTTGCCTATTATTATCATGCTTATTGGAACTGTCAAAATTAACTCTCTCAGTTGTCAGTAGCACCCTTCAAAGGGATCAGTCAAGAGGATCTGTCAAACTGGTGTGGCATTTAGAAATCCTGATCTTTAAATCTTTGAAAACTGTTTGTGGTGTTGAATTCACTCTGTTATTAAGCTTAAGATTTTCCATTAATGGATTACAGCTGCATGACTGATTTCACAATTGTCCATCTTCATACTAAGGAGCCTGCCATTTCATAATTTGATTGACAAGTGATTTCAGGCATTGACGTGAGACTATGAAGTCAATGCTGTTTGTTCAAAGGGATTACGTTCTTGAATAAAATATCTGTGATGAGGTTTCCTTTAGTTAAAGGAATGTACACGCAGTACGTTTTTGTAAGTGTCTTCAATGTAATGAAATCTGCAGTGGACACTTGGAACTTTGCGAATCACATCTTGATATGTCTCCTAAGGTTGTCTTTTCATGGTAATTAGATGAATTGGAATGGTTATTATGTGGGCAAAGGGTGGTGTCATAGATTGGCAGGAGTTGATGCATTGGCATTGAGGCTATAGAGGGCCATGAGGCTTGTTGGGGTTGGGGGAGTGTGGGTAGAGCATGGGTTGATATTGGATGGAACGTGTTAGATAGTGAGGACTGGACACAGTGTTGGATCCCAGAGGTAGGTTTCCAATCTAGATTGCCTCAACAAGCAGCAGCTTCCTCAGTCCCCATGGGGCTGCCCGTCCAACTTCTACTCCAACCCCTCACAAGCCACACATGAAATAAAAATTCAATGCCTAGGCAGTCACTTCACGAGGTTGGGTAAACAGAGCCAGGAACTCTTCTACCTCTATGCACCCAAACTGGGAGTGAAATATCTGGTCATGTATGTTCAACTGTTTGATTTCTTAAACTTACAATCGGATATGGTGTTTTTTGTTTTATACTGTTTGTTTTGCTGTCATTAAAATATTAGGTATTGGTCTGGCTTGTGCTCGTTGCACTCATTATTTTCTTGATACAATTGTTGTATTTTTGAAATAATGATCTACATTATTATGGTATGTTATTAACTGATATGCAAGGAATCCTACTATTGAAAGCCTGTGGTAAAAATACAGGGTATTTTGACTTATTGCTTGACATTAGAAATGAAGCTTGGGATATCATAGAATCCATACAGTGTGGAAACAGGCCCATTTGGCCCAACAAGTCCACACTGACCCTCCGCAGAGTAATCCACCCAGACCCATTCCCCTGTCATTCTACATTTCCCATGACTGATGCACCTAAACTATACATTCCTGAACACTTTGGACAATTTAGCATGGCCAGTTCACCTAAACTGGACATCTTTGGACTGTGGGAAGAAAGTGGAGCACACCTGCACAGACACGGGGAGAATGTGCAAACTCCACAGAGTGTCACCCGAGGCTAGAATCAAACCTGGGTGCCTGGTGCTGTTAGGCAGTATTGCTAACCACTGAGCCACTGTGCCACATATATATGGTGTGATTTCTGTTCATTCAATCCATCATCTTTTACTCACCTTCCCAAAATGTGGTTGAGTTAGTATTTTCCATTACCTTGCGTAAGTGTGCTTATTTCTTTTGCAGTTTATGAAATGCTGTTAACGTCGCCTTAAGGACTGATGCCATCACATGTGCAGCAAGTCTGTAACAAAATTGCTAATGTTTAGAATATAATCCTTGTGTTTTTTTTTAAAAGATGTGAATTGCCCCCGACCTTGTCACTTTCCCATCTTGCATGGAGAAATGCTGTCCAGAAAATATCTTCCTGCGTTTTATGCACTCAGAGAAAAATTGTCTCTGTGGCTGACAGTGATTGTTGATGTACTGGTTTCCCTTTTCCTGAGAGCTGTAAAGTGAGTCTATTGGGAATGCAAACTCACTCAGTGGAAGCCTCTGAGCGGTTAGGGACAAGAACTTGCATCAGAATGTCCTGAGAAAGAACCTCAATTGATTTGAGTATCCCCAAATTTGATGTGAAATGAGTGAAGCTGCTGACCTTGACAGCAGAACCAGATGCCCCAAACCTAACTTTGGGTTTAGGTGTTTCTTGAATATTTCTGGGAAGCTGTGTGCATTGTAGAGGACATGAACATTTTCAATCTGCATCATAGAGCTGGTGTAGATTGGGGTAATAAGAATATATACATGAGAGAGAAATAATTGAAAGTTGAAACTGATGAGTTGAATGGCAGTGGCTGGGATAAAGCTCATGCAGAGTGTAAGCACTGGCATATCATGGACTATTTGAGTCACGGAATCCGTTTTGGAGCTGTAATTATTTTAGAATTTCACAAATGTTGACATTATTGGCTAGTTAACCTTTATAGCCTGCCCCTAATTGACATTGAAAAGATGGTGGTGAGTCACCATCTTGAATGCAACTGAGGGCTTGCTTCCTATTTAAAATGGTTACTAAGATTCAGTCACACTGCATTGCGTCTGTAGTTATGTATTGGGCAGATTGCATAGGACGGAACATTTTGTTCTGTGAAAGACATTGGCCAGCATTTACAATCCCACAGTACGATGGTCAGCATTGCTGATACTAGCCTTGTATAACAGATTGGGTAAAATGAATTTCAACATCCCAAATAATCTGGTGAAATTTGAACATGGTTGGATTTTTGTCAATGTTCCAAAGAAGTCATATCGGACTGAACATTAACTCTATTACTATTCCCACAGATGCTGCAGACTTTTATTCTCTAGACTATCTGTATACACTATATAAAACTTAGACTTTATTTAATAGCCTTAGGTCTGTTTCAGGCAGGTAGGTTGCTAATACACTTGCAGGCACATCTGCAAATTCTATTTGATTGTACTTGAATAATAAAGGAAACCATTTCTGTTTGAAAGTCAGTCATAATTTGCGTCTGCATCACAGATTCCAGCATGATGTCCCACTCCAGAGCAAGAGTTCGGAAATCAAGGTTAATCTGTGTGCGCAGTGCTGAGGGAGTACTGCACTGTCAGATATGCTGTCTTTCAGATGAGACCTTAAAATTTAGGCTTTGCTTGCTCTCTTGTGCATGCATGTAAGATCTTTCCATTTGACTGAAAGGGGAGAAGGGGAGTTCATGGCCAATATTTGACTCACAATCTACCTGACAAACTGATTATCAGGTCATTATCACATTGCTGTTAGAGAGTTTGCTGCCATGTTCCCTACATTTCAATAGAGGCTCTATGCCAGAAGTATTTATTTGACTGTCAAGCACATTGAGATGTCCACTGCTTTTGAAAGTAACCATATAAATCCAAGCCTATCTTTTCTTGTTAAATTGAATGACAGTAAGTTGGATTAATACCCAAGCAGGACCTTTTCAATTTTGCTTCATTACAATTCAACTTCAGGATGTTCCAGTTCCACAATATGTCGGCATGGTTAAACAACATTCCTAGAATTCGTTATCCTGTGACTAACCTGATTAATAATTAAATAAAAGATATTTTCCCCATTATTTGAGGCGCTGTTAGTTAAGTCATTAGACCTTCTCATGTCTATCACTGAAGTGCTTATCTTTTATCAGTTTAGAGATGTGCATTTGTCTCCTGATCATTATGCTGAAGTTTGAAGTTTTTCGAAGTCTAATGAAATATCTGGAAAATGAAAAATTGAGTGGTTATGAATACAAAATGAATATGAAAGATAAAAAGGTATACATAAGTTTTTAAAAATTTTATGTACGTGCATCTACACACTACATCATTTTGCGACTGACAGTGTATAAATTTTGATGAATGGACACTTTATATGCTTAATAATATCAAATTTAAAATGTTCCTTTCTCAATCAGACTCTTTAAAAAATCTATTAGGAGTGTCAGGACTGAATTGTCAACCTGCTGTATTAAAATTATATCTTAAAGTTAACTGTTAAATTTTAGGACTATGAGGCTAAGAGCAGTTGCCTTTTTATACCACTTGCCCACTTTGTACATGTGTGCCCTATAGATTTCAGGATAATTTGTCTTCAATTTTCACAGTTCTCTCGTTCTCGACAACTGGAATATGAAGTGGCCATGAAAGCAGTAACTCCTGCCAAGGTGGTAGTTGAAGCTGATATGCATCCATGGTTGGCTTTTAGTAGTTAATTTGTCACAAATGAAAACTCAAGTGGATAAAATTCAAATGATCCCTCATCTATTTTCTGCTGCAAATTTGTCATCCTCAAGAAAAACTTACTAAGAATTGAACATTATAATTCTGCTGAGCTAACATTGTCTGACATTTTGAAATTTTTATTCTTCAGTTTGCCTTTTAACACAGACTGGTAGAATGACATACAATCTAAATTCTCCATCACTGCTTGCAGCCTATCTTAACAGGAGGTAGGGATGTTCAATGAATGTGAAGATTTTGTCACAGGCATTCAATGACCAAGGACCTGGATATCATGAAATGTGTTACAAAGGTGGAGGGCAGACCTTCAGGTAGCAAAACTGAAATTTGTTTTTTCCCTTCATGCTGTGAAATTGTAACTCAATAACATGCATGTTTTATCCTTTCATAAGGTCCCTGCTGAGAAGTCAGCCTGCTGGACCAGTTAGTCTTTCAAAGGGGAAGGGACATCGCCCAACCAAGCTGTGGGGCCATTCAACTCGATCCCAATCCCTTATGGAAGGGAAAGGAGAAGTTCTGATCTATGATCCTTGTAGACTCATGATATCGAATGCTTGTCTATGTGTGGCAGAATCCCTAGAAGAGGGAATGAAAGTTCTTTTAAAAACACGTGGGAATGGACCTACTGGTCATACTGAATCTTGATTTTTGAGATATACAAAGCAGGTCAGACCGAAATGTGCAAGTTTTACTGGTTTTTTGAGCTTGGGGGTGGCTTCTGCTCTATCGCTATAAGGACACTGACCTTCTTTCAGAGTTGCCCTTTCTCCCTTCAGCTGCAGGCTTGAAAAGCGTGGTCAGATTCTGTTAAAGTTTGAAAATGGAACATTCCAGCCTAATTTAAAGACCAAAATTACCAAGCCATCTGACAGCTGTCCTGCTCTCATTTAATCTAAAACTGGGCAGTTTGGAAGAGCATTGAGATCGGGTTTGTGGTATTAAAAACATTAAGCTTGCACCCATCCCAACCTTCACATTTGAGCTTTAAAATCAAGTCAGCAGATTTTGGGGTGTAGTAACCTGAGCACAATGGTGGCGACGAGGCTGGGAGAATTGGGTTGGAATACTCTTGTTGGATTCCCAATGGCAGAAGAGCAGTCCAACATACAGTTAGGAATGCGGGAATGGTGAAGAGAAGACCATTGCTTGGGGCTCCCAATTGATGGGATACCAATTTGGCTCATTAATAAACCATTCCATGCCAGTTGTTCCATTGAGATTTAATGGTGGCTGAAGGATTGGGCAAACCTTTCACAGCACTTGTGTTGCTCCCAAAGCTCTCTACTGCAATGAGGGCAGGGAAGGACACTCTGATGGAAATTGGGTTTCCATTGGTGTGTATCCGAGTCAGAGTGGTGCAGAGTGATGAGCTGGAGTAATGAAACCCCAATTGCACAAGCTGATTTCACACACAATACCTCAAATGTCCATGATATTGTCATTTAAATGGGTTATTTCTTCTGGATTCAAAGAAAGGTTCATATGAAAACATTGAGTTTTAAAATCCCTTGGTATAATTCAAAGCTCTAGATATTTAATCTGGGAATGATGATAACACCATAAAACATTGGAGCAGAATTAGGCCATTTGGCCCACCAAGTCTGGTTCACTGCCCAATCATGGCTGATATGTTTCCTAATCCCATTCTCTTGCCTTCTCTCCATTGATCCCCTTACTAATCAAGAACCTGTCCACCTCTGTCTTAAATACACTCAATGACCTGGTCTCCACAGCCCTCTGCAGCAATGAGTTGCACAGAGTCACCACCCTCTGACTGAAAAAAATCCTCCTCATCTCAGTTGTCAAGGGTCATCCCTTTACTCTGAGGTTGGGCCCTCAGGTTCTCGTGTCTCTGATTAGTGAAAACAATTTCTCCAAGTCCATTCTTACCAGGCCTCTCAGTATTCTGTAAGCCTCAATCAGATCCCCTCCCCTCATCCATCTAAACTCCATCTTGTACAGACTCAAAAGTTCTCAACTGGTCCTTGTGTGACAAGCCCTTTATCCCCAGGATCATTCTTGCGAAGCTCCTCTGGACCCCCTCCAACACCAGCACATCCTTCCAGAGCACCCAACCGTCTCAACATTTCAAATGCGCTCTTGATCCAAGGCTTAAACAGCCTCAGCAGCACATCTCTGCTCTTGTATTCTGGCCGTCTTTAATTGAATAATAACACTGCATTTGCCTTCCTAACTGCTGAGTGAGCCTGCATGTTAACCTTAAGAGAATCCTGAATTAAGACTCCCAAGTACCCATAAGCTTCAGATTTCCAAAACCTTTCCCTATTTAGAAAATAGACTATGCCTCTATTCTTCCTACCAAAATGCATAGCCTCACTCTCATTTTGAACCAATTTAAAATGAGTTACCTATTTTCATTGAGCCTGGTTATCACAATGCCACTAACTGGAAGTATCTTTGGACTTTAATGAGGCATTCTGAGTTTTTGCTTTGCTTTTTTGATTTGGGGTCCGAATATCACGTGTGCTGTTCTGTGAGTTATTGCACCTGGTGTTCCAGGTCAAAGTGTTCAGAATTGTAAGTAGGAACAATTACGTCAACTGATAACAAAAAATACAACTTTACATCTTTACATCTTAAAATGTTTGCTGGTTATTATTAGTACATTTGAGTCCTCTCGTTTTGGCATCACATCTGTAAATGCGCACCATGAGCCATTGGTGCCTGTTGATACAGTAAGAACATGAACTGCTTTCACTACCAACAGAACTAATGCATGTATCATGTGGGATTTCTAATATGCCAATTTTAACATGATGTACTTTTATCAAAAGTAGTCCCAGTTTTGGAGTTTACCTTCTGAAGGTGCATTATCATATTTAATAATGAAACCAAATGGCAAGGAGGTCTAACTTCCTCTTTCAAATGGTAAAAAAGAATTGGGTTAGCTCATGAATGAATAAGTTTAAGCGACAGTGTTCCAAATGTTGACAATGTTTTGACTAGGCATGACTAACCTCCACCGAATGAAAGACTCACCGGGAGTGAGTTTTGATTTGGTTGTTTTGCTATCTGTGTTTACTGCAGTGCACATGGGTTGAAGGAATGACAGGTCTATGGAGACAGTGACCTCATTGTGACACAGCTCTAGAATTCCCAGCTTGTTAGCACAGTTAAAAAAAAAATATGATGAAAAGATGCAGAGAGACATCTCTTTTAGAACAACAGCGTTATTACTGTCAACACCATTTAATAAAATGTGCATCCGGCTCTTTGCTCAAGAGCTGGATAGTTGGGCAGTGTCTGAGCCATTAACATTTGGATGAGATGTGCTCAGACGTGCATAAAAACCCAACATGCCTAGGGCCAGATAGTTAACTGGAGAAGAGTTGTTTTTCTGTGTTTTTTCTCTCTGTCACTGGAATTGTTCTGATTTGTCGTTAAGCAATGAAAGGGACCTGATAATATAGGGGGTGGGGGAGTTTTTTTTGGGGAAAGGGGGTTTGGTGATCGAAGGTGGGTTGTTATGTATGGTTTCTAGAGGAGATGTAGTTGGGGATGTATGAGCTAATTATGGGGTCTGTTTAATATTTTTCCGAGGGATAGACCATGTATGTAATGCTCTCATTTCCTGAGTAACTCTTTTACTTCATTTCTGACTGCTTTGGAGACTTTCATGGTGTTTCAGATGTAATGGAATTGGCCAGTTGAAAATTCATTTTATTTGTCAGTTCCTTCATGGCATGCTATAATGTGAGTTCCACTGGATCCCTCTGCTTAACTCCCATTTACACTGGAATAATGACTTCACAGGCTAGCAGGAAATCTGCTGAACAATCTTACCTCACAGCATCAGGGTCCTGGGTTTGATTCCAACCTCGGATGACTTTCCATGTGGAGTTTGTACATTCTCCCCGTGTCTGCATGTGTTTCCTCCAGGTGCTCCGATTTCCTCCCACAGACCAAATATATGTGCAGGTTTGGTGGGTTAGCCATGGTACGTGTAGAATTACAGGGATAAGATAGGGAGATGTGTCTGGATAGGATGCTGTTCAGAGTGTCGGTGTGAACCCGATGGGCTGAATAGCCTGCTTCTAAACTGTGGGGATTCTATGATTCTAAGAAGCAGATTTGTGTGAAACCCAAAGAGGGGAAGCTTTCTGTTTAGGAGGTTGCCTGAATAAATTAAGTTGCTGGATTTAGTTAAACCAAATAATCTCAATTCGATACCACACTGCTTTGTTCAAAATTTACGGGTTAAATTTTTTGATAGGGATGAGAAAAGAGCTAATGGCTTTTATGATAGTTACAGTGTCAATGTTGGTAAATGCCAATAGTACTGCAATAACATCTATATTATCTGTTTTCATATTAACATTAATTTTCAGTGTTTATTACTGACACTATTGTCCCAAAATATTTAATGCAAAGAACCTAAACCACAAGGTTTTGTTGCGCATAATCAAAAAAACGGTCTCCATTGTTTCTGTTTGTGTGAACAATATTAGACAACAATGGAATGAAAAGGTAACTGCATCTTTTAATCTCTTTGGGAAAGAACAGTGCAATTTGACTGGTATCAGATAAAAAGCAATTTTGCTTTTGATGATCATGTCAATACCTCAATTTAAATGAAATAAAGGTTTAACAAGCTTTTCTTATATTCATTGGATTGTGAGACGAACATGCAAGCCACCATTTATTGCTCATCCCTAACTGGCCATTAGACAGTGATGGTTAGCCGCTTCTTGATCTGCTGCAGTCTGTGCGGAGATGTTACTCCCACATCACTGTTAAGGAGTTCCACGGTTTTGACCCAGAAAGTGTATTGTCAGCAATGTATTGTGTCGTCAATTCCATGAATGTAGTAACATCACTCCCTTGTGTAGAAAAGCTGTTGTCTCTTTTTTTTTGTAATTCATTTTTGAGGGTGTAGCTGTTACTGATCTGTTGCTTCAACCTTCAACCATGTTGAGTTTATTCCCTGGAGCTGTACAGTTGAATCACAATCATTATAATAGAATGACTAGGATCTCTATGGTAACTGTGAGTCAGAGCTGGCCTATGTAACTAAGAATCAACACTCTGCTTTTGCCCGCGTAGCATATCAGCTTATGCCACTGGGTCTAGGCTCATTTAATCGGATGTTTTTCTGTGTTGTCCTAATGGTTAAGCTTTATCTGCAATATGTAAACATGTGGTTCTGGATGTGGCATATGTTAAGGTGTTGCCTACACAGACTTGCTTAAAGTTTTAAGAATGTGAAATAAACAAGTGTGAAAATAGCAAAAACATATAGAGCAATTCGCTAAGGAATGTTATTTAGTAATCAACTATTTTGGCAGACCTTGGAAAGAGATAATACAACCTTGAATATATCTGGCCTTGTTTATTGTTTTTTTTTCGTTCGTGAATTTGCAGTCAGTTTTTGGATTCCATTCATTGTATTTTGTAAAACAGGGGTTAATAGATAAGAATGAGTAAGCTTGCGTAGGACATGCACTACTCAGTAAATTCAAGTGAATATATGGTGAGTAGAAGTGAGAGAGTATTTGGAATATGAATTAACATTAAGTAGAAATGATGCAACATTAATATTATAAAGACAAATTATGGTCAATTGCACAATTGGAACACATCTGCCTATTGTTACTGCTGTATGGCCCAGGAATTGGGGAGGTGTTGGCCTAATAGTATTATCACTTGATTATTAATTCAGAGACCCTGGTAATGCTCTGGGGATGTGGGTTCAGCATTGTCACAGCATTCATAGTGCATACTAGTCATTTTGTCCAGCAGTTTAACACCCAAGTTATTGGTGTTTTTGTTTTAAAAACAGGTCTAGGGGACCTTTCACCTTTTCACGATATATTGACCATTTTAAATTACCTTATTGTGCAGCCATTTTAGAAGAACAGACTTCAACTGTCACCTCGTCCAGAGGCAGTCTTTAAGCTCCTCATCCTGGACATGCTCCTCCTGCTCCCTGACTGTGACTGGGGCTGAGAATAATATCTGCCATTCTGTCTTAATCAGGCTGGCATCACAGGAACATCAGAGTCACAAATCATCCTAGCAGAGTAACATGCCTCCATTTCTTCATTGCTGTTGTGTCATATTCCCGGTATAACCTATTTAATACCACCTCAGGAGACTCATTAACATGCAGACTGCACTGGTTCACCTTTCCTGGGCAACAAATTATGGTTTGCCTAGAATCTGAGATCAAATACATTAAAAGCTAAATGTACATTGTCATGCGCAGTTCAAGACACGCATGTTGAAGGTTTTCTCAATAAATTTGACTTCTTTCAAATGAATTCCTGTCAATTAGTATTTTAACAGTTGCTATTTAGGATGAATCTGAGGCTCAATACAAGTTTGTAATAATAATAGCATTAAATTTACTCAATTGTTTTGGATTCGGCTCTTTTAGGATTACAATATTGCTTTCGTACGGATAGCACACTAGATTTTTCTGTTTTCTGGCATTTGGCTTGTTAACATTATTACCTGGATGCTTAAGGTTGTTGCGATGCAGACATGTTTGTTTTAGTTTATGGTTCAATTGCGCGTAATATGTGTGGAGGGAGAAGGCGCCAAGTAGACTGGTATCTTTCCCAAAGGGACACAGAATCATTCCAGACGAGTATCACGCACCTTCTCTTGGTCTAAAGAGAGGGGCCTGGAGCAGATCACCTGCCTGCTCTCCTGTCTGGGGAGGGAGATGTGATGCTCGAAAGCCATTAAAAAATAGAAGCTATGATAAATAATTAAGATATAAGATGTACAATTATTACTGCCGCAGATAATGATGTCACTCTTTTTTTAATGTTACCAGTGTGTGCAAGTTTTTTTAGGGATGTTGAGAAATAAATATGCCATTACATTTTGCCTCAAAGTGATTTGTAATCTGACATGCCATGGTTATATTTATCTGATTTGCGTTGGGCCAGATTCTTTGCTTTCTTTTGTTTCTTCAAAAAAAGTTGTCTGGTCAGATCTTCTTAACCCTCTGTGTCTGAAGTAGCTTTTCTTTACCAGTGTTCGTGAATGGTGATGAAGACATTTTATAAATGTGCTTGCAGTCTTAACAAATCTCCTTTTTTGTTGTTTTAACTCAAAGTGAAGTTGTGGAAATGGACAGAGTGATGGTTTTTCCTCATTGTCAAAGTTGAATTCCCCTTTCTGACAATTTGAGGTTATAAATCAGATGATGGTCATGAACCTTATTAATTTTGGAATGTGGTGATTAAAACAAATGTTTATTGATTTGTCTGTTTACAGCGTACATTATTGATATTATGCTCAACAGAAAAATGTGACCAGTAACCTGATATCAGTAAACGGATATCAGCCAATAGGTACCATGGTGTGAAATGCAAACATTGTAGGTTTGGTCATACAGAGCCTGAGTATTGCTGAGGAAGACAGACAAATATTGTTGAACCTTTTTATTTTGCTCTCATTAGAATAATTTGCAAGAGATACCAAAGTAAAAGGAAACAATTTATACTATGTGTGAGGAGAATTCTGATTGGTCGAGGTTTTGCTATCCAGAATGCACCAGTTGATGATATCTGTTAACACATGACATACTAATATGGAGGGTCCTGTTCTTTACAGCCAGTATCGTGCACACACTATACCGCAGAATAGGTGTTCGTCATTCTCTGGTTCATCTCTTGAGGAAATGTCTTGACCAGTCAAGGTCAACGTGCCTGGTTTAAAGTTTAAACAAGATAGTTAACTGACAATCATCATTAACTAGTGCATTCTTCATTGCAATGCCTCTAGCAATCAGAGACTTCTTGCCAATCTATCAGTAGTCTCCTCTGATAGTGCATAAATATCATTTTCCCTTTACTTTGGTGCTCCTGTCAATTTTCCTTATGAATGCATGACCAAATACTTCACAAAATGTGCCTTTCTTAAGCAGTACTGAAATTATTGAGTAAATTACAATGTTATGTTTTTAGATAATATTTCCGTTGAAGGTCAACTTGCTTTTGCAAATAGATATATTTAGACACCATGCATACCAGGCATTAGAATTCCACAGCCCTCAACTGCAGACAATCTTCAGATAACCTTCTCTTAATAATGTCACAGTACTAACATGAGATATTGACAATCATTCATCAAGGCCATATAAAGAAAACTACCATCAGCAAAATAAATGATAGAGTCATATCTCGCTTGTTACATACAATCCAAGTATGAACAGGGTCATTTTATGGCTGTAATAAATAATTAAATTATACGTATCCATTGTCCAAGATCTTGGATAATGAAATATTGTGATAAAGTTATAGTTTTGTGGTCACACCAAGATATCTGTATAAACACATTTTTGAACATGAATCAATGTGTTTGTTACCATTTGTTTTTGTTATGATCCCAGATAATACTGCCAAATTTCTGATTTTTAGTTTTAAAGTCAGAAAATGTGAGGTCACAGGTAAGAGAATAAAGTTGCAAGCCACCAGAATATCTCATTGGAACTTCAAAAGACTCAAATCCTTCATTGTTTAAAACCTTGCTTTGGGTTCCACTAAAAACCTAGGCAGTTCAATGTCCTAATCAGGATGACTCTGCCTTGGAACCATGCCCTACTCACAGCCTGCGTTTCAGCTTCTCTGCTGACAGCTAACTTCACCAAACTGGTGCTGCTTCTACATTACAGCAAACTCTAATCTTGCTCAGCCATAACATCGAAATATTGTTTTACCTTCACTCTTAACGGCAATGAATTATTAATTTATATAGTTCCTTTGGAGCCATCACAAGTCTCAGGATTTTCATGAATTCGAACCCAGCACTTCACTGCATCTTATTGTTTCCTATACTTCTGAGTCCTAACAGCTCAGATCCTGCTGCAGCAGCAGCACCTTTTTAAAATGGAGCCTGTACTCCTTGTACGTCTGTATCTGGTTGGCCAGTAGCTTGTAGGTAATAACCTTTTCCTTCTAGTGCTGTAAACTTGACCTTTCAGTAACCCTTGAACTGCTCCAAGTGACTTATTGAGAGCTTTGAAACAAACCCCACACTTATTGCTCAGCAGTAATAAAGGCAACTAATGTTTTGGAACAGTTAAATGTAGCAACCCCTTAAAACTGAATGTTACAGCATTCACAGATTATAGTTTGTACAGTGCAAAATGTGTACAAAGAAGATTTCATCACATTGAACATTCCCACATTGAAGAGCATTATGTTAAAGCACACACCATATTTGTTACTTCAGTTTGTTTTGATTTATGATGGGTTAGATTTTGTTTTTCTCCTCTCAAAATTGCAGCCAATACAGCTGTACTTCTGTAGAGTTATGGCTTTAGATGGTAGGAATGCCAGCTTGTTTTTTATTTTTATGGTCTATCTTGGACCACAAAGGTCAACAATCGAACCTTTGTTTTTGCCCTGGCTGAGATGACTTTGTTGAATGACTGCAGATGACTGCAGATGCTGGAAACCAGATTCTGGATTAGAGATGCTGGAAAAGCACAGCAGTACAGGCAGCATCCGAGGAGCAGTAAAATCGATGTTTCGGGCAAAAGAGTCTCTCATTTATCTCTCCACCCTTCAGGCACTCTGCCTGTATTCCTGATGAAGGGCTTTTGCCCGAAACGTCGATTTTACTGCTCCTCGGATGCTGCCTGAACTGGCTTTGTTGAATACATGCCATGGTGAGACATGAGTGCTAGGATACTGGTGCTACTTTTGTTTTGCAGTATGGTATGTAGGGTACAGTAGTCACGATATGCCAAAAGAGGATCACCCCATATTGGTAAAGACAAGGACACTTAGCTGGCCCTTCACATGTCAAAATAGTGAATGTGTTGCACTTTTGAAAGCTAGCATGTTGGGTACACTTATGAGAAAGTGATGCATATGGTCTAACGAGTGATTCTGAGAGTCAAGTATCTTTTTAAGAGTAGATTAATAAATGTTGAGTCCGGAAGATGGACAGCACACCTTGTGATAGAATCATAGAATCCCCATAGTATTGAAGCAGGCCGTTCAGTCCACCGAGTCCACATTGACCCTCCAAGCTGCATTCCACCTAGACCCAACCCTCTACCCTATCCCTGTAACCCTGCATTTCCCATGCATGATCAGTCAAGCCTCGTGATCTAGAGAAAAGAATAAATGATCAGAAGGGTTTGAAAGAAGTAGCTGAGGGTGGGAATGGGTAGGAGCAACTAGGTGGAATATAGAATTGGAACAAAAGAAGTGGCTATTAGAGAGGAGGTTAAATGATCAAAAACAGAGAGAAATTGATAAGGGAAGGGAGAAACAATGATCAGTGGCTCCAAATCTAATCTGTGCAATACAGTAAGTGAAAATGATTTGAAATTGCAACGAGGAGGAGCTTTCAATTGCAGGTGTTCCCAACTCTTGGGAATTACACTGATTTACTTATTTCGAGTTTGCAGTACATTGAGAAGAGAGTGAACAAGCTTCACACAAGTGGCCTTACTACCTTAAATGGCCAGATGTTGTTCCCCTAACTAGTTTATAGTTCATTGGGAGGGGAGGGGAGTGAATGAGCTTAACACAGGCAACCTCTGGGATCAGAGTCACATCAGAGGCAGACTATGCACTATCCACCATCCCGCCAGATTTTGAGAGACTGTGGACAACTTGAAATAAGACTCATTCTCCGTGAGTAAGCTAACATTTTCACAAAATAGGTTAAATTTCAAAACACAACACACATTTTCATCGTTGTTAATTAGTATGCTCTTTACAAATCAAAATAACGAGTGTTAGTATCCAATTCATTACCCCAAATCGGTCACCACTTGCCACCCATTTAATAATTCATACATCCCAAGTTTTCACTCTGAGCTACACCGTGTCTGAGACATTAAAATGGAGTCACACTGGAAGGCGTTTAGGAACCTCCCAATTCAACTACATCCCAAAGGATTTGACTGGTTGGGGGAGAAATCTTTTGGGAGTGCAGGAGTAGTAAGTGGAAATCTGATAGAAAAAGAGCTGATCACATTTTATTTTTGATTTTACAAAATAATTGTTTGCAATGGAAATCAGAGACTTGTGCAGTTCTGATGAAGGGTTACTCAACCTGAAACGTTAACTCTGATTTCTCTCCCCAGTTGCTGCCAGACCTGCTGAGCTTTTCTGCCAATTTCTGTATTTGTTTATGATTTTACAGGATAGATTCAGAGTCATGGAGATGTACAGCACAGAAACAGACCCTTTGGTCCAACCCGTCCATGACGACCAGCTATCCCAACTCAATCGAGTCCCACCTGCCAGCACCTGGCCCATATCCCTCCAAACCCTTCCTATTCATATACGCATCCTGATGCCTTTTAAATGCTGTAATTGTACCAACCTCCACCACTTCCTCTGGCAGCTCATGTCAGACACGTACCACCCACAGTGTGAAATATCTGCTCCTTAGGTCTCTATATAGAATCATAGAGTCATAGAGATGTACAAGCACGGAAACAGACCCTTCCGTCTATCCCAACCCAGTCTAATCCCACCTGCCAGCACCTGGACCATATGCCCTATATCTTTCCCCTCTCACCCTAAACCTATGCCTTCTAGTTCTGGACTTCCCTATCCCTGGGAAAACACTTTGTCTATTTATCCTTTCCACACCCCTCGTGATTTTGTAAACCTCTATAAAGTCAACCCTCAGCCTCCTATGCTCCAGGGAAAACAGCCCTAGCCTATTCAACCTCTCCCTATAGCTCAAATCCCCCAACCCTGGCAACATCCTTGTAAATCTTTTCTGAACCCTTTCAGGTTTCACAACAACCTTCCGATAGGAAGGAGACCAGAATTGCACACGATATTCCAAAAGTGGCCTAACCAACGTCCTGGACAGCTGCAACATGACCTCCCAACCCTTGTACTCAATACTCTGACCAATAAAGGAAAGCATACCAAACACCTTCTTCACTATCCTTTCTATCTGCGACTACTTTCAAGGAGCTATGAACCTGCACTGCAAGGTCTCTTTGTTCAGTAACACTCCCTAGGACCTTACCATTCAGTGTATAAGTCCTGCTCTGATTTGCTTTCCCAAAATGCAGCACCTCACATTTATCTAAATTAAACTCCCATTGTAATCTGAGGTAAGCTTCTTCACTGTCCATTACACCTTCAATTTTGGTGCCATCTGCAAACTTATGCTCACATCCAAATTGTTCATATAAATTATGAAAAGTATTGGATCCAGTACCAATCCTTATGGCACTCCACTGATCACAGGCCTCCTGTCTGAAAAACGACCCTCCACCACCACCCTCTGTCTTCTACCTTTGAGTCAGTTCTGTATCCAAATGGCTAGTTCTCCCATCCATGAGATCTAACCTTGCTAACCAGTCTCCTATGAAGAACCTTGCCAAATGCCTTATTGAAGTCCATATAGATCACGCCTACCACTCTGCCCTCATCAATCCTTTGTTACTTCTTCAAAAAACTCAATCAAGTTTGTGAGACATGATTTTCCACGTACAAAACCATGCTGACTATCCCTAATCATTCTTTGCCTTTCCAAATACATGTACATCTTGTCCCTCAGGATTCCCTCCAACAACTTGCCCAGCACCAACGTCAGGCTCACTGGTCTATCACTCACTGGCTTGTCCTTACTACCTTTCTTAAATAGTGGCACCATGTCAGCCAACTTCCAGTCTTCTGGCACCTCACATGTGACTATCAATAATACAAATATCTCAGTAAGGGGCCCAGCAATCACTTCTCTAGCTTCCCATGGAGTTCTAGAATTTGGTTAAGAAAAGGAAGGAAGCATATGTCAGGTATTGACAGGGTAGATCGAGTGAATCCTTAGAAGAGTATAAAGGCAGTAGGGGTATACTTAAGAGGGAAATCAGGAGCGTGAAAAGGGGTCATAGCTTTGGCAAATGGAGTTGAGGAGAATCCAAAGGGTTTTTACAAATATATTAAGGACAAAAGGGTAACTAGGGAGAGAATAGGGCCCTTCACAGTTCAGCAAGGTGGCCTTTATGTGGAGCCATAGGAGATAGGGGAGATACTAATCGAGTATTTTGCGTCAGTGTTTACTGTGGAAAAGGACATGGAAGATATAGAATTTAGGGAAGTAGATGATGACATCTTGAAAAATGTACATATTACAGAGGAGGAAGTGCTGGATGTCTTGAAAGGCATAAAAGTGGATAAATCCCCAGGACCTGAGCATCTGCAGTTCTTTCAGGTTTTTTTAGGCCTCTGCTTGACAATTGGAATGCAGGTTGTTAAAAAATGCCTAATTTTTAATGTCTAAAAGTTTGACTGGAATTGATTTTCCTTCATTTACAAATCTATATCTAAGATTCACATTTAACATGACCAAGCAATATATGCTGGGGAGAAAGTGAGGTCTGCAGATGCTGGAGATCAGAGATGGAAATGTGTTGCTGGAAAAGTGCAGCAGGTCAGGCAGCATCTAGGGAACAGGAGAATCGACGTTTCGGGCATTAGCCCTTCTTCATTCCTGAAGAAGGGCTTATGCCCGAAACGTCGATTCTCCTGTTCCCTAGATGCTGCCTGACCTGCTGCGCTTTTCCAGCAACACATTTCCATCAAGCAATATATGCTTTCAAGCATCTTAAGTTATGTCTTATCAAGAATGATAGATGTTTTTGATTCTTTAATTTGATAACTTAATTTGAGTTCTTTAGATACCCTAGAGTATGCCAGACCAGCTGGATTTTGATGATTTAATAAAATCTGACAGTGTTAACACATACTTTCTTCCTTTCTGTGCTATGGGTTAATTAGATGGTACTGTGAAAACTTTGATGGCATTTGTAATTAGATTTGTGGATTCTTCATTGATCATGTATCATAATGTGGAATTATTTCAGTCTAAGGAATTTACCTAAAATATGGAATAGAATTTTAATTTTAAATTTTTTCTTTGTATCACGGTAAACATTGCCTAATCAGCTTGATGCTAAGTGACACTAGCGCACTTAATGACAAAGCCTGCCAAAGAGAGATAATTATACAGAGCCATATTCCTCAGCATGGTATAAACATTTAGCAGTAAACTCATTGGAACATTGATACCTTGCACACCTTATTCAGTGATTGCGATTAGGACCTTTGATTCGCAGGCCATGATAGTTTTCAGCTCAGTTTGGGAGCATGGAAACATTGTAGCTGTGGGATAGTGTTCAAACAACGAACAAAATCGGTGCGTGGTGAAAATAGCCTCGAGTGTTCAGCAATCACAACACAAGTGTCAGGCAGCAATAGAATCCCGAAATACAGTTCTTACAGGAGCCCCTTTACACACCATTCTTACATATATTAAAATTCCATGACTATGGTGCTACATTGTTTTATCTATACGACACAAAGGTTTGAAGGGCTTCTGTCCTGAGCGATCTAAGATGAGTCAAAATGTGCTAAATGCTGACTACTACTTCTGATGGGATTAAGAAAGATTGTCCGGTCTGCTTGCATAATTAAGAGGTGTTAGTCATAGAATCATAGAGATATACAGCATGGAAACAGACGCTTCGGTCCAACTCATTAATGCCGAACAGTTATCCTAATCTAATCTGTCCCATTTGCTAGCACTTGGCCCATATCCCTCTAAACCCTTCCTATTTGTATACCCATCCAGATGCCCTTTTTAATTGTTGCAATCGTACCAGCCTCCACCACTTCCTCCAGCAGCTCATTCCATATACGCACCACTCTCTGCATGAAACATTTGCCCCTTAGGTCTCTTTTATATCTTTCCTCTCTCAACCTGAACCTATGCCCTCTCGTTCTGGACTCCCTAACCCCAGGGAAAAGACTTTGTCTATTTATCCTATCCATACCCCTCATAATTTTATTAACCTCTATAAGGTCACCCCTCAGCCTCTGATGCTCCAGGGAAAACAGCTTCAGCCTCTCCCTATAGCTCAAATCCTCCAACCCTGGCAACATCCTTGTAAATCTTTACTGAACCCTTTCAAGTTTCACAACATCCTTCTGCTAAGAATGAGACCAGAATTGCATGCAATATTCCAAAAGTGGCCTAACCAATGTGCTGTACAGTTGCAACGTGATCTCCCAACTCTTAAACTCAATGCTCTGGCCAGCAAAGAAAAGCATACTAAACGCCTTCTTCACTATCCTATCTACCTGCGACTCTATTTTCAAGGATCTATGAACCTGCACTCCAAAGTCTCTTTGTCCAGCAACACTCCATATGATCTTATCATTAAGTGTATAAGTCCTGCTTTGATTTGCTTTCCTAAAATGTAGCACTTTGCATTTATGTAAATTAAACTCCATCTGCCAATCCTCAGGCCATTGGCCCATTTGATCAAGATCCCGTTGCAATCTGAGGTAACCCTCTTCGCTGTCCACGACACCTTTGGTGTCATCTGCAAACTTACTAACTGTACCTCTTATGCTCGCATCCAAATCATTTATATAAATGATGAAAAGTAGTGGACTAGCACCAATCCATGTGGCACTCCACTGTCACAAGCCTCCAGTCTGAAAAGCAACCCTCTACCACCACCCTCTGTCTTCTACCTTCAAGCCAGTTCTGTATGCAAATGGATAGCTCTTCCTGTATTCCATGAGATCTAACCTGGCTAACCAGTCTCCCATGAGGAACTTTGTTGAACGCCTTATGGAAGTTCATTTAAATCACGTTCACTGCTCTGCCCTCATCGATCTTCTTTGTTACTTCTTCAAAAAACTTAATCAAGTTTGTGAGACATGATTTCCCACTCACAAAACCATGCTGACTATCAGTCCTTGCTTTTCCAAATACATGTAAATCCTGTCTCTCAGGATTCTCTCCAACAACCTGCCCACCACCAATGTTAGGCTCACTGGTCTATAGTTCCCTAGCATTCCCTTACCACCTTTCCAAAACAGTGGTACCCCTGCAGGCCAATCTGCAGTCTTCAGGCACCTCATCTGTGACTTTCGATGATACAAATATCTCAGCAAGGGGCTCAGCAATCACTCCCCTAGCTTCCCACAGAGTTTTAGGATACATTCAATCAGTCCCTGGGAATTTATCCACTTTTATGCGTTTCAAGACATCCAGCACCACCTCCTTTGTGATATGGATATTTTTTCAAGATGTTACCATCTATTTCCCACATTCTATATCTTCCATGTCCTTCTCCACGGTGAACACTGTTGCAAAATACTCATTTAGTATCTCCTCCATCTCCTGTGGCTCCACACATAGGCCACCTTGCTGATCTTTGAGGGATCCTATTCTGTCCCTAGTTACCCTTTTGTCCTTAAATTATTTATAAAAGCCCTTTGGATTCTCCTTAACCCTATTTGACAAAGCAATCTCTTGTCCCCTTTTTGCCCTCCGGACTTCCCACTTAATTGTATTCCTACTGCCTTTATACTCTGATTCACTCGATCTCTCCTGTCTTTACCTGACATATGCTTCCTTCTTTTTCTTAACCAAAACCTCAATTTCTCTAGTCATCCAATATTCCCTATACCTACCAGCCTTTCCTTTCACCCTAATAGGAATATATTCCTTCTGGATTCTTGTTAACTCATTTTTTGAAGGCTTCCCATTTTCCAGCCATCCCTTTGCTTATGAATATCCTTTTGTATTTTAAGTTTGTAAATGTCAGTAAAACTGCGAGACGGACATGCTCTAAATAAGTTAAAAATTGTACTTGTTCTTAATAAAACCATACAGGATTAACAAAGCTGGATGGGAGATTTGTTTATTATTTACCGGTGTGAGTTTCATTCATGCATGTAATTTCATCGAAGTGCTGTTTTGCCAGTGAGTTACAGGGATAATGGCCCAGTTAAAAGGTATTTAACAGGTACTTACTAACTGGGGAATCCATTCTGGTCCAGAAGATGGTTGGTAAGGATTGATTAATATAATGTTTCGTGGATGGGAATGGTATTATTCTATTGCTGCACTTATTCAGAGGTAAACATTGCTTTGTAGCAAGGGCTGATAAGATGTGAAAATGCAGTAAAAAGTAGCGAGCTGGTGAGTGAGTTAATAAAGATAACATATAAACAATAACTCACATAACTTAATTATTGGTTTTGACATCTGTGTGTTCGACCAGTCATGCTCTTTAGCATTTTACTGATGGTCCACAATTCTCCGTTGACATTTGAACACAGGTTGTGCCCGGTCTTTGAAGCTACTTTTAGAAGTATTGTATCAGTGCCTTTCTCAAGTTATAGAAAATTACTTTTAAATGAATTTTAATAACTCACTGGAACTGTGGTCTTGCACTTGAAATTCACACTCAGTGCTTAAAATAGCTTGGACACCCACACTTATTTCAAAACCACAGGGAAAGCAAATAGCATTAATTTAGAATGACACTTTCAATAATTCATATGCATTCAGTTGCTGACAGTTTCATGGACTGGCCTTAACCACCTCATGCCTTTGAACTGGAACTGCTCTTTGATTGCGCACACTTGGGAGTCTTTTGCTGTTGAGTTGGGAAGCATCAGTCAAAATATCCTGATTTTGGCAGACCTTTCTCCATGGGAAGAAATCTTTCTTGAACAATTTTCTTACCTGATGTTGGTTGGCGTGGGGTGGTGGGGGTAGTATCACAGCATGTGAATTTGAGCATCCAGTCCCATTTGAGGTTCTCCAGTTGGTCGTATAGCAGAGTCCTTTTTGTAGGAACTCAAATGCACTTCAACTGCTGATGAGCGTGTAGGAGTGGTAAGCTGGGAATTGATTCACTTTGGTGGATGAAATTCAAATTACTTCCCAGTTTAAAAAAAACACACTTTTATACAAGAGATTAAGATCAGAGGTGGACATTTAGCAAAGCTTGAAGCGGCTGAGCTTCTGGTGTGACACACAGACTAAGAAAAGTCAAAGTGGCATAATTAAAGGTGTTTTGCACAAACCAGCAATTTGTCATGTGACTTGGGCACTGGGTTGATACACTTAGGTAATGAGGTAGATTTGATGTCCCCTCACCAGAAACCATTGTTTTGCATCAAGTCAAAAAATAACATGCTTTAGTGGTCTCCTTCAGTTCAGGACTAGCTAAAGCTGACATGTCATTTAATAGTCCCTTTGTGTTTGTTTGCCTAGAATATTCACCCAATGCATGTTATATATCAGAAGGTAGTGAGCTTGCTATTGACTTGGCAAATGCTAGAAATTTATGGAAGTAGTCGACGTGATCACTTTTCATTCAATAACACCCGTTTTAAAATACAACATGAATCAATTTAAAAGAATAAACAAGTTTATAATTTTAGAAAAGCAATTTAGGATCACTTCTTCCTGCCATCTGGACATTACAAGCTTCAAAAGTGGTCATTTTAGCGCAATTGCAAATAAGCATCTATTCATTAACCACATAAAAGCCAGTTAATCCTTTAAAAGCCTCTTTAACAATTGTCAGTCAGTATAGACTCCTGATTCCTTCTATGATAAGCGGTATTGGAGCTTTGAAACTCACCCACAACTTTATAATGTGCTCAGCTATGACTCTAGCCCTTAGGAAGTGACAGCAATAGTGTTTATTGAAACTGTGGGAACAGGTGGTATTTTCCTAAACTACACCAGATGCCCTGATAATCGATGACTCCCAGCTGCAGTTCAGTAGTTTTGTTTTTGCTTTGACAGCTGAAGATTGTTTTTAAATGTTTAAAAGGCTGGGAATTTAAGTGACATCAGATCACGACACTGAACAGAATTTATTTAGTCTTCAGAGTGTTTATATGTCATCCAATAATTTATGACTCTCACATTGCCTTTGGAACAGCCAGAATAAGGTTTGTTTAAACTCAGTGATAATTTCTAATGGCCCTGCTGAGTTTGGATTTCTTGCTTATATGTTTCATGCCATGCATCTTTCCCCTTGCCAGTAAAATGGAAATAGGGAATGCATTTCTAGATCAAGGTTCCACCTATCATTTTAAGGCCTCTGAAAACACCTATGTGAGGGGAATTTGAGTGATGGAATGAGGGAGAAAAAAAACAAATTGGAGCCTGGATCTTAAGGAACCATTATAGCCTGCTTAACATTCATTATTCAACGTTTACTAATTTGGGCAGAATGATTTACTCTCAACTGACTGCTGGCACACTTTATGCTGTCTCCTGTTGAGATAGATTGAGGATGATTTTTGAATTTGCCCCAGATCACTGCCAGTTCTGCAAAGAGCCAGCAATTGCAGGTTTTGGAGAATCTGTTCCACAAGCAATCTGCCTACTGAAAGTGATTCATCTAAAGTCACGTGCAAAGTATTGAAGTAATTTTTAACATTCGCTGTCATGCGCATAATTGAAGAAAATGTTGAAGCACAATTTTAAAAGAAAGTCTCAATTTCTCCAAATTGTTAGATCCAGTTAATATTCTTTCCAGAGATTGCTGTCTGTGTAGGGAATAACTTACATGTTCAAAGATGACACTTTCGTCTTCAGTGCTTATGTGAAGGCTTCCTTATTAGTGTTGCTTATGGAAGTTTCAAGCATGAGCTCAATTATAGTGTTCCAGCTATTATAGAGGTACAATCACAGAGATCATAAATCAAGCATGGCCCAATTCCCAATCTGTGCTGCTGCCACTCAAAATAACCACGGTGAATGATAACCTCTTTTTATGACTTGCTGTGTTTGTACGCATAATAAATTGTGCATATGAATATTGAATTTATAAATTGAATAGGCTCTTCATCAAGCTGCACTGTGACTTGCTTTCCTTTGGACAGTAACTTAATTATCATGAGTTTCAAAGTGTATTAGTGAAAGAAGATTGAAGATAGTGATGGATTTTTAGCCAATAAAATTTGTTGTGTGCTGCGCATACAAATCAATTCAATTCACTTTTGGATTATTAGTTTGTTTATTGTGACTGATATATCACTTGCATGTTTGAAAATACCTTGAAAGCAAGTTCCTAAATCAGCTGTAAAAGAAAGTTAATTGATTGGGTCTGACCATCTCTGCTAAGGTGGCTGCGAAAAGAAATCGCAAGCATACACAGATGTGCATGCACACATACAGAGATGTGAGCCTTGCTGTTGAGTTGACAACATACCTTCATCTTATATGTGAGAAAAACACAAAATGGTGGCAATGGTTACTAGGTCAGTCAACAGGCATGAAGAGAAAACATAGCTTATGTTTCAGCTTGATGACACTTCATTGGAACTGGTGTCGAGCTCAAAGTTCATTGTGGTGACAGTGAAGTTTGGTGTAGCTGAACTGTTCGCTGCAGACTGATCTTATACTTGCAGGCCTAATGCTGTGACCGCCTCTGCAATTGTCTTAATGTTATGGTCGATATCTACTAAACAGACAAGTGATTTAACTACAGCAAAGAGATGAAATTACAGAAGCTCACCTTGTTGACCTACCGACATCCACTTTTAGAATGATGTCATCCCATCTCTCTGCTGTAGACAGCATGCTGAAGGAAGAAATTCCACAAAATTTCAATTTAAAACTGAATTAATTTAAATTACGTTGGCATATGCTTCAGCTATCTATATAATAGAAGGAACATTTAGTTTAGAAAAGCAATTTATTTCTTTAAAATTGAGAGAATTTGAAAATGTAGTCATGTGTCGTGGCAATAGTTAGTGTTTAAAAATAATTGCTCTGACCTACGCTGTGAGAATTTGTAGAATCATAGATATCCTAGAGTGTGGAAAGAGGCTATTCTGCCGAACGAGTCTGCAACAATCTTCCGAACTGTTTTCCACCCTAACCGAGCCCTCTACCCAGCCCTGTATTCCCATAGCAAGCCCACCTAGCCTGCACCTTCCTGGATACTCCAGACACTTTAGCATGGCCAATCCACCTGACTGACTAGTTGGTGGATTGTGGGAGGAAACTGGAACACCTGTTGGAAAGCAGCATAGACGCGGGGCGAATGCGCAAACTCCACACAGCCAGTCACCCAAGGCTGGAATCAAACCTGGATCCCTGGTGCTGATAAGCAGCAGTGATAATCACTGAGCCAACTCTCTTTTTGAATTATTTTACAAAGTGAACTCAAGTTGATTTGTTAAGTGTATTGGTAAAGTTGCACCTTTGCCAGATTGCATTGGTCAGAAGCCAGAATCAATACTGTACATGGAGCAAATGGGTTAAAACATGCCCTGGGTATTCACTAAACTATTCAAAGTCAAACATCATGCAACGAGCTAGAGGTTTGACCCCAGCTCTTGGTCTGATGGCTGATATTCCACATGAAACAGAAACTCACCCAGTGAGGACTATATTTTTGCTGCTTTCTTTCAAACTTTCATTAGGCTGTTAATATCTTTGGCTTCTTCCGTTTTGGTGGCTATGACAAAGTGCCAAGGACAGAATCTGCCAGAATGCGTCAGAAGTATTGACCGCAAAAAAAATTCTTAATGCCTTTAATGAATGAGGAGCATTTATTTAACATTAGTGTCACGCTGTTCTGCCTTTTTGGTTGCTTAAATGGATCGGTCAATTAGAATACGCTATTTCTGTAATATTCAGGGTGCGTTTGAGAGAGATGTTCAAACATAAAGGTAATTGACAAGAACATAATTTAGATGGTGTTTCTACACTAATCATGCAACACAAAATAATATTGTTAGAAAAGTAACAAAAATCCATTTAAAAAAATTTAAAGGGCACATGATGGTATTATCATTGGACTGTTAACCTAGAGCCACAGGTAATGTTCTGGGGACATGGGTTCAAATGCTGAGCCATGGCAAATGATGGAATTTGAATTCAGTTAACATCTGGAATTAAGAGTGCAAGGATAACCGTGAAACCATTGCTGATTATCAGAACAACCCTTCTGGTTCATTGATGTCCTCCGTGGAGGGGAGGGGTGAAGGTATCTGCTGTCCTTAGCCGTTATAGACAAAAAAAATCTGCAGATACTGGGATCCATAGTAGACAGGAAGGAGGCTGGCAGAAAGGAGTGTTGCTGAACAAAGAGACCTTGGAGTGCAGGTTCATAGCTCCCTGAAATTGGAGTCACAGGTAGACAGGATAGTGAAGAAGGCATTTGGTATGCTTTCCTTTAGTGTATTGAGTACAGGAGTTGGGAGGTCATGTTGTGGCTGTACAGAACATTGGTTAGGCCAGTTTTGGAATACTGCATGCAATTCTGGTCTCCTTCCTATTGGAAGGATGTTGTGAAACTTGAAAGGGTTCAGAGGAGATTTACAAGGATGTTGCCAGGATTGGAGGATTTGAGCTATAGAGAGAGGTTGAATATACTGGGGCTGTGTTTCCTGGAGCATCAGAGGCTGAGGAGTGACCTTAAAGAGGTTTACAAAATCATGAGGGGCATGGATAGGGTAAATAGACAAAGTCTCTGGGGGAGTCCAGAACTAGAGGGTATGGGTTTAGGGTGAGAGGGGAAAGATATAAAAGAGACCTAAGGGGTAATGTTTTCACGCAGAGAATGGTGTATGGAATGAGCTGCCAGAGGAAGTGGTGGTGGCTGGTACAATTGCAACATTTAAAAGGCATCTGGATGGATATATGAACATGAAGGGTTTGGAGGGATATGGGGCAGGTGGGACTAGATTGGGTTGGGATAACTGATCGCCATGGACGGGTTGGACCGAAGGGTCTGTTTCCATGCTGTACATCTCTATGACTCAGGAGGTGCAGATGTTGATGTTTCGGGTGTAACCCGTCCTGAAGCTGATGATGCTGCCTGGTTTGCTGTGTTCTTCCAGCCTCCTGCCTGTACTTAGCTGTTATGGCCTATATGTCACTCTAGACCCACAGCAATGTGGTTGATTCTTTCCTGTCCTCTGGGATGGGCATTAAATGCTGGCCAAGCGACGCCTTTATTCTATGTTACAGTTACTGTTTGATAACGGTTGCATTGATTTCAAGCCAGCTCTCTATAGTCCAGTGTCAGAAAACTAGGTGAAAATATCCTGATCTAACTCCCTGGGCCAGGGTGGCTTCATGTGTTTCCCCATTTCACACTGCATCCTGTGAAGATGCACATATTGCCAGGGGCTCCAATTGAAAGCCAATAGTGAGAATGCAGCTATATAAATAACTAGAAATACAGGACAAGTGTAATCTGAGGAAGGACCTAAAGCGACATCGGACAATGAACAGAATTATGGGGTGTGATTCCATTTTTATTTTTAAAAACAAGTGTTTGGTCATGTCACTTTTAAATGTAGCATCAACGGGACTAGGTGCTACTGGGGGCTGTTCTTTTATCTTGGGGACCTGCCACGTTTTGGGACAGATTCATAGAATCAGTGAGGAAGCAGGCCACTCAACCCATCGAGTCTACACCAACCCCACTTTGACCCAACCCCAATCCCCCGCAACCCTGCATTTCCCGTGGCCAATCCGCCTAACCTGCACATTGTTGGACTGTGGGAGGATAGGATGCAAGTCCTTTTCTGGCAAGATGAGAATGAAGTGAAAGGTCCATCCACTTTATTGTTTGGAAGGTTTGCTGAAGAAATGGTTGAACAGACAGTGGCCAGCCCGTGTGCAGTGGATTGTATGCTCCGGTCAAGGTGCAAAAAGGAGAGTGCAGCACAACAAAGGCCTGGTCCAACTGAAACTGACTTCCTCCCCCTCATGCTGGCTAACTCAGTTGATTGCCTTTATATACCGAACCTGAAAATCCAGTCAAGTGCATGTCAGGGCAAATGCAGCACACCCTTTGTGATTATCATTGTCAGTGGTTACCAATATTCTCTGAAACACAACCAGTCACCTTTTCCATGTTTGTCGGATAATGTTGCTCTTTTCCCAAGCTTTTTGATTCACACAGATAATTTGAAATGAGAGTACTCCATACAATACTGGTGAGCAATTAAATTGAAATACTTCATTTCACTGCAAATACAATCGTACAGTTAGAGAATGCACACAGACTGTGACAGACTTGTGTCATCAGGTGTTTGCTTACAGTTTGGAGATAAAATTGATTTAATTTTCTTGGATGACTTATCATTGTGATTAAATATCTATGGAGATATATTGTTTAATCAATGAGGTGCACCAATTCAACATTCGTGTTTAGCCTGCCACAAATAGTGAATCAGAACGTTGCCGAATACAAGACTTGAAATTGAACAATGCATGTTTATCAAGGGAAAGAGTGTTTTAAAGAACTATTGACAGCTTGTTCCCTCTAATTAAGAAGAATTGGAATTCTTTAACAGTTGCAGCTTGAAAAGTTTATAACACAACACAGTTGCATAAAAGTACCTTGAGTGCAATTAGCATTTTAAGATTATGATGTAGAGCTATAAGTAAAACTGTTAGTATTTGGTGTACTGTTGAACTAATTTGGTTCAGATAAGAATCCAGGATCAGGAGGAGACCATTCAGCCCCATAGGCTTGCCCTGCTAGTCATGACTGATTTGTATCTCCATTTCAACTGCCTGCATTGATTCTATAATCTTAATGCCTTTGCCTAACAAACATCTACCTATAGAATTGACTTCACCTGAAAAGCCTTTTTGGGAGACACTTCCCCACATTTTCAGTGTGGAGTTTGCACATTCTCCCCATGTATGCATAGATTTCCTGAGGGTGCTCTGGTTTCCTCCCACAGTCCAAAGACTTCTGGGTTAGGTAGATTGGCCATGCTAAATTGCCCATAGTATTCAGGGATGTGCAGATTAGGTGGATCAGTCATGGGAAATGCAGGGTTACAGGGATAGGAAGGGGTTGGCTGTGGGTGGGATGCTCTTTGGAGGATCGGTGCAGGCCGAATGGCCTGCTTCCACACTGTGGAGATTCTAGGATTTAACTGTAGACGCTAGAAATCCAAAACAAAATCAGAAATTGCTGGGACAACTCAGCAGTTCAGGTAGCATCTGTGCAGAGAAACCAGAGTTAATATTTCAGGTCCAGTGACCCTTCTTAGAATAGTTCTCAACAACGGTCACTAGACCAGAAAGATTGACTCTGCTTTCTCTGCACAGTTGCTGCCCAACTTGCTGAGTTGACCCAGCAGTTTCCATTTTGTTCCAAATGTCCATGAACGTTTTGATGATGCACATACACAAACACACATCCTCTGTCAGGCTTATACTCTGTCACACTCACATACACACTCTACCAAGCAGGCACACATGCGCACACACACACACTCATACTTGTTCTCTCTTTCTCTCCCCCCTCCCCCCGCCCCCACACATGTATGCACACACACGGGTGAATTTGCAGGATTGTAATTGCAGATACTTTCTATTTTGCTCAAAAAGCACACAACCTGCAGACAGTCAATCCATGTGACATTTTATAAATTCCTACTTTGGAAGTAGAACCATTTGTCTCAAGATCGGAATACAGACCGACTAACCTCACACCGCAAATGCATTGTCTGAGCTGAGATGTCACTTTTTTTTTATAAAACCTTAAGTTATTTATGGAATGTGACTTGAAAGAAGTTCTGGGATTTACATATTAATTAACTGAAACATGCAACCCATTCTAAAAGATGAAAAACTTAACAGCAATCTAGGTTTGTTCAATATATCACATTAGTTGCATGACAGTATGATCTTGTGCTATAAATTCTGTGTCTTATGATTCTGCCCCCCTAACTATCTAACAAAGGAGCAGTGCTCCAAAAGCTAGCGTTTTCAAATAAACCTGTTGGACTATAATCAGGTGTTTGTGTGATTTTTAACTTTGTCCAGCCCAGTCCAACACCGGCACCTTGTCATCATGTTTGTATGACATTCTTCTTGACAGTCCTACCCTGAATCACCAAGTCCTAATTTTAAATATATTATAACATACCTCTGGAGCCAGTAGGACTTGAACCTGAACCTTCTAGCCTAGAGGTAGAAGCACTACTAGTGTACCACAAGAGTCTGAAGAGCTTTCTAACTCCTCTGTTTAATTCCTCAGCCTTGACAACAAGCCTTTATGTCATAATCTTGCTGTTATAGTATTTTTCCTCTGTTTCTGGACACTTGCATTAGTGCAAATAGTTTTTGTTTATGTTAAAACTTATGATCCAAGTTTTGTCATCTTAAGCATCTCAATTCGATCAGCACTTGGGAATGTGCAGCTTATGTATCTGATCTTCTCTCTCAAATTTTAATTCTATATGCCCAAGTATTATATACCTGTGCTCAGCCACTTCAAATTCAAAATCTTTCCTGATAAGTGGTACTCAAAACTTATTGCAATATTTAGGTGAGCATAGCTATCTCTATGCTTAAATCTGTTCTTTTCAAAGATTGTTCTGGAGACATTTTTAATACTTATTTCAGATGCTGCAAATAAGGATATAAAACATGGTATTCAACAGACTGTAAAATGACAGCTTATTTGATTAGGTTAGATTCCGTACAGTATGGAAACAGGCCCTTTGGCCCAACATGCCCATACCCACCCTCCGAAGAGTAACCCACCCAGACCCATTCCCCGACATTTACCCCTGAGTAATGCACCTAACACTGTGGGCAATTTAGCATGGCCAATCCACCTGACCTGCACATTTTTGGATTGTGGGAAGAAACCAGAGTACCTGGAGGAAACCCACACAGACAGTCACCCAAGGGGGGAATTGAACCTGGGTCCCTGGTGCTGTGAGGCAGCAGTGCTAACCCCTGAGCCACCGTGTCACCAAAACACCAAGCATTTTAAAACAGTCTTAAAAATCTTGTGACAATCACCGTGGGGCATAATCGTGAATGGAATGAAATTCTCCCCCATAGCATAAAGTAAACACCAATGTTCTGGCTTTGCATACAAAAGTGGAGTTGTACGTTTTGGCAGCCATTTGCTCTGGGAAGAAGATTCACTCCAGTGCAGTCTGAAAGAGATAGGGTTCACAAATATTCACTTCCTGGGTTAACGGTTAATCAGTATTCAAGATTAGATGACAACAGTCAGAAAAGGTGATGCGGATGGAGGTGTGTAAGAGTATGGGAGATAAATGTGGTTTAGACTCTTGCATAGAGGGTAAGCATGGACATCAATATCAAAGTTCCGAAAGAGGGTCATTGGACTCAATGTTAACTCTGCTTTCTCTCCACAGATGCTGCAAGACCTGTTGAGTTTCTCCAGCAATTTCTGTTTCGGTTTGCAATAAGGTAGTACTGTCTGATCATAGGCATAAACTGGCAATGACAAAAATAGCACATCTTGGTATACAGTATGAATAGCTCATGATTATACTGCACTGTGCAGTTTGTGTTCTAATAAGGCTTGTCATTAACCTTGATCATCCTCAGATCTATCATTTTTAGATTTGCAGACTTGTTAGCAATTCATTGTTGGAACATCACCTTACTTTCTTCAATTTCTCAGTGGAACTTAGCTGCTGTTGACCCTTTTGGATATCAACTTAAAGATTTATTTAAGCTACAGCTGGAACAACGTGGTTATAATGTAGGTCCAACCTGGAACCAGACCTGGTACCAATCTACCATCAGCATATTTCACTCCGCTTTAGTTCAGACGTTGTTGTCGACAACCCCAAAGTTATTAAGATCAAGGAGAGGAAGAAAGTGTATATTCTGCCCCAGGAATTGATGGGAGCCTGGAATTTAAGATCAGGTCTCTTCGCTGAGATTTCAATGTTCGCGAAATTAAAAGGCTAGAGTGAAGTGTAGCGGTGAACTGTTCTTCTGTTCTTCCCCTTTAGAAAGCAGGTATGCCTGCTATTCCCAGACATTTAGCATTCTGACACCTATCTGAGTAAGCAGGAGCCAGGGCGAGTAAACCCAGCAGGGTATTGGTGCTGATACTGTTCTAATAGGACAGACATTTCTCTTTACTGTCAAGCATCCCCTAGGTACAGGAGCACTGAGGAAAATCTGTCTCTCAAGGATTGTACATCATTAAGAGCTACTTCACTTTCCATTCACTTAATTTAGAGGAAGGGTATATTATGTAGGCTGGAATACGCATTCAGCCTCCCCAGCTTGTTTTCTTTCAGCTTCATCCATGCATGTTTGTACATGAATATTAGAAAAGGTACAATAAATAATTGGAAAGACAAATAAAATGTTACCTTTTATCATAAAGGGAATTACGTATAAAAGTAGACAGCTCTTACCACAACTCTGCAGGGACATTGATGAGTCTGCACCTTGAATACTGTGTACATTTTTGGCGTTCCTGTTTAGAAGTACAGATGTTTGAGTCGACCTATTCAGACTTATTATGATAAATCTCTCGGCCTTCATCTGGCCTAGAGATGGGGTCACTACCACTGTGCCTCGAGTACTAAGAAGTGAATTTGTCGTCTTTAATCAGAGGTGTAGGCTTGTGTTGGGGGCAGTTTGGAGAAGGTTCATTCGGCAGATACCTGGAATGAAAGGGTTGCTTTATGAGTCAAAAAGGCATTTGGTTCACTTGCCTTCGTTGCTCGGTCCTTTGAATATAAGAGTTGGGACATTGTGTTGAGGTTGAATCGGACATTGGTGAGACCTCTTCTGGAATACTGTGTCCAGTTCTGATTGCAAAGTAATAGGAAGGATATTATCAAGCTGGAGAGGGTTCCGAGGAGATTTCTCAGAATGTTGCCAGGTATGGAAGGTTTGAGTTACAAAGAAAGGTTCCATAGCCTCGGACGTTTTTCACTGGAGCATGGAAGTTGAGAGGTGCTATGGCAGAAGTTTATAAAATAATGAGACGTATAGACAGAATTAATAGTAGTTGTCTTTTCCCTAAGGTGGGGATTTCCAAGACTAGGGGGCATATTTTAAAGATAAGAGGAGAGAGATTTAAAAGAAAAGGCATGAGGCAAATTGTTTTAACAGGGGGTGGTTTGCGTGTGGAATGCACTTCCTGAGGAAGGGGTGATTGTGAGTACAATTATGTTTAAAAGACATTTAGATAGATGCATGACGAGGAAAGGTTTGGAGGGATATGGGCCAGGAGCAGGCAGGTAGGACATGTTTGGGATTATGTTTGGCTTGGACTGGTTGGGCATTTCTATGACTGTGACTCTACACCCATTGGGCTCACCATTGGGCTAATAGGTGTTGAGAAGAATGAGAATCGATCTGACTGCAACATATTAGATTCTGAAGGGGCTTGACAAGCTAGATGCTGGGAGGGTTTCCTTGTTTGGGCACCAAGGGCTAGGGGAAACTGTTTCAAAATAAGGAGTCTCCTACTTAAGGAGAGAACTTGTTTTTGTGGATGTTAATCATTTCAATTCACTACCCCGAAGAGTGGTGGAGGCTGGCTCAGCTTTTATATCCCAGGCTGAATTAGACAAATCATTGACTGACAAGGTAGTGAAAAGTTAGGGAGTAGGGGAAAATGGAGTTGAAGCCAATAAGATTAACATCAATCTTATTGAACCAGGCAGCAAACTCAAGGTATGCAATGAGCAACTCCTGCTCCTACTTTATGGGTTTTGAAGAAGGGTAACTGGACCCGAAACATTAACTCTGCTTTCTCTCCACAGATGCTGCCAGACCTGCTCAGTTTCCCCAGCAATTTCTATTTTTCTTCCTATTTCTTATGTTCTTATGCAAATAAATTTGAATGGTGTTAATATCAGCCTAATGAACCTGGCAATTTAAACAACATCTTTAAGATTCCTGACCGGCGCTGATGGAATAGCACCAAAGCTGCCAACTGTGATTTGCAAGTTACTAGATAAATAGTTACCAATTAGTTGAACTGAGCTCTATGGCCGATAAACAGAATAACTCGTGGCAATGGTTACTCCTGAGTCATCTTTTTCAGTACTTATCTGTGTTTCAGTGGTTTTATGCTGGGGAACAGTTCTCTGTTAGTTTCTTGAGATTTGGCTAGAATATATCATCAATAGAGAGGGATCTTAATGCAGTGCTTGAAGTTGTGTGATCTACTCCCTGTCCTGTTCTTATTGAGTCTAAAGTTCTAATCCAAATCTCAATGACATATAACTTGAGATAAAGTTTCATTTAATGTGGTACAACTTTATTATGTTACTGAGAATTAGTATGTACTCACAATGACGCTAGTTGCTTTGAAGTACCACAAATCAATGTCTGTCTCTTTTAGATTAGATTAGATTACTTACAGTGTGGAAACAGGCCCTTCGGCCCAACAAGTCCACACCAACCCTCCGAAGAACAACCCACCCATATCCATTCCCCTACATCTACCCCTCGACCTAACACTATGGGCAATTTAGCATGGCCAATTCACCTAACCTGCACATTTTTGGACTGTGGGAGAAACTGGAGCAGAAAGTGAGGTCTGCAGATGCTGGAGATCAAAGTTGAAACTTTATTGCTGGAACAGCACAGCAGGTCAGGCAGCATCCAGGGAACAGGAGATTCGACGTTTCGGGCACAGGCCCTTCTTCAGGAAGGGCCTGTGCCCGAAACGTCGAATCTCCTGTTCCCTGGATGCTGCCTGACCTGCTGTGGAGAAACTGGAGCACCCAGAGGAAACCCACGCAGACACGGGGAGAATGTGCAAACTCCACACAGACAGTTGTCTGAGGCAGGAATTGAAAAAGGTCTCTGGCGTTGTGAGGCAGCAGTGCTAACCACTGTGCCACTATGCCAGGTAGTCAAACTATCAACAGATCTCTTGGCACGATATTAGAACAAGTGACCAAACTGCTGCACCCAGCGGGACATTTTCCTTTGGGTTTTATAAAATTACTGAATAAAATTAGGCTATTTGGCTCATCTATCTGCTCCGCCATTCGATCGTAGCTGATATGTTTAGCAACCCAATTGTTCTGTTTTCTCTCCATAACCTTACTAATCAAGAATGAAACTATCTGTCTTAAATACATTAAGTAAGAGTAATGCAAAATAGAACTGAGAACAACTAGAAAATGGTGGTTTATGTTCGGGGGGTGGGGGTCGGGAGAAGGATGCAGTGGCATTGGGTGCATTGGTGAGGGGACAGGAAAGAATGAGTTAAATAATCAAGATGTGCCCAGAAAGGAGAAAAAGGCAAGTAGGTGAAGGGATTGCTGATATGTAGGAGAGAGGTACATGCTGAATGGGTAATAAAGAGAAGCGTGAATACTTGAAAATGATCTTTTCTCTCTCTGGGCAGCGTCTCCATCTGTTCAACTCATTCCTTGCCAGCCACCCAACTCCGTCCTGCATCATCAGCATAAATATCCCCATTTCCCTACTGCTTTCAATTCTGATGGAGCATCACTGGACTTGAAATGTGAATCCTGTTTTTCTCTGCAGAGATACTGTGAGAGCTTCTGAGTATCTTCAGCACTTTGTTTTATTTTATTTCTGTTCATTCTGGGCTTCCGTTGCAAGTTATGCATGAAAAAAATCCATGTGGCTGTGTGGGGTGTTATCACTAACTCCCTTCTTTGACGCCAGAGTGAAGAAGGCGTATTTGTGAAACAATTCAACACAGTTCTCCCACACAACTCCAACTTTTTTTTTAACAGCATTTCACAGACTTTGGTCAAGATGCAGACTTTTGCCAATATCTTCCCATCTGCCTTCCTGTTCTCATACCCACGATGCAGTGCTGCTGTCAGAATGCCATCACCTTTGTTTCCCATTTATGAATTAAATTTCTGATACAAGTTCACCATAACCAGTCAGCATCCATAAATACGAAATTAAAAATATGGTTACATAATTCAAATTAATCAACAAAATACAAGAGTAAATAGTACATTGGCTTTGAGCTTTTAAATGTGTTTATGTATGAGAAAGTCGGCTTTCAGGTGATAGCTGTCAAATTCTACTGCCCCTTTTGTGTATTTCGACAAGCTGCAGAAATGTTATAAATTCTTCAGTTATTTTTGTTCAGCTCTTCTATTATTTTTCCATGTGAATGGCTCTTACTGTTCAGAGTATTAAATATGATGGGAAAGACTATTTTGCTCAAAGAAATCATTGAGTGCAGTGACATTTACCGGATGGTTAGAAACCTTGAGCCAATATGATAGTCAATTGCCTCAGAGAGTTCAAACAAACCAACCTTTTGATTACTGAATTAGATAAATTATTTCAGTCATAACAAGTTATAAAATACATCGGTGAGTAGGCTTCTGCCTTAACAGGTTTGGGAATAGAATAAGCACTGCTGTTTTGCTCTGTTACATTTGAAAACAGTGGAGGTTCTGGGAAAGTATATGATGTGTGAACACATGCCTGGAATCTGAGGACTGCATTCATGGCCAGATGCCTACTGCACTCTCCTCCATTGTTACTTGTTTCATTATTATTATCAAAGTACATGTTATCTTATGAAATGTTTGTGTGGGGAGTCTCATCTCTGTTAAGTTGTGAGAGTCTGTTTACATTGAGCTGGAATTGTTGTTTGTGGGATCAGTGTCCAGTCATCTTTTTTGTTTTGTGTTGGGATGACGTAATTGCAACTGTTCTATGTAAATTCACCACCTTGTTTTTGACTGTTTTCAGTTCAAGTTGTGTGCCACCTTTTTGTTTGCTGTGAATTCTGAAGAGAGCTGTGCATGCCAAAAAACAACAGATATATTGCAGTATTTTGGATTTTATTTGTAGAACTTCTCAAAGTTTTGAAACAGCTCCCCAACGGCAATGAAAATAACAATTTGTGTTTCTCTAGCTTCCTTAAGATCCTAAGGTACTTCATTCGGTTTTTTTTTAAATTGATAGTGAACTAACAAACAATATTAGAATTGTGACCAAAACTATTTTAACCAGAACCAAGAAGTGGAGTGCTTGACTGGTGTGGAAAGTAAATTCTGGAGCATAAGGACATTAGAAAAAGCATGGAAGTTACTTGGGATGGGAAGGACCTGGAGCACACATCAAGCAGAAGTGACAGGAATAGAATTTGTGTTGAAGTTGTTGGGCCCGCAGAATCATAGAATCCCAACAGTGTGGAAGCAGACCACACAGCCCATCAAGTTCACACCACACCTCCAAAGAGCATCCCACCCAGACCAACCCCCTCCTTACTCCATCCCTGTAACCCTACATTTCCCATGACTAGCCCACCTAACCTACACGTCCCTAAACAGTATGGGCAATTTCCCATTGCCAATCCACCCAACCTTCACATCTTTGCAGAAACCATTATTTTTCTGGTATGATCAGTGACAGTTGATTTTAAAATAATATTATTTGAATAATCGTGGTGTTTTGTGTGTGAGTTTGGAATTCAACTATGACCGTGATAGGTTTGATTGAAATGTATTAGATTTTATGAAGACAGGTCAGACCCTGAAGTACTATGGGCATTTTTAGCCTTCAATCCAGAACTAATTTTTAATACTTACAGAGACACTATAACTGCCAATGTAAATTCAGTGGTTAGCTGACAAAGAAAACCAATGACCAAGGCACCTATAGGCCTTAAAGTTCGGTTTATAAGGAGCTGATTATTCTATGTGACCTCTGTGTTCCCCAGAGCAAAAGGTTGTTACAGGCTTTTTTGTTTGGTTTTCACTTCCAGGAATATACAAAAGGGAGGTTAAAAGAGAACTTCAGTACTAGTTTGTGGTATTATCAGCCTTCTGTGGATGAGTGTGTGCTGGAGAAGTCACAAGAACTGTCAAAGGTTCAGCACAGCCAGTAAACACCCCTGCACTGCAGGTAGAGAAAGAAAGAAAAAATTTCTCTCTTCTCTGTGCTCTCTTTCTCTCGTTCGCGCTCTCTTATACCACCCTGCCCCATTCTGTCTCTCTCTGTCTGTCTCTCTCTCTCTCTTCTCGCTACTTTTCTTTCACACCCATCCCCTGCACCATTTGCCTGTCTCTGTCCCTCCACTTTGCCTTGGGAATTCCAATCGACCTGCAAAACCAAGAATTTTGAAAATCAGCTGTTCAATTAAGTACAGCCCAATAGTAGTCACACTTCATTTTATCTGCTCTTCACAAACAATTCAGACACTGATCCATATAACTTAGTTTTTACACCTTTACCTTCCTGGACATTCCTCTTCTGGGAGTGTGTGGGGGTTAGGGGGTGTTAGTATTTTTTTCATGCATGTCGTAACTCTCTTTTCTAGTTGGGCTGGTTAAATTGGCTACTTTGGAAATCAAGGTTCAGCTGAATCTGGGGAAAGGTCTCCTTACGAGACAGGATCCACTTTTAAGTTAGCCTTGTTGCAAACCACTGGAGGAGTGAGTGAATAATGACACGGCGCCAGTTTGTTTTTTAAACCCCATCCCCAACCTGAGATCTTAACAATTTGGGTTATTCTGTCTGGAACTGTAACAATTTGGGGAGCGTTGCCTGGAGTCAGGTTGCATTTATGCTGAAATGGAACATTTTCTGTGGTGCGTCTTTACTTGGAACTTAGTGATTGTAGTTTTATACATACTTCATCATTCTTTTTCAAGTTGCAATAAAGTGAATGGACATCAGAAGCTCAATTGACACAATTAGGGAACAGTTCTATTGATCCAATGGATTGTGAACTTTGAAATTAATATTAACTTCTATAGAATTGTTGATATTTCTCAGCAAGTTAGTTGTTAATGATGCAGCTTTAAGTGTCACCATCATAGTCAAGTTCATATTTCAGTTATTAAATATTTCAAAGCTGATAATCTATTTTGTCAAATTTGCATTAAAAATTTTTGTACAAAAATGAACTCCAGTCTGTACTAATCCTAGAATCTTCTCATTGGCAGTTGAGAGTTTGGGTTTAAATTTAATGATTGTCCATTCTATTCGTAAGCAGCACACATATGCTTTAATGCTAAGTACCTCCTCTAGCAGTCATGACCATTTTTTTTTCTGACACTGGTCTTTGCAGAGCCTTGAAAGCAACTAGAATTTTCTAGTGTTATCACCTTTGTTGCACGTTCAATCATATTATTATTTAGTCAGAGAGATGTACAGCACGGAAACAAACCCTCCAGTCCAACCTGTCCACACTGACCTGTTACCCTAAATTAATCTAGTCCCATTTGCCAGCTATATCCTCTTAGGGATCCATTCCTAATCCACGTACCCATCCAGATTTCTTTTAAATGTTGTAATTGTGCCAACCTCCACCACTTCTTTTGGCAGCTCATTCCAGTCATGCACCACCCTCTGTGTCCCTTAGGTCCTTTTTAAATCTTGCCCCTCTCACCTTAAATCTATGCTGTCTAGTTTTGGACTCCCCTACCCTGGGGGAAAAGACTTTGGCTATTCACTATATCCATGCCCCTCATGATTTTATGAACCACTATAACGTCTCCTGTCAGCCTCTGACACTTAGGGAAAACAGTCCCAGCCTATTCAGCCTCTCCCTATAGCTCAAATCCTCCAACCCTGGCAACATCCTTGTAAATCTTCTCTGAACCCTTTCAAGTTTAACAACGTCTTTCTTATAGGAGGGACACTAGAAATTGCAGAACCTAGCTTAATGTGCAATGGTTTCATAGCTGCATTCCGGGTTCTGTCAAAGGTTTAAAGTTTTGGGTGTGTTCTCTTCAGAAATTATCTTAAACCCCAAGATTTCGGGTGGTGATGCCCTAAATGGTTTATCACCAGCCGATTCATCCAGAGACCTAGCTAATGTTCTGGGGATCCCAGTTCAAATTCAAATTTGAATTCAATACAAAAATAATCTTGAAATAAAAGTCTAACGCCAACCTGAACCTATTGCCGATTGTCGGAAAAACCCATCTGGTTAACATGTCCTTTAGGGAAGGAAATTTGATATTCAAATCTAATCTACTTGTGACTCTCAACCCACTGCAATGTGGTTGACTCTTAATGGAGTAAACTAGGGATGGGTAATAAATACAGGTCTGGCCAGTGACAGCCACATCCCATGAATGAGTTAAAAAGAAAGTAATGAAACAGCAATGGTAATGTGAAATGTAAAAAACAGATTTCATGTGTATTCCCAGAAATTAATTCATTTACAATAAGGTAATTAGTTTGGAAATGCTATGGTGGTCATCGTGTGTCCCCGGATGATATTTTAAATTTTATCACACATGAAAGTTAATTACATCAGAACGCTATCAGTATAGAGTGGTGCTGGAAAAGCACAGCAGGTCAGGCAGCATCGGAGGAGCAGGGAAATCGACGTTTCGGGCAAAAGCCCTTCATCAGGAATGGAGGCAGGGAGCCTCCAGGGTGGAGAGATAAGTTGAGGGGGGGAGCTGGGGAGAAGTTAGCAAGGAGTCCAATAGGTGAATGGGGGTGGGGATGGAGGTGATAGGTCAGAGGGGAGGGTGGAGCGGATGGGTGGGAAGGGAGATTGGCAGGTAGGACAGGTCCTGAGGACAGTGCTGAGCTGAAAAGATGGAATTAGGGTAAGGTGGGGGGAGGGGAAATGAGGAAACTGATGAAGTCCACATTGATGCCCTGGGGTTGAAGTGTTCCGAGGCGGGCTTTTGCCCGAAACGTCGATTTTCCTGCTTCTCGGATGCTACCTGACCTGCTGTGCTTTTCCCGCACCACTCTGATCTAAACTCTGGTTTCCAGCCTCTGCAATCCTCACTTTTGCCTAGCTATCAGTATAGATCTGAGTGTTTTGGTTTAGCATAGTAGGCTAGATGGCCGATTTCTAATGCAGAATAACCCTGACAGCGTAGGTTCAATCCCTGCACTAGCTGAGTTGCCATAAAGGATTCTCCTTGCTTGAGGTGTGGTAACTCTCAGGTTAAACCACCACTAGTCATCTCTCTGTCTAATGAGAGAGCAGCTTGGAGACTGTGGTGATTTTGCATTACCATAAACAAATAAGCTGTCCTCTCATGATGCTGTTATTCATTTTGTTTGAATTCCACCATTACGGAGCCAGTTTTACAGCAAGTAATGAGGCCCTTTGGCCTATCATGTCTGCATGGGTAATTAAGCACCTATCCTCTCTTGTCCCATTTTCCACATAACTGAGTTCATTCGTTTTCTGGGGCACTGCATCTTGCAAGATGTTTTGAAATTCTGTGCAGAGGAATATGGTGTTTCAGGCTGGACCAAAATTTACAGCCCATTCCTACCTGTTCCTTGAGCAGTGGCTGACTGAGGCTTTGTCAAAAGGTTGTTACAGTCAACCACAATGGCATGAGGCACATATCGGCCAGACAAAAGAACATTGATGTACCAGATGGGTCTTTACGGAAAGGTTTACATGGTTGCCATTAAGCTAACATTTTATTAATCCCAGATACTTATTGAACTCAAATCTCACCATCTGATGTGGTGGGGTTTGAGCTTGTATCCCCAGGGCATTAGGCCGGGTAACTAGTCTACCAGTGACATTACCATACTCCACCATCTCCATAAGATGACTTGGTGTCATGATTTGGTCATTGGAATGACAGTAAAAAATCTCAGCATTTGCCTTCATTCCGATTGTAGATCTGTTAACCATTCTGGTATGTCCTGGTGTGCAGTTAAATGTAGAGTTCCAGAAGCTTCTGTCAGTGATTCCCTATGCTTGCATAGGCTACGTTCTTGAAGACCCCACAGAGAAGAAGCTTTCTGTCATTGATCTGACAAGTTTGCTGTTTACCCTTTGATATTGCTACTTATGAAAAAAAAACAAATATTTCCTCCATATTAATGAGGTATTGACAGTGACTTTAAAGAAAAAATGTTTCTGACCCTGACAAACTAATTTTTTTCATTAAGCATGCCTTTTTCATCAAACATGCCTCAAAGCAATGGCAGCATTTGCCTTGAACGTAGCCTCTGGCAAAAACTTAGCTTTGGGAGGCTGCAATGCTACTGCTCACAGCGCAGCCCTGGCTGGCCAGAAAACTCTTCTGTTCTTGCAACCTGCTGTAGATGCATTGGAAGGATTTTCAGGTTGACACTTATCCCAGTTGGCTGTGTTATGAATGTACCTTTTGTAGCCATTAACTCTGAGTGGGACTTGAACCCACAGTTTCTGTCTCAGAGACTGAGCTGTTGCCCATTGTACTACAGACCTCCATTAATTTTGCACTTGCTTAATAGCAAATGCTTTCTTTATAACTCAGTAGCTTTTAAAACATTTGTTGATAATCTTTTTTGTTTCTAATATGCAAGTTGCAATCTTTATTTCACTCTCAAATTTATAAAAATAATGTGAATAATCTGCATTTCATTTCCTAGTTTGCTGTCTCTGGGAGTATTTCACTGTGCTGTGCTCCTTGCTGACATCATGTTGGCTGGACCCTGGGAGATCCTATTGTATTGGTGCCAGATTTAAATTAACATGGATAAAGCAAAATTTGTGCCATGGTGATTGCAGAATGCTTGTGTGAAGTTTTCAAGGTGAGCAGCAAGTGTTTTTGCTTCACCTGTCACCTCAAAATCCCAGCCAGTGTTTTTTTTTGGCAGAATGGAGAACATATCTTGTGTATATTTTTTTAAAATTCCATGGTGAAGGTATGACTTCCATTATTAACCATCTATTCTATATATGTCTGTCTCTATTTTCCAATTCCCATTGTGTAAGTTAGTTTTGTCCCTAATTATATTTTTGTTATGCTTTTACAATATCAAAAATGGAGGAAGAACAATAGTTTAAACATTTCTAGATCTTGGATGATTCCCCAAATATTAACCAACCCTTCACAACTCTTCACCAGTGACACAGCAGTCATAGAGGATTACCATTTCTTCCATCCTTTTTTAATGGAAGAACTTACGGCTTTGACTACAGATATTTCAGTTCACATTTGAGACTCCAGTGAGTTTAGAAGCAATTACTAAGAAATTATAAAGTCCAATGCATAGTGTCACTAGCCTGTTGTCACGGAACAAAATGGTAACCTGTGCAACCAAACCTATCAGGGATGACTTTCTTCCAAATGAGTTGTGGATCATGAGGTGACTTAACAGGTCAATGTTGGGATCCACACACACTGTTATAGGAAGGGGAGGTGGTACTTCTTGAGGTGAGGGAGGAGATGCTCAGGCTTTTGCATGCTTCTTCAGGCCTTTCAGAGATGGTCAAAATGAATGGTGTATTTGCAGATGCTTCTTCTCCAATTTTGGTGCTCCATGGCAAGTGACTCCCATGATTCTGTGGAAGTATTGTGTTTTTTTTTCAGCGAGGCTTCGGGGTCGTCCTTGAAGTGTTACCCCTCTGCCCCTCATGGTAACTGCTTGCTATGATGGAGCTCAGAGTAGACTCAGGGCTGGAAGTTGTGTATCAGGCATGTGGATAAATTGGTCAGTCAGCTGATTGACTGACATTAACCAGTACAACCTCAATAGTGGGGATATTGGGCTGCGAGAGGACACTCATGTCAGTGAATTTATCCCTTGTCATTGGATTTGCAGGACTTTGCTAAGGTATCGCTGGTGAAGTTTCTCTGTGGGCCTGTGTGGTGGTTGTTATTGATGTTTCCTATGCGTACAGAAGGCCATAATACCTCTTATACTTCCATCCATTATTCTGATTATTTTTCTTGTTGTCGTAACAATATAAACAGTAAACGGAAGAAAACAGAATATGCTGTTGCTAGCCCATATACAATGTACTATGGGAACATGTTCATCTGTCAAGATAATAAGTGTCAGTACATTCTTGGTTTATAATGCATTGTGCTTCAAATGCCCATCAGATAATATAAAGGCTACAGATTATCGTAAAAGCCTTTTTCAGACATAATGCTTAATTTATGTAGTCATGAGAAAAGGAGGGATGATGACAAGAGATTTGACAATTATCAAACAATTGCTCTGGAACATTGGGCCAATGTCACGATGAATTACAATCACATTGAGGTGCATTGTGGTAAAGTGGGAATAGCACATTTTGTGAGACTTCAGAACTGTTGTCAGCAGTGAAACCACTATACTGTATTTTAGCTATTACCATTTCTTGTCAATTAAGTACCAACTGCTGTGCAGCCTCATATTCTCGATTGTTAAGTGCATATTTGCTACGACGTATGCATTTATGGTGAAAGCTTATTTTTTCATGTGTTTTTTATGCAACATTATGATAGTAACCACAAAATTAAGAAGATTGGGAGAGCCTGTTTGAGATGGATTTTGTTTTAGAATGAACATGGAAAAGATTAGAAAGGTTTCTCTGATAAATCCCCTGATTTGCGAGACCACGGTTGTATGGCAGTTTGAAAAGTTTAATGCATCACAAACAATAATGAATCATATATTCCATACAAACTTGCAATACTGAATTTACAACTGCAGTTAAAAAAAAATCCTCCTGTAAAAAGAGCGTGAGAGATTGCCCATGCAGGGATCTGTATTGCTATGAATGCCAATAATCGTGCTAAGACAAACAACAAAAACTGAGATTCTGCCCAGGATTGTATTAGCAGCCGCACATACCAAAAAAGATTATATTCTTATCCCTGCAGGGAGCACAATTTCATCATACATTAACATTTCGAAAATCACTCTTACTTCTTATGAATTTATACGTGAAAATGTTCTTGCAACAACTGCACACACTGGGCTTGGCTGTTTTTAATAATGCAGTGAGGATATGAAGCAAGGCATTTAGAGAGTCAAGGTTATTTCGAATATAGGATTTGTATGGCAATACAATGTGTGCAGGTACCAGAGTAATGCGACCAGCTGCTGTTAATATAATGATGTATAATCAAAGATGCAAACATGAGTAAATAGGGTAGTCTTACCTAACTGATCAGAACAACTCACTCACAGTCATTGCCATTTTCAGTCAGCAAGGTCGAGGAACTGGTATTGATTTCTAAATGATTAATCAAAGCTTATGTTGCCCTCACCAACCACCCACTTATGCACCTCCACACACACAAACAAAATATCATACTTCTTCAGAAGGTCATTTTTCTAGTCTATAGTAAAATGTACTTGGGCATGCACAGTTGGAGACTAATAGCCTGCTGGGAGATGAAATTAGGCCCAACCAGTTAGAACAGATGGCAATAGCTGTTTATTCAGATGAAATCTTTGGGGATCTATGCTTGTCATGACTTAGCCATTTCAATATTGGATACTGACTATACTTTGGTGAAATATATCAAAAGTGTTTTATTATTTTCTTTTGAGACAGAACACTGATGAAAGAATATTAAATTTGTGCAAACAGCGTTATCAAATTTATACCTTCAAGAGCATGGTGCATAAAACTTATTTGAGACCTTTGTGGGATGGGTGATAAAATTTTCACCTCCTTCCTTCTGTGTGGCCCTTGATTGTATTTCCATTTGAAATTAGATCTCTAAAGAAAGGTCTGCGGCATTTTTCCTTCTCCAGGGTCTCACTTGTACTGTTTGGACTTCCTTCCCAGTAAGTGATTTTGTTGATCTATTACTTGAAATGAAAAGAAACTAAGAATCAGCAGGGCTTGATTGCTCATTAGTAACAAGACATTAATAGCAGCATCCCTTTGGAAATCTAGAAACCTATTTAAGCATATCCATAATGTTCTTGGATTAAAAGCGAATGGACGTGCTTACAAATGTGCATTCAGATATCTGAGAACTAAAGGAGCATGTTATTGAGTCATTTTTTGATCCTTGCAAAATACACACGAGTATAGAAGAGGATGCTAAATTCTTTTGTGCATGTCTGATTTTAATGGATGCAATCTGAAGAGTAGTTGATACTTCAAGAATGGAGCTAGCTTAATTTAGTTTTTGTGGTTTCTTTTCTTCTATCATAATCTGTAAATGGAGTATAGTCATATTACAATTTGTTACAATTTTGTTTATATTTATTTCAAAGCTCAGACATTGTGATTATTGAGTTGTCTTGAATGATTTGATTAAGGAGGTTCCCCAAATGTGTGATTCACATCATTAGATGCTGAACATGTTTAAAAAGATAACATGAGAAAATCCAGTTTGTGTTTTGTTGATAATGCTGAGAAGGACCTGACATGATTAGATTTGATTGTGTGATATGACTTCAGAACAAACAGTTGAGCGGTATTGAGACTGTTCAGTACTGAATATTATCAGCAGTCTGCCAAATTTATATGCTGAAGGTATTTCTTTTTAGAATGCGCAGTTAGTAATGCAGAAACTGACGTTTGTTCCAGCCAGTTGAGGAGGAGTGAATCAGCTTTGCTCGTTGCAACGTTCTTACTTGGCTGCAACAAGATTTACATGGAACTGGTCAACTATCTGTCACTCCAATAAAAATGTAGCAAACTACTTCACTGGTAACAACTAAAACATGAATTTCTTGAGTGAAACAAGGAGATATTTGATTACTTAAGAACCCCAAGAAAAATAATTGTCATCAACTCCGCATGCGCGCATGCACACACATACACACACATATATACTTAACTACAACATTATAAAAGGGCATAATATATCTAACAAAAAAAGGAAGGTACAAAAATATAGAGTTTAAAGTACTTGCTGTCCTGGAGGTCTAAGGTGTTAACCTGAGACCATGATTTGTTAGCAGTATCCTGGACCAGCAGCAGCCATGAATATTTCAGATTTCTTTGAGTTATTGATGTTTGTTTATCCAATTTATGTTATCCTACTTGAGTTGGATCAGAGAGGTAGAGAGAAATTGACTTCTTCATTTTCATTTACAAATCTATTGCCCTTGCTCTTCCAAAGTAGTTCTTGAAATACAGTTCATTTATATATTCCCTTGTCTGTATTTACTGTCAAATACAGTTCATTTATACATATTCCTTTGATTGTGTTTATTGGTATTTTTTCTCAAATCTCCATGTGAGCATTCCACACAGATATAAATCAAGCAGGCAATATAGATCTGGTTGACTGATACCTTAAATTTCATTTAGACTAGTTCATTTTTATTGATTGCTCCGTGAAGCTTGGCTCAACCTGTGATCAAGTGATCACTGCAGCCATTTCTAAGTCAGTTTTTTTTCTTTTTGAAAGTAGTTTATTCCATGTATTCCCAGGTATTAAAATTTAATGATTAAAGGTGGAAACTGATAGTCTAGATTTTGCCATAATACATAATACATTTCACTGAGGAAATATACAGTCATTGTCATTGAGGACCTTGGATTCCCATTCCTTATTTCAGTTTTTGTGGGAGTTGCTGCACATCGAATTGGAATTTGTTTTAGAGCCATAATAGGGGTTCTTGTTGTTTGGGGAAGGGGAGTGGGCAACTTGTTGAGTTTATCTTCAGCTCAGTGAAGATTTGCATTAAATTGGATCAAAATGCTTTTTGGAATGTGTGATGCTATGAAGGCAAGGAGGGTGAGAATTGGCAGTACAACACGAACATGCAGCTGGTGTTGCAGGCAGAATCTTGGACTGTGAAACCGCAGGAAACTCCAGCCAAAGATTGGAACCTTATTCAACCATACCAATTGGTGCTTCCACATCAACAGTTAGTTGAACGTACAGTGACTACATCCCCAGCTCCTGCTTTTGACGGCTGCCAAAGCAAGGATTCAAAGAATGCTGCCCTCCCAATGATGTCATGTCCCTAGATGGAAATATCTTTGGCAACAGAGTAGCCAGTAAAGCAACTCTTGCCTCTTAATGATCCTGATTTGTTATCTTCTGTATAATACAACATAAATGTTTTGGTTACAGAGATACTAAATTGGCCACACAATTGTTAATCCTGAAAGATAGAATCAGCAGTTTTTACTCAGACTGCCAGAATAGGATGCTGCTTACAATTTCTGTTTTACTAGGTACTGTACATACAAAAGAGGTAAAGAAATATCAGCAGCAAATAGACTTAATATGTCATCAGTTATCAATGAGGTCCACATTCTAAAAGGCTGCTTGAATTATAAACCTGTACTGTAAGCAGTTCCCTAATCATAACACATGGGCCATGATGAAAAGTCTCACTTAAAGCTGTTGATCAAACAACTAAATCCTCCACAAATCTGCTTGAAATGTCATCTTCAAAAACTGTTTCAAAACTCAGTCGACATATGTTCAATGTAACAGAAATTAGGTGCCTGACATTTCGGACTGTGATGCTAATTTTATGCTCATTAGCTCTGTACCAATATTAAACCAATGCAAATATATGAATAAAACCTTTTAACACTTTACCATACTAAATATAAAAAAGAGTGGTAAGGGCTCTAAGTGAAGGATATACTCTTGTCGTGCTGTTAACTCAAATGTTATTACACATCTTCGTTGAGGCATTTTCCTACTTAATTGATAAGCCAAATATGAAAACCTACTATGAAAACCCAGCTCTCATTTTGACAATGGTGATAAATTCTATCGTAACAATTGAGACAATCTACAACATTGTAAAACAACCTACTATGTTCTTTTAGACAAAGACAGTTCACCCTGTCTTCCAATGGTAAGTGATCTTTTGAAGCATTTCAAGATCCAGATCTGTATCCACCACTTGCCAAAAGTTATTTGCAAATCTGCTATTCCTTTGGTCCGACCCAACCTGTGAACCTCATTTTACTTAAATCAATCCAATAATATTTGATATACGTTGTAAACAAGCAGACTTTGAAAGAGGAGAAAAAGTACCTTCACCTGCCTTCAATGGCAGACGTAATTGTGTTTCATTGTAAATAAGATTCTTCTCACTCTAAGGACATCTCTTTAGGAGTTCCTTCAGTGTACTGTCCTAGACCTAGCAATCTTCAGCTGCTTCACCGATGACCTTTTCTCCATCCTAAGATCACAACTAGAATGTTTGGTGATGAATGTGTGATGTTCAACACCATTCAGAACTCTTCAGATATTGAAGCAGTTGATGTCCTAATGCAGCAAACGTGGACAAATTTCACGCTCATGTTGACATGTGGCTAGCAACCTTCTTGCCACATAAATGCCAACCAATAATTATGGTCAAACAGAATCTAACCAGCTCCCTTGACATTCAATAGCATTGCCATTGCTGTATCCCCCATTACCAATATCCTGGTGACTACCATTGACTAGAATCTGAATTGGACTACCCACGAAGTGCTGTGACTACTGGAGCAGTTTGTGGCTAGGAATTCTTCAGTGAGCAGTTTACTCCTAATTCCTTTGTAGATGTTTAAAGTCACAAATCAGGAATGTGATTGAATATTCTCCACTTGTTTAGATAAATGTGACTCCTCCAACACTGAAGGATCTGCATCCCATCCAGAACAAAGCAGCCAGCTTGAGTGGAACCACATCTATCACCTTTAGTCACCACTTCTTCCTTTTTCACTGACACACACACACATGCACTAACAGCAGTGTTTACCATTTAGAAGACCTGCTGCACCAATCCATCAATTCTCCTTCAACTCCACCTTCCAAGCCAATGCCTTCTGTCACCCAGAAGGACAACACCACCATGGGAATACCACAAGCCTTACATCATACTGAGTCGAAACTATTTTGCCAATCCTTCTGTCCCCATCCCTCCAATGGATAGCAGCGATTGAAGGAGGCAGCTCGCTGCCACATTCTCAATGCTGAGTCAGTGATACCCACATCCTGTGAACTCATAATAAAAAAAGGAGACAAAATTCAGAGTGGGTGATAGCTTCGCACAACACCTTTGTTAAATCAATAAACATAACCCTGATAGTCCTCTTGTTTCTGATTTGAATTCTCCACCTTGTTGCCATAATGACCTCACTGCTGTTAACCTACTGGTGTATTCCAGTAAAGCTTGAGGAGCAACTCATTATCTTTCCACTGCTTATTCAGCTGCCTCTGGCCTGAACACTGAGATTAGAAATTTTCAATTGTGCTCCTGTCCGTTTGACTTTGCTGGCTTATTTATTCTCTTGGTTTTCTTCTTTCACATTTTCTTCCAACGGCAGATATCTGGGAACCTACCATCCACACTTTCTTAAAATGTTTTATGACTTTATGTGTCCCATTCCCATTCCTTATATCAATTACACCATGAATTTTTTTGTTCATTACATTTTCCTGCCCTCCATTCTATCACATACTTTACATTTTGTGCTTAGTCTTACCCTTATCCTGCCACTAGTTTGAAGTCTATTTCATTTCTGAAGTTTTCTAGGTCTGATGAAGGCTCACTGGCCATGCAATGCTCCTATCTCCTACCCTCCATAAATGCTGCATGACCCCCTGAATATTTCTGCTATCTCTTGATTTTATCCGAATCTCTCTTCATGAGTCCTGGAGGCACAGTTGGCTTCTGAGCAATGTACCCTCCATGCGCACACATGCTCGCATGACCTAACAGCTCGCTGATTTCTGTCCATTCATGACTCCCTCACTTACTTCTGGTGGATGCTTGAGGTCCTTTATAATACACTGGCTAAAATAATATAATGTGCAAAATGCAAGAATAGGGAAGTGAATAGTTTCCTGTGTTTTGCAATTTCAACATAAACCAATATACTTTTTTTTTAGATCACACATCCATTCTTGAACTTTATTAATTGCAAATGCATGTAGAGCAAACAGCCACAGGAGGTAGTTGGGTAAACAGTTCTTCAGTAGATAGGGAACATGTACAGAAAATAATTTGATTTCTTCCTATTTTTAAGGCAAAAGACTTGATGTGAGCCTGCAAGGTGTTGAAACAGTCATTTGACAACCCTTCATTGACACTGAGCAGACAGATGAATTTGCTGATGGCAAAAATTCATCCACTGTGTGAATGGATTAACTCTTTAGTTGGTACTGTGCTTAAATGTGCTTTGACTGCTAGTGGGATATTTTCATCAGTTTAATTTTTGCATTCTGCAATTATATAAGTTTACAAATGCTTGAATGAAAACTGACCAATCCAGCAGGGAAAATAGGTAATGATTCTCAGACGAGAGGGGCATGTGCTACTGTTGTTCCTTGATGGCTGATATTAGGATAACTACTCTTTTTAACGTTTTAGTTAATATTAAAGGAGGCACAATTTCAAAGTTTCCTGATGACACATCTTCAAAATATGATAAACAGTGAGGGGGATGGTACCAAACTTCCAAGGATTCTTGCTGACTGTGTAAATGATGGAGGAATACTCGCTGAAAAATTAAGAGCACAGTCTTTTGCAATTGAAGCTGATGAGCTAGGAGTCTAGGAGGGTACTAACAGGGTGGCTGTATATGTGAAACTTGTCATCGTTCTGCCTCCACCTGTACTAAATCTGGGGAGCGAAGGTGTATGGTTGACTAATTGACTGTGCATTCTGCTTGTGGGGCTAAATTATCGACAAGGGTCAGAGTCATTCTCTCAGTTGAAGACCAGAGGAGTGGGACTAATGCTGTAACCACTTTCTGGAATGATCTCTGCATCTACTCTTGCTGTCAGCTACAATGGAAGCTGCTGGATGTCCACTTCTCATCAATGATATGGTAGCTGTTCTATATGTGAGAAGTTATTTTTACCTGAATTGTGAGACATTGTCGTCTTGGAAGAGCGTCGAGCCACTGAGGTAATAATACTTGTTTAATGAACCTATTTGTTATTATCTAGAGTGCGCTGCCATTTGGATGGCATATGAAGGCAAATTTTCCAAAGGTTTACTCCTGGTGTAGAGCTTCGTGTGTTGAGAGTGTATTTTGGGAAATCATGGGTACTTTTCCATGACTTTTCAGCCATTACAGATGGAAAATTGAGGGGAGTGCACCTGTGATTTCCCCAATATGTGCTCCCAGTGGGAAAAAGGGGAGTCTGCATTTGCAAACTTAACCTTTAAGATGTCTGCAGATTGCATCATTCTCACACAGGAGAGGCACCATCTGGGATGAGATCACCTAAGCATACTGCAATTTTAGTTTGTGTTTCCTTCCAAAGTTGATTTGCACTGAAAAAATATTCTATTGTGTCGAAGTTTTACAAAAAGATCCCATCAAGTCTTTTGCTTTAAAATAGGAAGAAATCAAATTATTTTCTGTGCATGTTCCCTATCCATTGAAGAACTGTTCATCCAACAACCTCCTGTGGCTGTTTGCTGTACATGCAGTTGCAATTAATAAAGTTCAAAAATGGACATGTGATTTTTTTAGTTGAAAATGTGGTGCTGGAAAAAACACAGCAGGCCAAATTGGCGTTTTGGGCATACGCCCTTCTTCAGGGCTGAAGAAGGGCTTATGCCCGAAACGTCAATTCTCCTGCTCCTCGGATGCTGCCTGGCCTGCGTGTTTTTCCAGCACCACATTTTTCAACTCTGGTCTCCAGCATCAGCAATCCTCACTTTCTCCTATGTGATTTTGTTTTAAAAATGGCTTCTATTGTGTATGTTGAAATTGCAAAATACAGATAATTACTCACTTTCCTATTCTTTCAATTTGCACACTAATATTATTTTAGCCAGTTTATTATACTTTTTTAAAAAAAGGACCTCATGAGGCCTGAGAAGACTAGAGAGAATGTTCTTCTTGTTTGACCTGTTATGATACAGTGGATAATAATATGCAATCTTACAATTAAAGCATCCACAAAAAATGCATTGAAATTCCACGAGATAATATTACGAATGAGCACATCACTGTATTTGCTGAAACTGCCTTTATTATCTAAGCAGCTATTAACCCATTTAATACAAATATTTTGCAGAGTAATTTCACCCAACTGTTTTCATAACCTATGCTATAAGGTAGCAGAAGAGCATGTGGGAAGTAGTGTGTGTTAAAGGTGCAGCAGCCTACATCTACTGCAAGGACCAGTCATTAGAGGATTGTTCTGTATTGAAAACCAAATGGTCTTTCAGCAAAAGTCCAGTGCTTAGTTGTCCAATCTTGCTTCTTCAGCAGTACAATGTTTCCTATCTTGACCACTTTAAAACTTCTGTTCAGATGGTGCTAGAATTTTGAGATGTTGTTGTCTTGGAAGTCCTCCTGTGGTCTCATATGGTAAATTGGTTATTAAAGTGGTTATTTGAATATGCAAGACAGTTGTTGTAAAGGGTATTAATGTTATAACCAGCAGACAACTTAGTTTGAACAGACAGGACCCTCTAGGTGTGGGTATGTGCTTACATTTCCATTTACGAGGCTGTTGAATAATTCAAAATACAACTTCTGTCCTGTAGATTGAAATAAAATCTTTTTTTTTGACAAGTCAACTTAGAGGCAATTGTTTAGAGAGGTCTTCTTCAAAAATAAATGTGGAGGCATTTTTTAAAGCAGCTGGATAGTCATCAGTCTGACTGAACAGATGTCTTAATCCAGAAACTGCAAATTATCCAAAACCAGTCAAGAAATTTAATTCAGCTCATCTTTATGTTGTCGCAATCCATGCTTAAGAAACGACACATGTTTGTACACATGGCATTGAGGAAGATTGGTGGAAATGTGCAAGGGTTTATCAGTGCAGTTCAGATTACAAGGGTTTATTGAACCAACAAATTGCTATTTTTCTCTGAATGAAAATACTCTGAGTAGGACTCAAACTCCGGTACAATTACTTTAGACCTCATCTTTGAAAAATCATATTGCTTCAATTAGATTTTCCCTAGCGGTATCTAACCTATTTTGTCATCTCTCATTTGTCATGTCCAATCATTGCCATTTTTCACCTAGAAGTCTGCTTTTAGGCTTCAAGACTTCTAGGCAATACTGATGTTTATAATAGCTTTTTTTTTAACTTTCCTTAAAGCAAGTCTCGGAACAAAGCAGATTTCTGCAGCATTTGAATGGGGTGATAACTTGCACTGATGAACATGCAGAGAAAAATTAGTATCGCAGCCCAAAATTATGAAGTTGGACCTGTACAAACTATTCTTGCACACGGTTATGGTGTATTAGCTACAAGTCAATGGCTGATCTCCTGGGTTTTTCTTACAGTGGTAGATTGAATGGGAGAATAAGTTACACTTGTCCACAAGTTCATATGAATGTCTCCTAAACACATTTAAGGCACATAGAATCATAGAGCCATAGGGATGTACATCATGGAAACAGACCCTTTGGTCCAACCTGTCCATGCTGACCAGATATTCCAACCCAATCTAGTCCCACTTGCCAGCACCCAGTCCATATCCCTCCAAACCCTTCCTATTCATACACCCATTCAGATGCCTTTTAAATGTTGCAATTGTACCAGCCTCCACCACTTCCTCTGGCAGCTCATTCCATACATGCACCACCCTCTACGTGAAAAAGTTGCCCCTTAGATCTCTTTTATATCTTTCCTCTCTCACCTTAAATCTATGCCCTCTAGTTCTTGACTCCCTCACCCCAGGGAAAAGACTTTGTCTATTTATCCTGTCCACGCCCCTCATGATTTTATAACCTCTATAAGGTCACCCCTCAGCCTCCGACGCTCCAGGGAAAAAGGCCCCAACCTGTTCAGCCTCTCCCTATAGCTCAAATCCTCCAAGCCTGGCAACATCTTTGTAAATCTTTTCTGAACCCTTTCAAGTTTCACGACATCCTTCTGATAGGAAGGAGACCAGAATTGCATGCAATATCCCAACAGTGGCCTAACCAATGTCCAATACAACCGCAACATGTCCTCCCAACTCCTGTTCTCAATACTCATCAAGAGAGTTCAGGTGAGAAATTCTTTACACAAATTACTTTGACTAAAATCACAGGATGTAGCATTCCAAATATACAGTGGGATATCACCAAATTTCAAAATCTAGTCATACAAGGTGCTTATGGGGTTTTTCAAAGGAATTTGAAGATTTCCTCGACTAAGTCTTAACCTGTTTCTATTTCATTATATTGTTTCCCCAACTAACTCTTAAATTTTCATTAAAAGACCCAATACTGGTAACATAGTTATGCTGTTTATGATGGGCTACTTTTGTTTTGGAGTTGTCCTTAAACGCACCAATCTCTAAAGTCATCTACATACTCCTGTTGTTGACTGGAGGATTTAAAAGTTGCGAGCTACAATAAATTTCACATTGCTACATCTCAGAACTTTTTTAAATTTGGAAATTGTGCCTTTTGCCCTTCAACTACACTTACTATAAGAAAGGCTAAGATAAGAGAAAAGACCAATTCTTCCAACGATTAGGATTATCTTTCAGATAAGTCACTTGGCTAACTTCCTTGTATGGACCTCTGAAAGGCAACAATACCAATGCCTCCTATTCCACTTGAAACCTTCTAGTTGTTGAATGCTTTTTCTGCCCATTCTTTCATTTTTACTTGCAAAATCTTCAAATGCTCTTGAATCTTTGCAAAAACATGGGCACGGAATCCAATGTTCAGGATTCATCATTTTGTTTCAAGAATGTCTCCCTAATCTCATGGCCAATTTCAATTCAAATCAATTTAAACCTGTAGATTCATTTGGGGAATCTCTGATTGCTAATCCTTTGCCCCAAACCTGTGTGTATTTGTGACAGTATGCATTCATGATAGTTTGAGAATCTGATGGTTTTCATTCAGTGCCTTCCCATGGCAGCTTGGGTGAAATCAGGTTCTTTCTTTGTAGAAAATCCTAACACTTGGATCTCCAGTTTTTCGCAGAATTCTTTGAAGCGAAGCAATATAGTTGAGTGTAATAGTCCATCAGGACAAATCTATTGACAGCAAATTTAATTCAGTTTGATTTATTACTGTGTCCTGAGGTACAGTGAAAAGTGTTGTCTTATGTGCTTCACAGGTAGATCATACTATACAAGTGCATCAGGGTAACAGAACAGAGTGCAGGATACAATGTTACAGCTGCCAACAAAGTGCAGAGAAATGTCTTCTTAACCAAATGGAAAATGATGAATAAACTATTTTCAATAACATATTGGTTTCAACTTGACTCATGTCCTTGGCTTGGATTTAACATGTTGAGGTTTCATATTTAAGTTATCCCAGTGCAGAGAGAAAGTTCAATACATCTGGTAGATTTAAGTTGCCTTGGAAAGGCCTGTTATATAGAGTCATACAGCATGGAAACAGACTCTTCGGTCGAACCAGTCCATGCCAAACGTAATCCCAAACTAAACTAGTCCCACCTGCCAGCACCTGGCCCATATCCCTTTCCAATTCATGTGCTTCTCCAAATATCTTCTAAACTCTGTAATTGTACTCACATCTACCAGTTCCTCAGGAACTTCATGCGAACCACTCTCTGTGTAAAAGAAATTTGCCCCCATGTCTTTTTTAAAACTCTCTCCTCTCACCTTAAAAATGTACCCCCTAGTCTTGAAATTCCTCCATCTTAGGGGAAAGAAAACTATCATCAACTCTATGTATACCTTTCAGTATCTTATAAACTTCTGTCAGGTCACCTCTCAACCTCCTACGCTCCAGTGAGAAAGTTCCCAAATGATCCAGCCTTTCTTTATAACTCAAACCTTCCATACCTAGCAACATCCTGGTAAATCTCTTCTGGATCCCCTCCAACTTAATAATAACCTTCCAATAGCCGAGCAACTAGTGCTGGAAAAAGTATTTTGGAAGGGGCCTCATCGATATTCTGTAAAATCTCAACATAACGTCCTAACTCCTATACTCAAAGGACTAAGCAATGAAGGCAGTCTTTAAGATAGTATCACAAAACTGATCCAGTTTTACCCTGTCTATTACCATAATAGAATTCATTTTTGGGTTGGCTGCAGTCAGCAGTTTTGACGGTATGTGATCATTTAAAAGGAAGCAGAGGAAATTGAGAGTCAGCTTTCCTTGACTTCAGTAGAGATAAAAATCAGAAGAGATGTGAAATGCTTTCATCAGCTTTACAATATCCCACCCAGGCAAAATAACACCGCCTGATTCTCCTTTTCACTGGGAGCATTCCTCGCTTTATCTTTCCTACCTTTGCTCATGAAGCCAAATACATTACCTTACTGCTTACATTTGCACATACTAATAATGAAAACTGATTATTGTGTTCCTTTCTGAATCATTGGTTTTGCTTCTGCTTGAATGTTCCAGAACTATTTAGTACAGTTTGAATAAAACAATTCAGCACCTCTTCAACAGTGAGATCGGTTCCTCTGAGTTTAATGTTATTTTCTTAACATTATTATTGAAAACAATTGCTCAGGAAATAAATTCTTTAGCATTACCAATCTTTGTGACCTTTCAATATGATTTTTTTTTTTGTTGCTTTCTTGTGGTGAATTTATATTCCAGAAATGAGGGTATCTATAATAGCTTGGTAAATCAAGATGCCTTTGAGAAATAATACATTTCATCGTTTGAAAACATATTATTGGCCAACCTCTGAAGATTATTAACTTACCTGTACTAATTAAATTTTTAATTTTTCAGCAACTTTATCATTCATTATGATTTTTAATTAAGAAAATGTATTTGAGAATGGATTTTGAGTGATACCACCTGTGCTTTTTCTTATGAGACAAATTAGCAACGGAAGCACTCTAATTAGTGACTAAGGAAACCAGAGAAGAGTATTTCCCATAACCAAAGTTGATTTTATCTCTGACAAAATTCTTTCAGTATAGCAATAAGCAATTAGTGTACCTAGTAGTGTGAAACTTTAATTCTGTTAATTGTTGTTTGGACAAATTTCACTTTAAAAATATGATTTTCCGGCTTGACTTTAATATAAAAAGAACTATAATTAGGTGTTGTTTTGCAATGAAAGTAAAAGTGAACTGGTGTCGTTCTTTTCATATTTAACTGACAGACAGGACCATCAGCCTGCCCACATGTCACAACTCAATACATCAGACTGCCATGAAGTCACACTTTGTTAGAGAAACAAAACAGAACACAAAGGACAACTAAGAGAGGAAATCAGATGGAAAATTGCTGTGTGACCACCTCTGGTAATCAAACCTAGTGCAGGGGATCAAATTTCACATTTACCTCTTGTATGTTCTGACCAAGGGCTTGTCCATTTACCTTTTAAAGGTGTGCAGAGAGTCAGCACACACTGCAAAAACTGACAACAGAGTCAAGAAGCTCACTATGCTATTTGGAAAAAAATCCAAACCACTTCCAACTCATGTACAGTTGAAATCTATGGCTCTTCCCAGTCTGTCAAACTGAAATAATCCATCTGAAAAAAAAAACAAATGCTGGAGATCAAAGGTCAGGCAGCACCCGCGGAGAGAGCAAGCTAATGTTTTGAGGCTCAGCTGTGATGAAGAATCATTTAGACTCTAAACTTTAGCGTGCCGTCTCTCCATGGATGCTGTCTGACCCACTGACTCTCCAGCATTTGTTTTCAGTACAGATTCAAGCATCTGCAGTAATTTGCTTCTGAAACAGTCTATCTACAGGTATGTATGTACCCCTTTTTATTAGTAGGAACAAATTACTGCAGATGCTGGAACCTGTACCAAATATAAAAAAAATATGCTGGAGATCACAGCGGGTCAGGCAGCATCCATGGAGAGAGAGCAAGCTAATGTCTTATAAGAACTAGGAGCAAGACTTGGCCATCAGGCCCCTCAAGCCAACCAAGCCATTCAATAAGATCATGGCTGATCTTTTTTTGTGGCCTCAGCTCCACTCACCTGCCCTCTCACTGTCTCACTTAATTCCTTTATTGTTAAAAAAAAATCTATTTGAGCCATAAAAACATTTACTGAAGTAGCATCAACTACTTTACTGGGCAGGGAATTCAATAGATTCATGACCCTCTGAGTGCAGACGTTCCTTCTCAATTCAGTCCTAAATCTGCTCCCCCTAATTTTGAGGCTATGCTCTGTGTCCTAGTTTCACCTGCCATTGGAAACATGCTCTTTACATCTATCTTAGCTATTCCCTTCATAATTGTATGTGTTTCTATAAGATTCCCACTTCATTCTTCTAACTTCCATTGAATATAATCCCAATCTACTCAGTCTCTCCACATAAGCCAGCCCTGTCAACTCCAGAATCAACCTAGTGAACCCTCCAGTGCCAGTACATCCTTTCTCAAGTAAGGAGACCAAAGCTGCATATAATACTCCAGATGGGACCTCACCAGTATTTCATACAGCCTCAACATGACTTCCCTGCTTTTAAACTCAATCCCTTTAATAATGAAGGACAAAATTCCATTTGCCTTTCCAATTACATGTTTTACCTGCAGACCAACCTTCTGTGAATCATGCACAATGATACCCAGATTCCTCTGTATAGCAGCATGCTGCAACCTTTTACCATTCAAGTAATAGTCTTTTTTTAACTGTTATTTCTACCAAAACTTATGACTTCACATTTACTAACTTGTATTCCATCTTCCAGATCTTTTCCCACTCACTTAAAGTAGCTATGTTCCTCTGCAAAGTTTCGCAGTCATCTGCAGACGTTGCTCTCATCTGCTGCTCATCTTAGTATCATCTGCAAACTTTGACACACTGCATATGGTCCCCAACCACAAATGATCGATGTAAATTGTGAATAATTGCAGCCCCAACACTGATCATTGAGGCACATCACTAGTTACTAATAGCCAACCAGAACAGCACTCATTTATCCGCATTCTTTGCTTCCTGTTAGTCAACCAATTCTCTATTTTACCTGTAACGCCATGCATCTTTATCTTAAGCAGCAGCCTTTTGGAAATCCAGGTACAGCACATCTACTGGGTCCCCATTGTCCATTGTGTTCGTAATGTCTTCATAGAATTCCAAAAGATTAGTTAAGTCTGACTTGCCTTTCATAAACCCATGCTGCGTCTGCCCAAATGGACAGTTTCTATCTCGATGCCTTGCTATTCCTTCTTTGATAATAGACTTTGCATCTTCCCCACTACCGAAGTTAAGCTAACCAGTCTGTAATTCCCAAACTTTTGTCTATTGCCCTTTTTAAACCGGGACATCACATTTGCTGTTTTCTAATCTGCTGGAACTGCCCCAGAATCCAGTGAATTTAGTTCTGATGAAGAGTTATCAAGACTCAAAACGTTAGCTTGCTTTCCTTCCATGGATGCTGCCTAACCCACTGTGATCTCCAGTGTTTTTTGTTTACAACCCTCTTTGCTCTCATACACTGTTAGCTGTTATATCCTCCTGTAAATAGATCCAGATCATTAAGACTACTTTAATACCCCTTTACACCAAGAATCATTCCAGTAGTTTTCCTAAAACTTTTCCGTGACCACCATAAATCCCTGTTTATTTTTTCTCTGAAAGTGTTGCTGCAGAATGGTTCCCTGAGTGATGATTGCTTGATCAAAGGATCATTATTCTTTTATGATTGACATGAGGGCAGACCTCGGTTCCTTTCTCATATATGAGCTATTCAAACACACACACACCTCGGAGGCATCGCTGAATAACAATTAGAAGCAGTGCCCAGGCTGAATTATACCATGTCCTTGACTTGGTGGTCTTGAGGCCAGCAGCAGAAACCCAACTATTGACCCAGATCTAGGCAGCACAGAAAGAATATGGATTAATGTAAATGTCAGTGACAACAAAATTACATGATTGCTATGAAGTTGATGGTCTTGCACTTGCAGAATCAATCCATTGATTTGCAAGAAGAGCCCTACATGTAGATGTCATAGCAATATTCCAACAACATAGCAGTTTGACTCCCCTAATATTCTTGGAACACACTGCCCTATTATTTTCTCACCGAAGAGCTGAACAATTTGCTGCTGAGATAGAATTCAAAACATTTTCTTGCCAGGCAAGTTGTCTGTGTTCAAAGTGATGTTAGCATTGCTGTTAAGAGCATTAGGCTGCTGACAGAAATACACTACATAGCAATCAATTATATTAAGCTGCAAAACCCACAAAGCAGAATCAATAGATTCTTAAAGCAAGTTTTCTAATGAGCCATCTATTTTTAGATAGCTGTATTAAAGCAAAAATAACTTTTGTTTCGTCAAATTTCTTTTTCTTTAGTAATATGATTGCAGCAGTGTCCATAGAACTGAAGAAAATATCTATTTAGGAATGGTGGTAGTGATGCTACATTGATAATTGACTCTTAAAAGACTGCAGTATTATTTCTGCACCAGCGTTTCCTGAGGTCTTTTATATTGCATTTTAACTAACAGTACTGGTATTTCTTTGATTTGTGGATTTGATTCAGTTCAACAAAAAAAAAGTTATAAGGAAATGTTTGTTTCAGTTTATTGTGTGACAGCATGAATGTGTGTTTTTTCAAACATGTATTCGTTGTCTGCAGTCCAGAAGGTTGAAGACTACAATCTCAACATATCTCACTACTTCAATTACAACTCAAGTCAGTTGGATTTTCATCTGTATTGATGCACTCTTCTTTGAACCATCCTCATTTTAACGCCGGATGGTTTTGAGCCACATTAATCGGAGATGCTATTATACACCTCTGGAGCAAGTGTGAGTCTGTGGCTCCTGGCTCAGCAGTAGGGACATGATCACTGTCTCACAAGTGTCCTCCAATTTTAACTCCATTGAAATCCATGGAATGAAAATCTAGTGTGAACCCAAACAGTGTCTGATCTTTTCTACCCGATTGCCATTGGCAGTGAAGACAACCATATACCTCAGTATATTGAGTGATGAGATGTGAATGTATCCTGAGGAAGCTTCTTCAAGGCAAAGTGGGAAAGTCAGTACCTGCTGTTCTTCTGGAAGTCCTGCAGACTACTTGTAAAACTGAACCTTGGGAATTAACCACAGATTCTTGTGCTTCCCATACTTGCTTTGGTGCTGAAGAGAATGCACTGTATGCACAGTTATACTTGATTTTATGGCAACAATTGTTTACATTTTTGTAAATGCTTAAAACAAATTATTCATAGCTTTTATTAATTAAAAGCTTTATTGGCTGAGTTTACTTGAGACCGGTTTCTGTTGGCATGCTGTGCTTCAACCACTGTAATACAATGCAGTGAGGTTCATAAAGAAACAAAACTGTCATGTTAAATAAAGAATGGTCATGTAAGTAAAAGCAAAATGCTTTAAATCTGAAGCAAACACTGAAAATGTTGGAGAAACTCAGCAGGTCTGATCACATCTGTACAAAGACTATCTCAGTTCATAATTTTTGAGTCCATCATGACACTTGTACTGTTCTACTGTCAATTTTATAGATGTTTTTAATTGGCAAATTTGATGGAATTAGGCAGTGAAACACCAGAGTTTCTACCCAGTTGACAAACTGTCAGTTTTCACTTGCTATTTAGTCTTTGCACATTTTAATTAAATTGCTAATTTTTAATGAATAGGTTTCTAACTATAACAATGAAATCTAAGGGGGAGGCAATGGCCCAGTGGTATTATCACTGGACTATTAACCCAGAGACCCTGGTAATGTTCTGGGAGTTCTGGGTTTGAATCTTGCCATGGTAGATGGCGGAATATGAATTCAATAAAATAAAATCTGGAATTAAGAGTCTAATGATTATGCAGCAGTTGTCAATTGTTGGAAAAAGCCATTAGGTTCACTAATGTCCTCAAGGGAAGGAAACTGTCATCCTTACAAGGTCTGGCCCACATGTTACTCCTCTAGGCAATTAGAAGTGGGCAGTAAATGCTGCCAAGCCAGTGATGCCCTCATCCCGTGAATGAACAAAAAAACTTCAAATAGCCAGATTAACCAAATAGAAGACACAGAGCATTTAAAACTCTGAGGGATAATGTTCATTTAGTACTGATAATGGACTTTATGCAAACTATGAATCATAGCTATTTAACACTTATAATTATACCTTTCTATGGTTGAGACATTTTATTTATTATTAACATCTGTCAGGATTGCTTCACAGCAAATGAATAGGTTGGCTTTTGTAGCTCCATCTTTTCTTGCTTCACCAAGATAACCTCTTGTTGGGAAAAAAAAATCAATGTAGCTTTTTTTTAAAAGAGGCAGGATATTACTGTGCTAGTGACATTCTGTGCTCACCCACTTCCACTCTGGGTTCTTGAGAGCCTCAACTGGGACACAGTCATAGGCTGGCCACCTATGGCCTTGCTTGTCTCCTGTCAAATTACAGATAAGTGGGAGGGCAGCAGGAAGTCCAACATTCACTCTAATTTTAAATTTTTCACTGCATGATGTCTGTGTGCAACAACCATTGGTTGGCACACATTGGCATAAGTGGAGCTTCCCAGCAACTGTATGACCCCAAAGCTTTGAGAAAACCTTCCTCTTGGATTGTGTACTCACTGAAAAGGACTGTAGAATTTTATTAAATTGGCTTTGTAGCATCAGCAGCCAGTCAACTTACTCTTAAGTTTATTTAGTGCTTAAGTATGAAATAATGACCGTGTAAGGTTATTTAATGGGTGTTACTATTAGACTAGATTCTGTACAGCGTGGAAAGAGACCCTTTGGTCCAACAAGTCCACACCGACCCTCCGGAGAGTAACCCACCCAGACCTATTTCCTTCTGACTAATGCACCTAACACTATGGGCAATTTAACATAGCTAATTCACCTGAACTGAACATCTTTAGACGGTGGGAGGAAACCAGAGCACTCAGAGGAAACCCATGCAGACACAGGGAGAATGTTCAAACTCCACACAGACAATCACCCGAGGCTGTAATCGAACCTGGGATCCTAGTGCTGTGAGGCAGCAGTGCTAACCACTGAGCCACGGTACCGCCACAGATATGTCTGAACTCAGCAGGAGAGTAAGTGTGCAATAAAGTGTGCAATAAAGCTGATATTTCCAGCTTTTTACTTTCAGTTTTTACTTTCATTAGCCTGAGGCTGTGAAGCCGTAAAGCATTGTTGACAATAGTGTCCAACAGGGAGCTCACAATTACAATCCACTGAACTGAAAGGCAGTGCAACAAAGGACTGGAAAAGATTGTAACTAAGCTTTTGAAGCTGAGTGTTCACATGGTATTGGTTGCTCCCAAGGCCCAGGATTCTGATAATACCTTGGTGAATAGCAAAATTTATAAGTTAGTCTATCTTGACATATTTCTTCTGTACTGTAGTGCCAAGACATTGTGCTCTTCAAAGAAGAGGTGATTAATTTTAACCAGAAAATTGCTCCCAGATAATTTTACAGTGTTAGGTTTTGCCTGACGTAATTATTTCTGTGTGAGTAGGCATATAAACAGTGCATGCACAATTAAATCCTTACATTTTCTGTTGTAATATATAAATTATGAAGGAAGTCCTCAAATTGCCATGCACACTATTAACTAATGTTTCATTATCTTCCTCACATATAATGACTATCCAGTCTTTATAGGCCATTCACTGTATGTGGCAGTTCAGGTGGGGAACATACGACCATGATTTAATGAAGAGTTCTTGGGTTGTTACGGCGCTATATTTATTGCCTTTCGTTTTTCATCAATCCTTGGGTTTCCAAATCATTTAAGAATTTGTGGCTGATGTTCTGTGGTTGCCTTGCATCTCATAACTCCATTACTGTCTCTGCGAGTTTCCCAGTGGAAATCAGTGTATCAAAATTTTGACAAGTGAAGAAGCAGCATAAGGAAGGCAAACTAATCAGGCTTCGTCTGAGGTATTCAGTGCTCATTGCATATAGCTCTTCACCTGTATCTATAGACAATCAATGCACACAGAGTCTTCACTTTCTGAGAAAGACTGACATCAGCCCTGGTGTGCACAGACATGAAATTTGAAGGGGTTGGGGGTTGGCGGGAACACTAGTGAGATGTGACTTCCACCATCGCTTGAAATCTGCCCAACCCCAACCCAGATCACTAATCTGTGTCTCGTCGAATCACTAACTCCAAAGAAGAATTGTTTCTTTGAGAAAGAACCCTGACCACGTTCTGAAATGATGGCTGCCAGACCTGCAGTTGTGCTAAGTGGCATTTGGGGCAGAGGTGTGATACAGAGCAGAAGCAATGATGCTTACTGAGTGCAGAGACCTGAAACTACAATGGATATGCTTTGGGTTAACTAGTGAGTGACGAGATTCTTCACTTCCACTGAGAGGAAGTGGCATTTTTTTCACCACCTATTCCAGAGAAATGGTATCATTTTCCATCCCTGGCAATGATAGGCGCTGTGATAGAACACGAGAACTTCACCTGCAGTTCATGCTGTGTCACCTCATGTATGTAACGTAGGAGGCAGCCAAGCAGAAGAAACTTCAATCAGAATGCTGATGCCTGGAGCAAACTCAGTTCGAATTAAAGAATTGAAGGCGATTAAATAGTGGAACATTTACACTTTCACATTCATCCTGCTCATCTTCTTATCGTTTGACAATTAATTGGTATGTTTGCAAAGACTGATGCATACCTCGCTTCAGTCAAAAGGAGACCTCATCTGGCCAGCTTGATTAGCCATTGTTGGACTGCAGATCCTGTTGAGTTTTTGATGGCATCCATGTTAGCATTGCAGCTCTTCATAATAGCAGTGTAATTTCCATAAGTGGAAAGCATTTGCACTCTATTACTATTTGAGTTTGCCTAGGTTTATGACTGTCAGGAATTAATTTCTGTTTTGGAATTAATTATAGAGTCATAGAGATGTATAACACAGCAACGCACCTTCCGGTCCAACTCGTCCATGCCAACCAGATATTCTAAATTAATCTCGTCCCATTTGCTGGCACTTGGCCCATATCCCTCTAAACCCTTCCTATTCATATACCCATCCAGATGCCATTTAAATGTTATAATTATACCAGCCTCGACCACTTGCTCTGACAGCTCATTCCATACATGCCCCACCCTCTGCGTGAAAAAGTTGCTCCTTAGCTCCCTTTTAAAATTTTCTCCTCTCACCCTAAACCCGTGCCCTCTAGTCCTGAACTCCTCTACACCCAGGGAAAATATCTTTTGTATTAACTCTACCCATCCCCCTCATGATCTTATAGACCTCTGTAAGGTCACCCCTCAACCTCCAACACTGCAGAGAAAACAGCCCCAGCCTATTCAGCCTCTTCATAGACCTCAAATCCTCCAACTCTGGCAACATCCTTGTAAATCTTTTCTGAATCCTTTCAAGTTTCACAACATCCTTCTTATAAGGTACAGTTTGTTGAGAGAGAGAGCAGCTATCCAGCTCATCTGTTATCTTTTTCTGAGAAAATGATGTTTTGGAAGGTCCAAAGGTTGTCTTTAAAAGCCTCTAAGTTCTGGATGATTCCTGAAGTAACTGCATCAGCAGATATTGCAGTAACAACTGCCCTGTATTTACTGACACCCATCTACATGTGCCATGTTGACTGAAAGCCATCTTTAACGTTTCAAATCTTATCTTTCCTTTTTTCTTCAGGAGCTAAGAATTATTGTCCGATGTAGGGTTTTCCTTTAATATTAATCACTGCAGAAAAAGTTACTTTTTTTTAAATGCTGTATGTTATTCAGAAGAGTGCATATTTACACTTTCATAATTCCATCCTCAGTGCTAATCTTTGCCAAATATGTCCTCTTTTCACAAAAAAAAAGAATGTTGTGTATTAAAGCAGCCTGGTTGATACTTGATTCATTCTAATATAAAGTGTATAATTGGTCACACTGGTAACAGCATGTAAATTTACATTTTGATCGGAGGAATCATGGGACTAGAGAAACTGTGCACTCCTCCAATCTCTAGAGGATACTTGGCTTTTATCAAATATGTACAACTGTGGCTGAAATGTGATGTCCGTGTGCTGGATGCAGTTTTTTAAAGGAAATACTTGTGAAATAACCTCCTATAGCTTTACTCCGGGGAGGTAGGGAGAAAGAATCACATTTTACTGGGCCTTTGACTGTCATTTAGTTTCAGGGAAGACGCAACCAAAGATATGCCACATAGTTCTATAGGACAGTCTTGTCATTAAACATTGTAATTCATCTTAGAATGCCATCTAGTGGCATTACAGATCTGTGACCTTTCAACTTCTCCGTTAGAAATATGGTGTTTTGTGAGGTGAAACTGTGATCTAGATAATGTATGGTATTTACACTTTTTTTTAAATTTTGGGTTGATCCTTTTAGAGTTTTGCTGTTGTCTCACCTTTAACAGCTGAGCATCATATCAGCACAGGAGGAAGAAAGGTAATGAGCATTCCCATGACCATTATCCAAAAAACACATTCCTAACAAAAGGACAAACATTAAAAGCCCATTCAAAGAATCTTAGATGACATTTTAAAACTATGACTCCATTTCTGGTCTCAGATGACAGAAATACATTAGAACATAGAACCTTACAGCACAATACAGGCCCTTCAGCCCTCAATATTGCGTCGACCTGTGAAACCAATTTGAAGCCTATCTACACTATTCTACTTTCATCCATATGTCTATCCAATGACCATTTTAATGCCCTTAAAGTTGACAAGCAGGCAGTATTGCTCTTGTTCATAGATATGATTTTAAGTCATTGAGATTATTTTCCAATTTAAAAGAAAAATCATGCCTGGGATGTGGGCATTGCTTGCTGGGATGTTGTTTATTACCCATCCTAATAGCCCTTGCAGATGGTGGTTGTGAGCTGTCTTCTCAAAACACTGCAGACATTTGCTGTAAGTAAATCCACAATGCTTTTAGGGAGGTAGTTCCAGGCTTTTGACCCAGTGACGCTGAAGGAACAGTGATATATTTCCAATCAGGATGGTGGGCGGATTGAAGGGGAATTTGTACCCTGCTGCCTGCTGCCCTCGATGATAATGGTAGCATGTTTGGAAGGCGCTGTCTACAGAGCCTTGATGAATTTCTGCAGTGCATCTTGTGGATGCTTCATGATGCTGCTGCTGAGCATCACAAAAGGACTGTTTTGTGGATGTATGTCAATCAAGTGGGCTGCTTTGTCCTAGCTGGCGTCAAGCTTCCTAAGTATTGTGGAAGCTTCACATGTGCAGGCAATTGCATAGTATTCCATTACACTCCTGACATGTGCCTTAAACATGGTGGAATCAAGAGGTGAATTATTCAGTGCAAGATTTTTAGCCTCTGGCCTTCTCCTGTAGGCACGGTCTTTATATTGCTGGTCCAGTTCAGTTTCCAGCAAATTGTAAGGGCCAGAATGTTGGCGGTAGGGGATTCAGTGATGGTAATGCCACTGAGTGTAAAGAGGCAATGGTTAGATTCTCTCTTGTTGGAGGTAGCCATTGTCTGCCTTTTGTATATTAGAAAACAGCGAGAGCAGCAATTTATCTGGGAGTCCAAGACCATTGCATTGACAGCGGTCCAGCTGCTCAACAGGAGAGAAGAAGTGTGGAAGGGCAATAACAATATGGGATTTGATAGTGAGGGTATCGACATGTATTTGTGCAGTGTAGACATGGCTCCAAGATGGCATGTTGCCTCCAGGATGCCAGGGCCATCGATGCAATAGAATGACTGCAAGGCATTCTGAAAGAGGTGGGGTGGGGGAGGGGGGGGTGGTGGCGGAGGGTAAATAGTCATAGGTCATGGTTCATTTTGGGTCCAATGAGCACAGGAAGAAACAGAAATCATGTCCTGCATGTCGGCTTTAGAGAGTTAAGTCGGAAAATTGAAAAGCGGGACTTCAAAAGTGGTAGTCTCCAAATTATACCCAGTACATAGAAAGCCCAACAAGGAAGGAGGAACATTCTGGATCTACTACTCAGAAATAAACTTGGCAGGTGCACGGCAGATCTGTGGGGTACAGTTTTAGAGCTACTGACCATAACTCAGTTGGATTAAGGATTGTAATGGAAAAGGGTAAGAATGAGCCTGGACTAAACTGAGGAAAGGCTGATTTTATTAAGAGAGATACTGTTTGACCCTAGCGGACTGGGAGCAGCTACCTGCAGGTAAAAGTCTTGCCAGAGCAATAGGAGGTATTCAAAGAGGAAGTAGCACAAGTACAGGGCTAATAGGTTCATGTAAAGACAAAGGGTGGGACCAAGACTGGAGAATTATGAACATCAAAGGATGTAAAGGTTAAGACTAAGAGAAAAGTGGAAGCTTATAGTAAATATTTACAACTTAATGCAACAGAGTGCCTAGAGTAGTCTAACAAGTATAAGGAGGAGTGGATTAAAAAGGAAATTAGGAAACTAGGCAAGTGTATGTGAGAGCATTGGCAGGTAGAATAATGGATAGCCCAAAGGAGACTTTTAAACCTATGAAGATCAAAGGAATAACTCGGGAATGTGTAGGGCCCATGAGAGAAAAGGAATAATTGACATGGCATAGTCCTCAATGAATACTTTACATCACTCTTGACAATGGATAAGGTCAGCTCAGATGTCGACACTAGGCTGGAGTACTGAAATAGGAGGAAGTGAGGACTGCAGATGCTGGAGTTCAGAGTCGAGAGTGTGTTGCTGGAAAAGCTGGAGAATCGATATTTCGGGCATAAGCCCTTCATCAGGAATGAGTACTGAAATGTTAGAAGAGAATAAGGAAGCACCAATGGGTTAGCAGCTTTCAAGGTGGATACATATGCCAACCTGGGTGGGAGAAGGTATCAGTGGCCTGGAGGTAATTTTCAGATTCTCTCTGGCCATTGGTGAGATACCAGTAAATTGAAGATTGCTCCTGTTGTTCCATTGTTTAAAAAAGGGAAGCAGGGTTAGATCAGGACATTACAGGCCATTCAGGCTAATTACAATGGTGGGCAAGTTTTTGGAGTTCTGAGAGACAGAAGATATCTGTATTCAGATTAATCAGGGACAGTCAGCATGGATTGGTTAAGGGAATGCCTTTTTTCATAAATTTATTTTGCTTTGAGGAGATAACCAGGGCTGTCTACGTGGCCATTACTAAGGATTTTAAGAAGGCCCCTCATGGCAGTTTGATCAAAAAGTAAGAGCTCATGGGATCCAAGGCAAAGTGGTCTGTTAGGTCCAAAATTGGTGAAGGTGGAAGAAGCAGAAAGTGACAGGCGAGGGAAGTTTCTATTATTGGAAGTCTGTTTCCTGTTGGGTTCAGCAGGGCTTTGATCTGGGACCCTTTCCTTTTGCCATGTAAGTTAATGGTTTGAACTTAAATGGAGGAACGAAGATGAAGATGTTTGTAGATGACACAAAAATTGGTAGGGTGGTAAATAGTGAGGAGGATAGTCATAAGAAGCAGGAAGATACCAATGGACTGGTGATCTGTGCAAAGCAGCGACAAACCGCATTCAACCAGATAAAGTGTGAGATTAGTCATTTGGTGAGGGCTAACAGGGCAAGGGAATACACAGTGAATTGTAGTTCCTATAAATTACTGAAGATCAGAGGGACATTGGAATCCATATCCACAGATCTCTGAAGGAGCAAGGCATTTCAATACTGATGATGAAGAAGGCACATGGGATGCTTGTATTTATTGGCCAAGGCACACCACACAAGCTGGGAGGTGGTGCTGGAACTGCTCAAAATGATGATGAGACCACAATTGGAGTACTGTATGCAGCACTGGGCACCAAATTACAGGAAAGATGTGAGTGCATTAGAGAGAGTGCAGAGGAGATTGACCAGGATACTGCCTGGACTGGAGGTCCTGAGCTATCAGAGAATATTGGATAAGTAGGGGCTATTTTCCCTGGAACAACAAAGGTTGAGAGGGCCATTGATTGAGATGTATAAGATTGAGGGGACAGGGTGGCACATCTTCCATTAGTAGACGGGTCAAAAGATTATTAGCTTTTAAGGTAAGAGGGATAAGACCAAGAAGAGAGTTGAGGAACAATATTTTCACTCCGAGGGTAGTGAAAGTCTGGAACTCTTTGCATGAAAGAGTGGTTGAGCTAAACTCTGCCTTAACAGTCCATAGGTGTGCAGGTTAGGTGGATTGGCCATGCTAAATTGCCCTTAGTGTCCAAGGGTATGTAGGCTAGGTTGAGTAGCCATGAGATGTTCAGGGTTACGAGGATAGGGAGAGGTGGGTGGGTCTGGGTGGAATGCTCATCTGGGTCCGTGTGGAGTTGATGGGCTGAATGGCCTGCTTCCACACTGTCGGGATTCTATGTTTGTATAACATTTTAGTATTTGGATATTCACTTGCATTGCTTTAGTCTCCACGGTTTTGGAAATTGGATTTATGTAATCAGATCTTTGTTGACCAGCACAGAGAGTGTGGGCTAAATGCCTTCTTTCGGTGCTGTAGACATCTGAGTTGAAAATAAGCCATCTGGGCGCTGGACTGAATGAAGTATTTCAGCTTCAAAGTTGAATCTGACATGAGAATTGTGCAATGACATTGATGAGCTTCACTGGTGGTCCAGAAAGATGGATGAAATCAAACAGGAATACTTCTGTCTTCCTGGCAAAGAGTTACTTAGCATTTGACAAGCCCCAGACAGTATGGTTCAGTTCGAATGAAGGGCAGCACTGAACTAAACCTGTGAATTGTCAGAAGCAACTCAGATGGGAGGCCGTGGGGAGTTTATTTATAATTTCCTGCCAATGGGCTAGGCTCCATTACGGACCATACTATCTTAAAGAGCCAAAAGTATACATTTAAATATCTTCAAATTCACTTCACTTTTCAGTTAGCAATGTAATACAGCCTGCAAAACTCTTTTCCCTTTGTCCAGTAAAGCAACAATTAGCTGGAAGCGCGATTCGCCTTTACTTGTTCTTTTTCAACAATCTGGAACATGATTCAGAGACTCCTGAAATTGATATTTAATATAACAAGCCGCAGTCATATTCCCTTTCTAAATGCATTGAGGTTTGGCAAGAAAATCTCAACTGAAAATAGCAGTTTTGGAGGGTTCTTGCTTTGGTTACCAGGATTGATTGCATTGCCCCTGCCTGGGGACTGGGAGGTCTGTTTCTGTGGTCAGGTCCCACTTGTTCTGGAGGTCTTTGTAATACTTATAAACAAAAAAAATTGAAAGAACTGCGGATGCTGGAAAGCAGAAATTGCTGGAAAAGCTCAGAAAATGTGGCCAGAAATTTGTGTTTTTGCTTGTAATGTTTCTACCTTAAACTATTCATATTTATTTATTATTGTCACTTGATATCTAGATTGAATTGGAGCAAACTCATTGTGCGACTTGTCTGTTTGGTTTGATATGACACTGCTGGTATAGCTGAAGTTATTTTGGAAGGAATTGTAATTGCAGATTCGTTTTAAGATATTTTCTAACCTGTACGAAGACGTTAGAACAGGTCTCTGGAGTAGGTGAGCCTCCTGCTCCAGCGATAGGTTCACTACCACTGAACGTCAAGAGCTCTCAGATTTGTTAAATATTCCATATTATAATCATTGGAGCTGCGAATTGTCCCTACATACCATTGTCTGGGCATTTTTTTTTTAGCTGCTTCTCACGCCAATCAAACTATTATTAATGGACAGATCTTTCTAGGTCATGTAGTAACTGCAAGCAAGTAACGAGAAGATAATTTTTCATTTAAATTGCCACAAATGTGACTTTAAGTTGCTTACTCAGAGCCAAGCGACAATGCTGTTGCAGACTGGCACATTTCAAGGTTCAGGACTACATACTGCGGGGCACATAAAGCTTGGAGCAGTTGTCGTCAAGGTGCCAAGGGAAGGACCATTGTCTAAGGTCCCTCTACCAAAGCTAACCTGGGGATCTGTTCAGTTATCGGACCCTCCCAATGCCTCAGACGCATGTAAATATAGTCTTGCTCAAGTAAGAGATGCATTTGGTTTGTTTGGATAGAGTCAGACTCTGATGTTTGTTTGTTTTCTTGATACCCTCCTGTCAGAATCGAACTGCATTTGTGACTATATAGATGTACAGATATTTTCTCAAGAGATATTTTATGAATAAAGTATATTTTTGAAATAAAAAGAAAGAGTAAGTAGCTGAGGCACATGGGCATGACCCAAGGCAATGGATCTCCGCTGTTGCTTTGTAGTGTGGCAACATTGACCTTACAATCCCTAGGTAATGATCAGGGAAATCAATCAGGGTTTATTTACAATGAAAATACTGTGGATGCTGGAAATCTGAAACAAACGTCAAATGCTGGAGAAGTTCAGTGGGTCTGGCAGCATCTGATGAGAGAGGAACTAAGTTAATATTTAGAGTGTGATATGACTTCTCAGATGTCCAATTAAGAAGAAGTCATATTGGATTTGAAATGTTAACGCTGATTAGTATCTATGGAAACAAAAACTATCAGGGTTTACGTTCTGGATTACTGTCTGGCAACTGCCGCTGAAAGTTTTCATGTGTGGGGAAATGGCAGGATTGGTTGCTAATCTAATACACCCTATGTTGAATATCCCATTAGTACTAAGGAGTTGACATTAAATGACCAGATGATGGGTTTGATCTACCAGCTGGATATTCAGGGTCGGGGAGATTAGGATGACCCATTGGGATAAAATCTACCTGTCATTAAAATCTCCAGTCTTTTGGGATGAGCATCCCAACTCCAAGGCCGGACAGACAATCAAGGCTGGCAGCTCTCCAGGGCTAATAGCAATCCACGTGGTATGACACACCTCTGGCACAAGTGGGACCTGAACAGATACCTCCCAGCTCAGAGGTAGGAGCATTCCCACCATGCTATGAGAATTCCAAAACTTTGAGTCTAGAGCTTTAGGCTGCCCAGCCATCATACCATTTCTTTAGTACTGTTAATGATTCCACCAGTGAAATAGAACCTGGGCTTGAGCTACATGGAGTGGGATACTGTGACCATTTGAGCAGCCCATGACAAGGGGAGCTTGGTTGGAAGTGGCAATGTAATAGTTGGTTGGAAGATGGGAGAGTGTTTTTGGCAGGGACAGCTGTTGCCACCTGTATGGCCCTTTTCTTGGGTGCATGGTGTCCGCCTGGGTTTTGCCTCCCTTCTCCCTCCAGTGTCCATGGACAGACCACCTGACTATACCCTATCCTACCAGCAGTAGTGGGATGAGTTCACTAAAGGATCTCAGTCAACCTGGACTTGGGAAGTTCAAATTCAATCTTGATGTAATCGGGGGAGTCGTGAAGAGGCGGTGGTATTGTAGTATTGTCACTGGGCTAGTAGTCTGGAACCCCAGGTTAATGTTCAAATCCCACCGGGAAAATGATGAAATTTGATTCCCAGAATACGCTGGCCAATGATGACCATGTAACCACTGTCGATTGTTATTAAAAACCCATGTGGTTCACTGATGTCCTTTCGGAAAGGGAATTTGTTGGCTTTACCTACATGTGGATCCAGACCCACAGCAATGTGATAGTGGGCAATTGGGAATGGGCTATAAATACTGACCCAGTCAGTGATGCCCATGAACAAAACATGAGGAAAATCTGTCCGTCCTTACCTTCCCATCCCATTTGATTTGATGTGTTCTGTCACATGTACCTTTGTACAATGAAAAGTATTGCTTTGCTTGCTATTTGGACAAATCATACCTTCCATGAGTATATCAGGGTAATAGAACAAAATGCAGAATATAGTGTTAAAGCTGGCACCATGTTAGCCAACTTCCAGTCTTCCGGCACCTCACCTGTGACTACTAATGATACAAATATCTCAGCAAGGGGCCCAGCAATCGGTGGCCTAGCTTCCCACAGAGTTCTAGGTACATCTGATCAGGTCCTGGAGATTTATCCATTTTTATGCATTTCAAGACATCCAGCACTTCCTCCTCTGTAATATGGACATTTTTCAGATTGGTGAGGGCAGAGCGGTTGACGTGATCTATATGGACTTGTAAGGCGTTTGACAAGGTTCCCCATTGGAGACTGGTTAGCAAAGTTAGATCTCATGGAATATAGGGAGAACTAGTCATTTGGATATAGAACTGGATTGAAGGTAGAAGACACAGGATGGTGGTGGAGGGTTGTTTTTCAGACTGGAGGCCTGTGACCAGTGGAGTGCCACAAGGATTGGTGCTGGGTCCACTACTTTTTGTCATTCATCTAAATGATTTGGATGTGAGCATAAGAGGTACAGTTAGTAAGTTTGCAGATGACACCAAAATTGGAGGTGTAGTGGATGGCGAAGAAGGTTACCTCAGATTACAACAGGATCTTGAACATGGGCCAATGGCTGAGAAGTGGCAAATGAAGTTTAATTTAATTAAATGTGAGGTTCTGCCTTTTGGGAAAGCAAATCTTAGCAGGACTTAAACGCTTAATGGTAAGGTCCTAGGGAGTTTTGCTGAACAAAGAGACCTTGGAGTGCAGGTTCATAGCTCCCTGAAAGTGGAGTCGCAGGTAGATAGGATAATGAAGAAGGCGTTTGATATGCTTTCCTTTATTGGTCAGAGTATTGAGTACAGGAGTTGGGAGGTCATGTTGTGGCTGTACAGGACATTGGTTAGGCAACTTTTGGAATATTGCGTGCAGTTCTGGTCTCCTTCCTATCAGAAGGATGTTGTGAAATTTGAAAGATTTCCAAGGATGTTGCCAGGGTTCGAGGATTTGAGCCATAGCGGGACATTGAATAAGCTACGGCTGTTTTCCCTGGAGCATCGGAGGCTGAGGGGTGACCTTATAAAAGTTTATAAAATCATGAGTGGCATGTATAGGATAAATAGACAAAGTCTTTTCCCTGGGGTCGGGGAGTCCAGAACTAAAGGGGTTTAGTCCAGAACTAAACTAAAGGTTTAGGGTGAGAGGGGATAGATATAAAAGAGACTTAAGGGGCAACTTTTTCACACAGAGGATGGTACGTATATGGAATGAGCTGCCAGCTGAAGTGGTGTAGGCTAGTATAATTGCAATATTTAAAAGGCATCTGGATCGGTATATGAATAGGAAGGGTTTGGAGGGATATGGGCTGGGTGCTGGCAGGTGGGACTAGATTGGGTTGGGAAAGCTGGTCGGCTTGGATGAGTTGGACCAAAGCGTCTGTTTCCGTGCTGTACATTTCTATGACTCTGTGATTCTATGGAAAAGGTGCAGAGAATGGTCAACTCTGATATATGAAAGGTCCATTCGTAAGTCTGGTAACAGTGGGGAAGAAGATGTTCTTGAATCTGTTGACATATTGTTTCAAACTTCCTGCCCAATGGAAGAGACTATTACTGGGGTGGGAGGAGTTGGCTGTTTTCCCAAGGCAGCAGCAAGTACAAATGGAATCAATGGAGGGAAGGCTGGTTTGTCTGATGGACTGGGCTGCGTTTACAACTCTCTATAAGTTCTTGCAGTCTTGAGCAGATCCAGAAAGGATGCTTTATATGATGCATCTATAAAAATTGGTCAGAGTTATTGTGGACATGTCAAAGTTCCTTAGTTTTCTGAGGAAGGAGGGGCGTTGGTGTGCTTTCTTGACTGCAGGGTCAACATGGATGGACCAGGATGATTTGGTGATACTACTTCATAGAAATGTGAAGCTCTCAACCATATCCACATCAGCATCACTGATACAGACAGGAGTATGCCCTCCTGATGTCATGACCAGCTCCTTCATTTTGCTGACATTGAGGGAGAGATTATTGTCTTTGCACCATGCCACTAAGCTCTCTATCTCCTTCCTGTACTCTGTCTTGTTATTGTTTGAGATCCGACCCACTGCAGTGGTGTCATCAGCAAATTTGTAAATCAAGTGTGCACTGAATTTGGCCACACAGTCGTGAGTGTATAAGGGGCTGAGTTCATAGTCTTGCGAGGCACTGGTGTTGAGGATTATTATCAAGGATTGTGCTCTCCTCCCTGTATCCTACCTAGCCAATTACCACTGAGGCCATTCTTAGGCAGAATTAATTGCTGTCTGCCCTGAGGCATATACATGATTAATAACTAATTTTGAGGCTAGTGTCCAAATTTTGTAGTAACAGGCCCTGGAACAACATTAATTCCCCCCTCCGTAGAAGAGAACAAATGAAGGGATAGGTGAGGAAAACCAAACCAAGAAACTTAATAAATCATATTGCAGGAAATTTAGTCCCTAACATTAAAACATATTTTATGTTCCAAAAGTCCTCATTGTTTAGTCAACCTGAAATATTCAAGCTTCTGAAATGAAGCAATTATTCATTTTTTGCATCCAAATATTAGCAAGGGAATGAGAGTTCACATGCAATTGGGACGTGTACTTTGAGATTCAAATTACAAAAGGTTGTGCCTTTATTGAAGTTGAAGACCATGTGAATGTACTTTTGTTTGATATCAGTTGTATCAAAATGATCTGCATACACTAAAACTGGTTACTGTAAGCGCTTTCTTTCTTTGCTGCTCTTTTGGTTTACTGAATGAAATCACTGTGCTCACATTCAGATTCTGAGTTCTGTGGAGAACCTCACAGAGTGAAACTGTATGAATCATAAAGAAGGCTCTGTGCCCCTTATCCAGAGTTAACAACCAAAGGCAATGCCAAGAGCAAAACATTTGTGGGAATATAAAGTGGTCAATGGTACTTTTTCAAATTTTAAACGTAACTGAATTTCTTTTTCCAGTGGTTTTGAACGATAGCTGCTTTGGAAGTGTGTTTATAACTCTCGAAACCGGTTCTGTGCTTGCTTGCTGTTTGTGCTTGATTGCTTCCACATTTGTCCTTCTGCAACCAGGTGACCTGTTCCATGTGCTCGTGTGGGCCACTGTCTGTACGTATTCCTACAGTCAGGCTGAATGTTTTACCTGATTGGAGAGGGAGGTGAGGGTTGCAGGGTGCTTAAAAAAGGAAGAAAGAGAAAAAAAATACTTTTTTAATTGCACCATTTCCATGAATTTCTTTTGGAATGGAAAACTGTGCCATTTACCAATAGAGGGAGTTGGCTGACTTGGGCTACATCAAGGGCATGCCTTACATGTCAGACTGACAGGAAATAAAGCATATAGGGCCGAAAACATACTGGAACTAGCTAAAATAGCTCATCCCATACTTAGCATCTTCCCTGAGTTGTATTTGGGACTGGCAATGTTTCCTACTCCCGCAAGCTTATTCCATGGAGAACTTTTTTATAAAAAAATCAGTAGGTAAGGAGGGAAACTGGGATTTTCTATTTGACCTGTAGTTTCCTGAAGGAACAGTGGTCAGACCAGCAGTCAGGAGTTGGGCACACAGCAGCCAGCTTGTGGGTGGGGACTTAGCCAAAGATTAATCAATAGAGACACCTTTCCAACCTGCACCCAGCCCTGAGGCCACTTTCCCTATATTTAAACTATATTTTCAAAAATTGTGATTTAGAAGATGCTTTTTGTATTACATGGTGACATGCGTCAGAAACCTGAAGTATTTACAGGCTTTTTTAAAGTCCATAATGTTTTATTTTTAAAAGAAAGACTACAACAAGGGGACAAAACAAAACTAGATGTAAATTCAGTGACAAAGTGCTGTGTTAAGCCAATGGAATGACACACATGTAAATTGTCACGGCAACTTCAAATATTTGAAGACAGATATCACAAGTAATAATGTGGGGACTGACTGTCACTCCCCTAGCTTCTCCTTGCATACATATCTGTTTTACCCTCCAGGAATATCAAGAGTAGGATTTTAAAAGCCAATTTGAACTCTGCTGGAGAAGACCTGTGGGACTGAATACTGTTGTGATCCCAGCCTGTGTTTGAGTGTTGGAATACTGTGAAGACTACGGTCAAAGACCTCCTTTCTGTGTTGCAGCTGAAGACTTTCTCTAACACCAAACATTGCAAACCAGTGAAAAAAGGAAATAGGATGACAGAAGAACACACTCTTAACTGGAATTCATTCATAGATTCTTTCAGAGTCAAAAGGCATCAGAACTGCAATATCTCGAACAGTCTGCAAAACTAAGAATTGTAAAATCAACTGTTTAACTACCTGATGAACAGCTTGTACCCAAAACGTCAACTCTCCTGCTGTTCGGATGCTGCTGGACCTGCTGTGCTTTTCCAGCGCTACACTTTACAACTGTTTAACTACCATATCAATGCTACCAGGGATTTGCATTGCAACAGCTACAACATGCAATGATACCATCTTTGCAAACAAAGAACTGCTTTTTGAGCAGCGTGTTACACAATATTGTAGGAACATTGTAAACATGGGAACACTGTGCATGAATGTGCCGTGCAACTCTCTGAAGAAACTCTGAGATGCTTTGACAGGCGTAAGTTTTCCATTGTTAAAATGACAGAAAATTTGCATTCAGAGCCACATTGCCACCTGGCCTCGGCTTGTTGCATCTCTGTGTGGCCCCAAACTGGCACAACCCTCCACTGAAGATTTGTATATGAAATATTCCATGATCTCGAAAAGCTGAGAGAAGAAAGGAGCAGCAGAAGTGGACAGTGGTTCCATAATGCCACAATAATACCTGCAATAGCATGACATGGAAGCGAAGCTGTCATGTCTGGATAGTCCATAAATTGCACTTGTGTGCGAATAGAATTTACCATGAAAACGTCCTCTAATGAGTTCAGAGCCTCAACGTACATGACATTGAAAGAATATTTAAAGTTATCCTTTGTTGAATTTTGTGTAACAAAAGAATGATTAACAAGATTTTTATTTTCCCCAATGCTGCTGTCATATTCGATCTCTTTAGAGTAGAAGAATTTTGCTGTCCTTTTGTCGCAACATGGCTAATGAGGGCAGGTGCAGCTTGCACTGTGTCTGTTGGAAGTTAAACCTCACTACACCATACAAGCAACCATTGTACATCTAACTTGAACTACATAATTGGAAGAAACTGGTTTTGATTCTTAAACTTTCACAAAGGACCCACCCATGTTTATGCGTGTATTCATAAATGTGAAAAAGATACGGTATGGCAAAATGTAGTGCAGCCCAGGACTTTGGGACAAAAGTAATTGTTTCTTCCTTCTCTGCCTATAGTATCTTAATCTGGTTCTCGTGAAGAAAGCCACCAGAAATATGAAACTGTTTTAGGAACTACTTCAGCAAATATGCATTTCTTGCATTGTGTGGATTGTAATGCATTCATTACCAACAAATTATAGAATGTAAAACAAGTTTTGTTTAGAAATGTTGTGATCCAGTAAGAAGGAGTTGAATGGCTCCCCTCACTCATTCCTCATTCAAGCAGAACTGATTTTTGAAGGGGATAGTTTTGCCTTTTCAATAAGCTTATAACTGTTTATGCCATGTATTCATAGCAGATGGAATCAGACTGGTTTTCTTGAGCTTTATAAAGTAAAATATATTTTGTTGTACTCAACCCATTCAAAATAACATTGATAAAACACTCCCAATTTCCCACAAGTGCAACAGAAGCTTCACACACCAAAACAGAATGGAAGAACGCTCTAAATACTTTTGAATCTGGTAAAAATGGGGGGGTATATGCCTCTTAACGGTTGATAACCATCGTGTCAAGCTAAACTTGGCGGTCTTGCTGCTTTCAACATCAAAGCAGCTTTAAGGTGTTGTTAGATAATTTATATATTCTTCTGGAAGTACTACATTAAGTTCTTCTAAAAAAATACTAGGCCAGCTGGAAAGGCAAAATCATCTGATTTTGGTTCAAAATTCATAAGTTGTCTGGATATAGAACAACTTCATTTCAGGGTTTTTCAGCATCTCATGCTGCTTCCATTCTGCACTAAATGACTAATTTAACATAAAAAGGGCTAGTTGGCTAGCGGTCATATGATCTCTCTCCAAATGACCATTGGCCCAAATATGGTTGTGGCTTGTGTATTCCTGTTGTTTGGTCGATGTGATGAGGTTACACCTGAGCAAGTTCCTTTTCATCGCCAGTTCCCATTGATTAGGCCTGAGGCAGCACCCAGTTGAGCTGTCAGATGCTGGTCTTCATACTTTGCTGATGGTAAGCATTCATACTGCTTAAAAAGGCAGTTGTTCTTGGTGTAGCTCAGCAGAAGGGAGTTGCCATTTCACGGGTTGGTTTTGGAAAGTACTTAATGCAAATTTGCAATCGTCTTTGACTGTGACTCCACTGCAATGTGGCCTTTAAACTTTCTTTTTTTGAAAAAGTCCATTTAAGGGTTTCTAGCTGGGAAATCCAAAAAATTGTTCATTTCTATATAAAGAATAACTTCACAACAGAATAAAGAAAGTATTCAAGCCCAAAGAGCCTCCAATATCGTCTCATTCTCCGATTCTCGGCTGTGTGTGTATTGAGCAAAACAAAAAAGTTAATTTTATGTACCACTTCTTTGTTGCATTTTCCCTTTGCTCTTGACTCTCAAAGCTGAATGTGGACAATGTGCCAGATTATCACAATGCATTTGTAGTCCGCAGAAGTTGGCAACTTAATTTACCTGTGTCTCTGATTTCTGTCAGTCTTCAATGCAATTATAAGTGAGGGTGAGGTGGGAATTGAACCTATCGACCCTGCTAATAGTTCCATTAGTTGCTGAGATATCCTGGCAGCTGGGACATGAGTGTTCTTTTTTTGTTCCTTAAAATGTTTTTGAACTGCTCAATTAGCTTTAATGGAATAAGATGTACTTTTGTGATTATTGAAGACTATAGTTCTGTGCTAAAGTATGGAGTTCTTTACATGGCTATCGTCACTTAACATTGCAATGCACTTGGCTGTTCCCCTTTTTTTATCTGCTTAACATTAAAGTGCACCCCAGAGGTTTGCAATACAGATCAAAAAAATGAACAGAGAGAATAATAGCTGCTATCAAACTAAGATGATATTCTGGAATGTACTATTTAAGGTGCTGGATGTGTGTAAAGTGTATAGTTAGAGTTATAGAGATGTACAGCATGGAAACAGATCCTTCGGTCCAACCCATCCATGCCGACCAGATATCCCAACCCAAACTAGTCCCACCTGCCAACACCCGGCCCATATCCCTCCAAACCATTCCTATTCATATACCCATCCAATTGCCTCTTAAATGTTGCAATTGTACCAGCCTCCACCACTTTCTCTGGCAGCTCATTCCATACACGTACCACCCTCTGTGTGAAAATGTTGCCCCTTAGGTTTCTTTTATATCTTTCCCCTCTCAACCTGAATCTATGCCCTCTCGTTCTGGACTCCCCAACCCTAGGGAAAAGACTTTGTCTATTTCTCCTATCCATGCCCCTCACGACACTCCAGGGAAAACAGTCCCAGCCTGTTCAGCCTCTCCTTATAGCTCAAATCCTCCAACCTTGGCAACATCCTTGTAAATCTTTTCTGAATGTACAGTCAGCCTAATTATCTTACAGGTGATGTCATTTTAAATTGCAAGAGCAATCCTTTCATTAGCTATGATTGTACTAACTGAAATATTAACTCTCAGTTACTTCTTATCAACCAATGTACTCACAAGTGCATTTTATTGTATTCCTTCCTCAAAATGCAATACTGAGTAAAGGAGAAAACAAGCAGTCTAACATGTTCCAAATGTTGCAAATCTCTCTAGTAGAGCAAATTGAATTATGACAAGATTTAATACAGTAAATAGGGAAAGAATACTTTGGTTCTAATGTTTGTAAAAGAAAATCAATTTAAGCTTGTCACTGTGAATGAGGAGAGTACTTGGAAACAGATTTGTTTAAAGAACCCCTGTTTGGAATGTCTTGCCAGCAAGGGCAAGTCGTATCAGGGTTTATTGCATCTGTCAAAGAGAAAATAGACAAATTTATGAAACAGTGTTGCAGAACAAAGAAATTTTGGAGTACAGTTTCATAGTTCCTTGAAAATAGTCACAGGGTGGACAAGATGGTGATAAAGGTGTTTGGTTCGCTTGCCTCTATTGGTCAGTACATTGAATATAGGAGTTGTGATGACATGTTGCGACCATACAGGACGTTGGTTAGACCACTTTTGAAATACTGCGTTCAATTCTGATCTCCCAGAAATGCGAGTACAATTACAACATTTAAAAGACATTTGGGTAGATAGATGAATAGGAAAGGTTTGGAGAAATCTGGACCAAGAGCAGGCAGGTGGGAGGAGATTTGTTTGGAGTAATGTTCGGCATGGACTGGTTGGACTGAAAGGTCTGTTTCCATGCTGTGTGACTATGATTATGACTATAATAATTTCATTGGTACCCTCTGATGTGTCCAGTTTTTAATATGGAGATGTTCAGAGGGTTCCAGGCATAAAGGAATTGCCCAGAGGATTCTTCACTTTCACGGGCGATGGATTTGAAGTCTGTTGTGATGGAATCCAGCCCATGCATAACACTCATATAACGAATGTCAGGCCATTGCATGCAGTTCTGGTCTCCAAGTGTAAGGAAGGCACTTGTACCAAAGGCAGTACAGCAAAGGTTTCTCTATGATGACAAGCTGAGTACATTTTGGAATATATTGCAAAAAAGTAATTTGTGGTCAATTATAATTTTTTTTAAAAATTCCTAGTGTGGGGCTTTTGCAGGGACAAGTGGGGATCTACCATGGTGTGGTTTTTGAAGTGCGAGATGTTTCTGTATTTCCCTTTGTCCCTGATTATAGCTTCTGCCTGAAGTCTCATTCTTGTGTTAGTGAAAAGGAACTTGGCCTGTGAAAGAATCCAGATGCAAAGCAATTAAACATCAAATAATTTTTTTTGGACAGACTAGCCTATTAGAAATGTAGGAACAGCCATAGCTCACTCAGCCCTTCCAGCCTGCTCTCCCAGCCGGATTTGGTTAAGATCCTAGCTTTACTTTCATATCTACACCCACGTCTATTAAAAAATCTAGCCAGCTCTGCCTCAATAAATTCAATGACCCAGCCTCCACTTTCTTCTACAGAAGATAACTTCACAGACTGACAACCTTCAGAAAAATAACCTCATTTACATCTTAAAAGATATATATGAGTGTATGTACGCCTCCCTGTTCTGGCCTCTTCTGCAAGGGGAAACCTCTTAGAATCCCTTTATGCTTTTTTTTGCACTTTGTTTTACACTGGAATTTCTGCTTGTACCTGGAAAACTGTATGTAAATAGATAATGTTTATGATTGTCTTTTTACACACCAATTCTACACCAATGTTAAAGTTTTTTTTAATTTAAAACAAATAACAATTAATAGTTGAAGTATCCATGACCCAGCGCAGCTAATTTAAGCTGGAGGAAGGGTCACCAGAGCTGAAACGTTAAGTTTGATTTCTCTTCACAGAGGCTGCCAGATCTGCTGAGATTTTCCAGCAACTTCTGTTCCAGTTTGTAATCTCAGCTGTATTTAGTTTTCACCATTTCTGAAGCATCCTGATGGTTGAAGCACTAATGACCTGAAATTACGATGAATTACAAATAGTTCATCATTATTTGTCCATGTCGGATTTGTGATCAGAAGGGACCGTTGTTTCCTAATTGCTATCTTACCCTTTTCTGTGTAATTACAGTACTCGGCTGAGAAAGGTTGCTGCCCAACAAATAGCAAAGATCAAAGACAGTCTTTTCATTTCACAGGTCAAATTTACAGTCGTCACAGCAACTAATAGCATAGAAAAGTTATTTTACCCAATGGAGTGCAAACACTCCTTCAATATACTTTCTTTGAGCTCTATCTTAGAAGTCAAGGCATTTACCGATCCATGATGACTCGGCTAAATAGCCAGGGCGATGAAATAAAAGGAAATGGCAGTTTGTATGTCATTGAAAGGAGCCATACCCCTTCAGTCAGCTCATGCCGACTGATTGGTATTTAAATGCATGCGTCTGAACTGTATGTTTCATTGCTGGATTCACCTGCACAGCATTGACAGATGTTGCTTTAGCCAAGCTCCTGTCTCTGATATGCAGCATGAGAGAAAATGTAATGATTTTTAAAAATAATACAGTTGAAAAAAAAATTCAGAATGTTTTAAACAGGAGCAAAAAATGCTTAGCAGCACACCACTCGCTGTGTAATGGATGTTCTCTGCATCATTTTGCCTGAGTTGTCTTAAAATGTATGGTTGCTTCAACAGTAAGTAGATCATTAGTTTGATCATATTACCTCCTCAATATCAAAATCACTTCTTCCTCTAAAGAAATAACACTGAATGAAAAGAAGCAAACTTTTTTTTAAAAAATTGGCATTTGAAATAAAGTTCTTAAATCACATTTATGTGAAGCTTATATCGATAGCATAAAAGTTAAGCACCAGAGTATTAAAACATAATATGATAGGTCATTTGCTGAATGTAGTAATACGGCAGAGTTATGATTTAGAAATAATGTTTCTGCCAATTTTATTTCTCTACCCTGTTAGTTCTTTTTAATCTGCTCACAGTGATGATACATCCAGGAGAAAGTGATGGAATCACTACTGTGTGGTCACTTTTTGCTACTCTCGTGCTCTTTTAGTAGAGCATAACTGCAGAGGATCGTGAACAAATTCCCAAGGTATCTTCTCGACTTGACAAAAATATGTGGGAGTGTGGCATATATCATCTGGAATTTAGGCAAATTCCTAGCGGGAGACTGAAGTCTCAGAAATGTTTTTTTTATCCAGATTTTGTTGCCAGTCTTTAAGAGATCATTGGCAGATCAGAAGAAACTGACTGAAATTCAGGGTCAATATGTAATAAGTTGGAGGAAAAGGTCTCTCCTGAAGAACATCACTATATCGTGTCTAGCATGATGCAGGTCTTCAATTTACGGTAGAAAGAAATAGTTTTGATTTCAGTTGTGCAATATATCTGGTCTTCAGAAACCAGTGGAGTCATACTCATGGAACAAAATTGAACTTCTTAAATGAATGGGTTTGTTGATCCTGTGTTCCATGTATGTCATAAGCTTGAATGACGTACAAATCACTGAAGAGCTGTGTAAATATTATAGCCCTCGAAAGACAAGCAGGTTTTACGTGCATAAATACACAAGCTGAGAGTATCGGCTTGACGCGGTGGCTCAGTGATTAGCACTGCTGCCTCACAGCGCCAGAGACCCGGATCCAATTCCTGCCTCGGGCGACTATCTGTGTGGAGTTTGCACATTCTTCACGTGTCTGCGTGGGTTTCCTCCGGGTGCTCCGGTTTCCTCTAATCTAACCTAATCTGTTTACTTATCAAAGTGATGTCTTTTCATACGCTACACTGCTGCTGCTTGCACTGGCTGAGTTTACCACGCAGGAGTCTCATTCTCAACCTCTCCCCTTGCCTGAGACAATGGTGACCCTCTGTTAAGCTACGACCTGTTGTGTTTCTCTTTCAAATGAAAGAGAGAGCAGCCCCAGTAGGAATATGGTGAACTTTATTACATTAGAGCATTTGTCGAGCCTTTTGTCTCCCAGTCACAGTGGTACACCTGATGGCATCAATCTGTGTTACCATGTAATTGTTAAATGTGTGCATGTTGTTCACACTGGGAGTTTGTGTTTGGTTATTTGTCTAACGTTTGTGTCTCCTCTTTCAGCCGCACTGCAAGTTGATATCATGCCATCCCAAGGAGAGGTCAGTGTGGGAGATTCCAAATTTTTTCTATGCACTGGTAAGTTGTGACATGTCAAAGAATAAGGTCAGTAAAACAAATTCTATAAATGCATAGCACACAACAACAAAGATTATTACAACTGCACCAATGTTTCTACAGTTGCAAAATTGAATATAACAGATGATCCAGCATCTTCCTAAATAATAAGGTGCTCAACTCATAAACACTGCAAAGTGAGATCTGTTTTACTTTACCTCAGTGAGTAAACCACCCACTCTTTTTTTGTTTGATGCTACTAGTTCATTATGCATGTATTGCAGATTGTTTTCTGAGCAAATCTAAGAGTATTTGGCTCACTAGAGTATCCTCTGTGCACTATACATTCAAGTTCTTCAAAAGAATGTGTGCATGGACTGCACAGTAGAAGTTCTTCCTCAGTGAATTTAACTGAATGCCAAGAACTGTCTACAATATCAGGGCACAGTTTATCAGCACTTATTCATCAACGTGTACTTGCTGTGATTGATGGACAATAGTAATATCATAAACAGCCAGCTCCATGTAGTTCCAGGATAGGGATATTGATTATAGTCCTGGGCAGCCCTTCTGGCTTGCTGCAGTGACACGTACTGAATTTATCTTGTGCTTACAAAATAAAGTGAAGGAAGTCATTCAACCAAATTGATGTTATCCTTCTAGATTACTTTACTCTCTTCTGCAGTGGTGTCTAAATGTTTCCTAAATGAATCCATCGTCAAGGTTCCAACCACTCATCCTGGCAATCTGGTGCTCTGCTTGACTTCTCTTTCAAAAGAACTGTTTCCTGATGTTTCTCTGAAATTTGCTGTTCACACCCTTAAGGGAGAAAGTGAGGGCTGCAGATGCTGGAGATCAGAGCTGAAAATGTGTTGCTGGAAAAGCGCAGCAGGTCAGGCAGCATCTAAGGAGCAGGAGAATGGACGTTTCGGGCATGAGCCGCATCACCACAGGAGCCCTGAAGAAGGGCTCATGCCCGAAACGTCGATTCTCCTGCTTCTTGGATGCTGCATGACCTTTTCCAGCAACACATTTTCAGCTCTGTTCACACCCTTAACTCTCATCCAATTACCTTGCCATACCTCAAATACTGATCCCTGTTTATTCTTACAAGAATAGTTATCGCAGGAATGATTGAGCCCCCTGTTTCACTAATCATAGTAGAAAGGTATTGATACGATTCCACACATTACCTGTTAAATCCCTTTTAATACTGCTATCCCAAGTAAAGGTGAATTGCACCAGGTTACTTATAATTAATTCAAAATAATCTGTTTCTTGCTAATTCTTAATTCTTAAAAACTAATTCTTAAAATATTGGCAAACACTGGTTAACATTTAAATGATAACCTGAAATTAGAACTGTATGCCTTAGTCCTAAGCATAGACAAACACAACACAAAAGACAAAATCTCTGCAAATATGATGTTTTAAAAAACAAACAAATGTCAAAAGGAAAACACTCCTGTTGGTGAAGAATCTGAAAACAGTGGATGGAAGTTAATTGACCTGAGGAAGGGTCACTGGACCCAAAATGTTAATTTTGGTTTCTCTCAGCGAGTTTTGAGAAGATTTGTAGCTCAAGTTGAGGTTCTGGATGTAGGCTTACTCACTGAGCTGGGAGGTTCATTTTCAGACATTTCATCACCAGACGAGGTAACATCTTCAGTGAGCCTCTGGACGAAGCACTGCTGATATTTCTATTTATATGTTTGGGTTTTTGGGTCGGTGATGTCATTTCCCGGGTGATGTCATTTTATATGGTGATGTCATTTTCTGTTTTTCTCAGAGGAGTGGTTAAATGGAGTCCAAGTCAATGTGTTTGTTGAAATGCCATACTTCTAGGAATGCCATACTTCTAGGAATACTCATAAGTGTCTCTGTTTGGCTTATCCTTGGATGGATGTGTTCTGCCAGTCGAAGTCTCCATCCATCCTAGGATAAGCCAAACAGAGACATGCACGAGAATTCCTAGAAGCATGTCATTCCAACTGGAACTCTATCAACAAATACATTGACTTGGACCCCATTTACCACCTCCTGAGAAAAAGAACAGGAAATGACATCACCAACCCAAAAAACCCAAACATATAAATAGAAAGCAGGAAATAACAGCAGTGCTTCATCCAGAGTCTCACTGAAGATGTCACCCAGTGTGGTGATGAAACGTCTGAAAATAAACCTTTGATTTCTTTCCACAGATGCTGCTAGACCTGCTGAGCTTTTCCAGCAATCTCTCTTTATATTTCTGATTTACAGCATCCACAGTTCTTTCAGTTTTTATTGAGAGACTTGGGGTTCCTGGGGTTTCCTTCCTTTACTGACGACTTCGGTCTGTGAAAACAGAACACTAAATCCAGAAATTGTTGCCAGGCAATCACTAAGGCAGTGTCCTCATCATCTTTTCGGAACCATGAAAGGCTTTAAAACTCTATCCTACTTCCCTAAATGCTTTGCTTGTTTTTTGTCTTTAAAGTTACTTGAATTTCTGTAGACAGAAGATAGACTACAGCATACATGAAACGGTTGTCTTAATCTACAAGAAACTACATGGTGACACAAAGTGTCCAAACTGTTCCCTATCTCTCAATCTTTCACAGTCCATCAATATGTATGTATATTCCCAATATTCTATTAATGCTAAAGAATGCAGGGAGGAATGAAATACCGTCACTATCAGTAGAGAAGTAGTATTAGACAAACTAATGGGGCTAAAGACTAATAAGTCCCCTCACCCTAATGCATTGCATCTGAAGTTCCTAAAAGAGATACTTACAGAGATAATGGATGCATTGTTTGGAATTTTCCAAAAAATTATTGGAGTTTGTAGAAATGCCAGAGGATTCAAAAACTACTAATGTAAAAGCACTGTTCAAAAACAGAGAGGCAAGAAGTGTCTAGTTGTAAGACATCTACTATTGGAAAAGTATTGGAGTCAATTATTAAGGTAGTGATAGCAGAACATTTGAAAAATCAAAATACTTTTATATACGGTGGTAGAATTTGGACACCACTGACTGGCCAGCATTTTTATTTCCTGTCTGTAGTTGCCCTTGGAAAGGTGGTGGGGAGCTGCTGCCTTGAATCACTGCAGCTCATGAGCTGTAGGTTGACCTCTGATGCCTTCAGGGAGGGAATTCCAGGATTTTTGCTAATGAAGCAGAGTCAGCATAGCTTCATGAAAGGACAGTCATGCTTGACTAATTTATTAGCGTTATTTGAATAAGTCTTAACTAGAATGAATAAGGGAGAGCCCGTTGACATGGTGTATTTGGACTTCGAGAAGGTGTTTGACAAAGTAGCTCACAAAACGTCAAGTCATAAGATACGACCTCATGGTGTTGCAGGTAGTATATTGGCATGTGTAGAGAATTGGCTTATGGGAAAAAAACAGCGAGTGACAATAAGGGGCCCTTTTTCAAGTTGACCATCCATGACCAGTGAGTTTCTACAGGAATCAATGCTGGGACTGCAACTGTTTGAATATGTGTCAGTGACTTGGAGGAAGGACGTGAATGTACTGTAGCCAACTTTGCAGGCAGCACAAAAATAAGTGGAAAGGCGGGTTGAGAGAGGGATACAAACAGTTTACAAAGAGGTATTGATAGATTAAGTAAGTGGGCAAAAAGTTGCCCAGTGGAGGTTAATGTGGGAAAATATAATGTTGTTCACTTTGGAAGAAACAGAATATTACTTAAATAGAGAAAAACTGCAGAAAGCTGCAACATACAGTGGTAATCCAAAAGGCTGATGGAAGTTTGGTCTTTATTTCAAAGGAATTGAGGTGTAACTGTACAAGGTGTTAGTGAGACCATGCCTGGAGTACTTTGAGCAATTTTGGTCCCCTTATTTGATAAAAGATGTCACTTCATTGGAGGCAATTCAGAAAATGTTCACTCAGATGATCGCTGGTATGGAGAGATTATCTTATGAGCAAAGGCTAAATAGCTTGGGATTGTACTCACTGGAAGTTAAGAATTGAGGTGATCCCATTGAAACATGTAGGATTCTTAAGGGACTTAACAGGATAAAATTCAAGAGAATGTTTCCCCTCATGAGAGAGTCTAGGACCAGAAGACATAGTCTCAAAATAAAGGGGCGCAAGTTTAAGACTTTGATGTATTCTTGATCAATCGGGGATTTGAGGGTTATAGGGAAAGGGCAGGAAAGTGAATATGAGGAATGTTGGATCAATCATGAGTCTTTGAATGATAGAACAGTCTTAGGACAAACCAAGAAGCTAGAGTACTTTGACAAGGTTGTTTGAGGTATCTGCTTGCAAGACTGAAGAGATGTAATGCAATAAATTATTATTAATGGTACTTTCCTCTAAACAGATCGGTATGAATGATCTTCTTTGCGTTGTCCATGGTAGAAGTTTCCTAGGAGTGAGGGAAGCGAGGAAGATGCCAGGCTTGAACAAACAATGTTCTCCTCCAAGCCCCACATCATCTTGACTTGGGAGTTATATTGCAGTTCCTTTGCTGTCACTGAGTCAAAATGCTGGAACTTGTCTCCCTCATGCACTTCAAACTTGGACAGATCTTTCCTCTTTTTTTGAGAGCATTGCTGTGGGAAATTTGCTAATAATAAATTGGAGTTTTTGCACTTGGGAAGTATATAATCTCATCATAACACTTCTTGCTGATAACTCCAGCAGTGTTTTCTGCAGCACTTCATTGTCACACATCTCGATCACTTTTAATCATTGCCAAGTGAGCTCTAATGCAAGTCAGTACATTTTACATACATCAGTTTGACTGATAATGGCACTTGATTAATTTCTAGCCCTCATCCTGCCAAAGGCCATCAAAACTTAGCATTAGGTGCACTGAACCAATGGGAACTAAACTGTTCAATTGAAAACAATCATTTTGCACTCAAAAAAACTTTTCCAACCTTTAAAAACTATTAAATTGTTTAATAGAACAACCTTTGTATTCTGTAATACTCCGCAGTTCTAACCCTCTTAGCTATTTTTGTTCAGAATTGCTCTTCTGAATCACATAGTCCTTAGTGCTTACAAATGCTTTGCTGTGATCTGTAGTTCTCACTTATTGCAATGCACACCTACATAAACATATTCCCCTGGCCATTTTACACTCGATCATTTTCTCTCCACTCCAGTTCCTTTTTATTGAATCCATAGATTTTTTTCACACTGCTTCTGATAGTCATTAGCAGCAGTGAAGCTTATTGGATTCTGACTTAACAGGAAAGTGACACCATTAAAAATATAAAGGTGACAGATTTAGGAGAAAAATTCCACAAGATCATCCGTGACAACACTTGCAGTCATAGAGATTTCCACAGCATTTGTAATAAATTATGTGATGCTGAAGTGGTAAAGATAATAGCAGCTAAAACTCAGGTTATCAATCATTGACTTACACCAAAGATACAATAATCGAAGTCATATCAAGAGTTCCAAAAGCTAGTAAATCTAATAGCGTATAAAGACCATTGATAAAATTTAAAAAAAAAATACTTGGGGCAGAATACAGAGATCCCTCAAAATGTCAGTGTGATAACCTCATTGAAAGTGGAAGCATCTACCATTTAGCTAACAAAAAAATAATATTTTTTTCTACATTTTTGCAAGAACACGATACACCAATTTCTTTTTCTTTTTCTCCAGCTCTATAAGTTATGGTTTAGGGTGAGAGGGGAAAGATATAAAAGAGATCTAAGGGGCAACTTTTTCACGCAGAGGATGGTACGTGTATGGAATGAACTGCCAGAGGATGTAGTGGAGGCTGGTACAATTGCAACATTTAAGAGGCATTTGGATGGGTATATGAATAGGAAGGGTTTGGAGGGATATGGGCCGGGTGCTGGCAGGTGGGACTATATTGGGTTGGGATATCTGGTCGGCATGGACGGGTTGGACCGAAGGGTCTGTTTCCATGCTGTACATCTCTATGACTCTATGACTCTATATGTTACTTTTTGAGTGGGTTGTGAATGACAACATAACTCTTGCATTCATATGTACACAAATCTTTTGAGTTTTGTAATGGTCCAATATGCCATTTTGATCCCATGAATATCTTAGTTTAAAACATAATCTAACTATATTGTTCCATGTGGATCACAGCCATTGAAAGATTGATCTTTACTCTCAAACATCAACCTGTTAAGCCTGTGAAGAAAACCATTACCAGGGTCATAAAAAGAAATTGAGGATTTATGCCGATGGTTTTAATATTATTTGTTGCAGTCCAGATTTTGTCCACTTGAACTGAACCAAATGTTCAAATCCTTGGCTGGTCTAATTTTCATAAATCAGAATAACATAAGAGAGAGGAGAAAACCCAGGGCAACTGCGGAGTGTTTTTGAACACCATTCCATTATTGAAATGATTTATCTTTCACCCAGGCAAAAATAGAAATGGTGTGTTACACACTGTATTTAATACTTAATCAGAGCATGATGAGATGTTCTAGCTCAAGCTATTCTACCCTGTTAAGTGCCTGCACAGAAATGCAACCTGTACTGTAGTATAAATATCTCAATTGGGACTATAATTTACAGACACTTTTATGGGTAGGCAAGACCATAATTCCTGTGTTGTAGATCATTTGTCTTCCTCAAGGAATTTCCAGCATTTTAATCATGAGGTTTCCTTTGTAGCATTGATTAATGATAACACAAAGACATTTTCTCCTTTCTCCACTACTCCACTTAATACTGATTTGTTTTCTACTTGGTATTCTTGGTGCATGCATGTCAACAGAGTCTCAAGTCTGTCTGATTTTGCAGTCACTGAGCTTAATGGATAGAAGATCATGGGTGTGGATTGCAAAATTTCTAGGTATGCTTTCCTACTGTGTGTTAGATGGGCTGAAGTGGAAAAACCTCTTTATATTTGCACAACATATCATTTAGATCTAAAATAGCAATCAAATTGGTTGTGCAAGATTTTGACTTAATTTTTTATTGATATAGTAATGAAATTTACAATTTTAAAATGAGAAGCATGCAATGAATCATGTTTATTCAACATTGGATGGATTAAATTAGGCAGAACTGTAGTTAGAAAAATGACTACCCAATTTGAACTGTAAACTTGATTTGATTGAACAAAGTCTATTAAATGTCAGGAAGTTAATTGGAATGCAAATGCTGTGATTTTTGCACGTTAAAAGAAATGCTTAAATCATGGAAATTGCTCACTCATTTGGAGGTTTTTAGATCAAATGTTAAGTAGTTTTTGACAAAACAAATATTAAATTGGACATCACCTTTTCCAAGTATCTGTCCACATTTTCAGCTTTTATTATGTAAAGCCCTAACCCTATTGCTTTTATTATGTAAATTTTAATTTATCAGCACCAAATGCTCTGTCACAAAATCTTTAGCATATTATTAAAAGTAAAGTGCATGTAGCAAAGAAGATATATGATTGATTGACAACAGCTCTTACTCAAACTGCTGAAGACTCCAGGCCAGTGACATGAAATTGAGTACTGTCAGAGCACTCTGATTATAAATAGCAAGAATTGGGCCTTTGGAGTTTACTAACAATTATGCATGTAACTGATCTTGGTTATGCAAATTTTGTTTAACGAGTTGCTTCAAAGTTTTTGTAGTACTTCGGACTCCTGGTACCAACACTGCCTACATTAGTCATGGTGTGACTTGAATTAGAATTGAAATTGAACTCAGGATCTTCACTGTCAAATGCCTAGTAGTAGAAGATCAAAGAAAACATTTTTGTTAATATAATATCTGCTCAAGTAGCACTTTGCATAGAGTGTGCACTTTTGGTCTTTCTGACTTACAATTTAAAAGATACATGGGCCAAGTTAAATAGCTACCCTTGTGAAGAAATACTGAGAGGAATGCACGATTATCTTATATCTGTCCAATATAATGCAGGTAGCAGACCAGCTTCCTCCTGTCTGCTCATTTGAGCGACTATAGGGCTACTCTCATTAGAGACAGACACTGGGGTCATCATACCTCGAACGAGGGGAGAGATTGAGGTGGAGAGTCCTTCATGGTAACTTCAGCTGGTGCAGGACCTGAACCCACTCTATAGGCATCATACTACTTTACAAATCAATTGTCCAGCCAACTGAGCTAAACCTCTGCTCCAAAAGTGCGGGGACGGGTATAAAGGTGGTGGTGTTGGTCATTGAATACATTTTATGATAGAAGTGGACAAATTCTCATTAGACAGGAGAATCAGAAGTTAAGAAAGGTGATCATGGTTGATCTGTACCTTCCCTCCATTCCCCTATCCACTCATCCAACTTCCATTCCATATCCCCATTTTGAAGAAGAGGAAAGATTAACTGCCCAGTTTTAATCAGCAAACGTTTCCACAATCACTAATATTGAGTGGGCTCATGTTTGAGGCAGGGAACATGTATCAGTTATAGATTAGTAAATGCATATGTCTGGTTACATTCAGTGTAATGGTGAATTCCAGGATATCATAGCATTTTACAAGAGTAATTTTCAGTGACTCTCTCTCAGTATTGAGAATTGAATAACTTTCATATTGGCATCTGGTATCTTTACTAGTATGTTAACATTTTATATTTTTAACACTATCAATAAATAAGAGATGGAAACAGACTATTGGTTGTTATTAATAAAACAAAGCTTCAGTGTGCTCATAAGGCATTTCCCTCACTACAGTTCAAATGGTTTGATGACTGGTATGCCATATTTGAGAAATGTCATACAAAAGTGTAAAGCACATGCCTTCTCATGCAGTTCATCATAATTTCTAGTCTGTAATTTTAATTTGAGCATTTACAAAAGGCAAATTATAAAATATTAGGTATATGTAATTGAACCCAAGCAACAAAGGTACAATGAGTAGCTCCTAAATGGACAGACGCTAAGTCACCTTTGATTTCTAAACTGTCAATCTGCATTTCGTAGTTGCCTGAAGCATTGCATTGAGTACATAAGCTAAATATCTCATTATCTTTTTTTATTTTAGCGACTGGAGATGTTAGCAGCATTTCCTGGTATCTGCCTAATGGTCAAAAAATTGATCCAAATCAACAACGGATTGCTGTTGCGACAGTAAATGAAATATCCTCCAGCCTGACTCTCTACAGTGCCAGAATTGATGATGCTGGCATTTACAAATGTGTGGCAACATCAAAAGATGGGAACGACTCCGAGGCTACGGTTAATGTTAAGATCTACCGTAAGACATTCAGTAATTTTTTTTTACAAGTTTTATTTTGGATGGGTCTGTGCCTTTAAACAAAAATCTTAACATTGATAGCCCAGTTGCAACATCTCGATCACTTTTCTCAGTCTTCTGCAGCAATCTTCAAGGCCCCAGTCCACTTCATCTGAGGTCATTATGCCACAATGTGGGTCTCATCTGTGATGCATTCTCACTGCGTAATGCCACCAATACTTTGGCTAAGATGTGCAGTCCCCAGTTTATACCCCATTGATTCCTACTGTTTGGAAAGGCTGGTTGCTGGAGGCTTTGTTTATCCAAAAACTTACAACTTTGGAGTTCATCCTGAGGATCAATTCGAGCACAGCTATGAAATTCTCTGCATCAAATAATATTTTGCATCTTCTAACATTTAAACCAGTGGAAAGCTGCTATCCTGATGGGGCACTGGAAATTTTTACTTTGCCGATCCAAGATTGCAGTGATTATTTTTCCTCAAATTTTAACTTCCATCATATTTAGCAATTGTAAGTGAAAAAACCTACCTCAGTTACTAAAACAGAGGAAGAAAGGGAAAGAAACAAGATCCAAAGAGTATGAATGAAATTGTAAATACAATGAAAACTTCCTAAGTGTCTTGCATCTTCCTCTTTATTTTCAACAGAGAAACTTGAATTCAGAAATGCCCCTTCACCACAGGAGTTCAAAGTGGGTGATGACGCAGTTGTCATTTGTGATTCTGTCAGTTCACCTCCACCGACCATCACATGGAAGCACAGAGGCAGAGACGTTCTAATGAAGAAAGACGGTGAGCTAAAAATTAACCTATGATCTCAATTTTACAAACTGTGATAGTAAACTGTAAAAGTAATACTTTTGCAATTGTCAGTCTGATTAGTGGGTGATTAATTGTGGTTGTTCTGGCGTGCATTTTCAAATACTTAAGTTTAAAGTATTCAGTCTGTTTGTTCCTATAATCATGCTTCTTGGGCTGTGCTCATGACTAATGGAAGTTGATATTGATTAAAATAGCATTCGCTAACCAGCAAACAGTGCCCTTTTCTTTCCAACATTTGGACTTAATTAGCTCTGATTAGACTATCACATGAATGTGTTGCCCTGTTTTCAAAAAAATAGCAGCGTACTCCTGTGGATTGTCAGCTAGAATGGGGGTTAGGGGGAGAAGTCAGGATTTTAATGGGCACTTGGTTTATTGCACAACGAAAATGGATGTAAAGGTAGCTAAATGGATAATTTTTATCTTGTCAATGAAAGAAGTAAAATGCTTGCCCTGGTCTGAGATGAGGCAAGAATGGTTGAAGGTAATGGTAGGAAAAGGAAAAAGAAAATTGAAACACATCGATTCTTCAACTTGGATCTTAAAATATTATGTGGTTTGATAAAAGTGAATGTGGTCTAAAAGAGCTTGATGGTGTCTATAAATAGTTCCATTGAGAGGCTGTCAATTCTGTATGGGCATGATCAGGTTTCCACACTGAAAATTGGTATAATAATGGTGATAATGTTACGTGGGCTGGGGAGCATTCAAAGTGGGTGGACTATCATTTTTTTTTAGTCATTCATGGTGGATATTCAGCAGTGATTTGAAGAAACCTAAGTGATGCCCAGACGTTAAGGCTGAAACATTTGCAGTCATCGTCAGTCAGAATTGCCAGATGATCTCACCTCTGTCTCTTTCTGAGATTCCCTCCACCTAATATGAGATGGCTGAAGGAACCTGCTACTACAAAGGTAACATCCCACCAATAGCACAGACAGGCTGTGCCCCAGAACTAGCCACTCCTTGAATTACACTATACCAATGCAGGTACAGCATTGACATGTATCCAAAATGGTGAAAAGTTGCCCATATCCATGAAAAGCAGGACAACTCAGCCAATTACCAGGCCACCCATCTACTTGATTATCAGCAAAATGTGGGAAGGTGTTGTTGACAATACTTCCTAACAGTATATGTAAAGCAGTAACCTTCTCACTGATGTTTAGCTGGGATTTGGCCAATACCACTTAGCTCCTGTCCTAACATGGACAAACCTTGGCAATAGGTAGTGTTTGACCAGGCATAGCATTACAGCATCTAAGCAAAAGTGAAGTCAAAGGGAATTGGGAACACTCCTGCTGTTTTCCTTCCAATCTAGCACAAAGGGAAGCTGGTTAAAACAGTTGACGGTCAAACAACTCAAATCCAGGACATTACCCTGAGGAACTCCTACAGCAGTGTCATTGGGCCAGTTGTCTTCAACTCCTTTATCAATGATCATTCCCTCTATCATAAACTCCAGAGGTTGGAATCTTTGCTGATGGTTACACGACATTCAGCACCATATGTGACACATCAGTAAGCTGTGCATGGTCAAATGCAACAAGACCTGGACTGCGCTCAGATGTGGAAGATAGCTAGCAATTGTCTGGAATGTGTGTGAAATGAATACTAATGATGATTTCCAACAAGAGGCAATCTAACCATTTCCCTTTAATAGCAAATTTCCCAGTACTGACATCATGAAAGGTTACTACTGATCAGAAGTTGGACCAGCCATGTAACTAACGTGGCTCCAAGAACAGGTCAGAAATGGAAATTCCTGTGAGGCATAATTCAACTCCTAACTCCCACCGTCTGCAAACATGACGGAATGCTTTCTGCTTGCCTGGATGTTTGACATATCATCCACTACCTTTAAACATTCGCTGACTCCACCCTTGATGTACAGTGGCAATAGCATGTATCACCTAGAAAATCCTCTTCCAGAATCACAACAACCTTCTCTTTACTCATCTGCATCTTTCAAATTTATATCCTTTACAGATTGTGTAATCTTTCCATGTTATTAATTCTAAAGTGTATTACATCACACTTCATTGCATCAAACTCCATTTGCCATGCTTTTGCCCAGTTCACAGGAACATAGGATCCCTACAGTGAGGAAAAAGGCCTTTTGGCCCATCGAGTCTGCACCGACCACTGAAACGCATCCCAGCTAGACACAACCCTCACCCTATCCCTATAACCCTGCATTTCCCATGGCTCATCCCTGGACACTATGGGATAATTTACCATGGCCAGTCCACCTAACCCGCACATCTTCGACTGTGGGAGGAAACCAGAGCATCTGGCAGAAACCCCTGCAGATGCAAGGAGAACATGCAAACTCCAGCTAGTCACCCGAGGCTGGAATCAAACCTGGGTGCCTGATGGTGTAGGTAGTGGTGGTGGTGGTCAAACAACTCAAAGTCAGGACATTGCTGTAGGAGTTCCTCGGGGTAGTGTCCTTGGCCCAGTCACCTTCAATTCCTTTTTCAATGATCGTCCCTCTATCGTAAACTCAGAGGCGGTGCACTGAGCAGTGCAAACCAGCTTGCCTGGAATCCCTAAAACGTAAAGGTGGCAGAGCAAATTGTTAAGGTGGTTACAGACACAAACAAGAGAATGGAATGTAAAAGAAAAGAGATCAAGTGGAAATTTTTACATCAGTGGATAGGTTCAGCTGGAATACTGAGGACAATTGTAGGGCACTACGCCTTGAAGGCAGATGTATAAGCTTTAGCAAGGGAGAAGGTTTTGCCAGGATTTACTAGAGTAGGGCACTTCCTTTATAAGGAAAGGCTTGTGGAACGTACAAGGTTCAGAGGTAACCTAATAAAGGTTTCAAGATGGGAGCTACATTGAGAATAGGTGGAGAAAGACTTGTCCCTTTTGCAAGAGGTCAGAGAGAAAAGGTCATCGACAGAGCAAAATATGAGGCTAGTTGTTGAACATGCATGATTATGGACAAAAAACAGGATTAAGGGTCCAGACATGACTGCTCTTTTAAAGAGGTCAGACAGGGCAAATTGATTCCTTCTGTGCTGTATGTTTCCATCATTCTAAATAGACACACAGTTACACAGGCGGGGTGGAGATGAAATGTGCCATGTCATGGCCATACACACGAGGGCCAGATGGAGAGGCCAATAACAACTGTCAGTACGATTCTTGTCAGTTGTCGTCATCATTGGCCCCTCGCAGACGAGAATGACCCTCTTTGCACTCTCGGTGAGTCCATAGGTGGCTGCACAAACTGATAAACAGGTGCAGCAGCTGTTACACTTGGGGCAGGTGATCACAGGACAGGGGTGGGTGGGGCATTGGTGCAGCAGCACACTCCTTTTATTGTTTTTTGCCTGGCTTCTGCTTTTTCCTGACCACAAGTTTTGTGGTGCTCAGATACCACTCCTCCACTTTGGATGCTCTTGGGTCAGTGAGAATATCCCATTTGGCCAGTGAGGCCTTTAGGGTATCCCTGAAGCACTTCCACTGTCCACCTAGGACTCTCTTATCATTTCAGAGCTGGGAGTAGACCACCTGCTTGGGGAGTCTCGTGTTGGTCATACTGACGGTGTGCCCAGCCCATCACAGCTGATCAAGGAGGGTCAGTGCATCAATGCTACCGATGTTGGGTTGAGGTTGCTGGTGTTGGTGCGTCTTTCTTGTCTGTATCACTTCAGTGGTAGCAAAGAGTGGGCTGCTGCCCTCTGCGGCATGCAGATATGGGGGATGTCGGACCTGGTCAGTTTAAATTCTATATTTGTAACCTGGTTAGGGCCTTAGAATATTTAATGTGGAAATTGTGGCAGCTGTGATCATTCAGAGTTTATTTCTAAGCTTGAGGGCCAGCAGCCAAAGAGAAATATAAAGCTTTGTCGGGAAGCCTTGTGTATTAATGACAAATTAATTATCCCCATTAACAGCGGTGTTAAATAGATATGATTCATTTCTGAATCATAGAGGTAAGCACACAAAGAAGCTGGAACCCAAACCTAATCAAGTCTGCCTTGCAAGGTTCATTTCTGCTTGAAATTGTTTACATCTGTGAAATCCTTTTCTCGTTGGTCTTCGACTGCCAGGAACATTTCGAGGTTGGTCAGTTGTGATTAGTATGAAAGACTGCATTTTCTAAACCTATCTTAGTGCCAGCTGGATATCAAAGCCAAGCGAGAGATCAGACAAGACCGACATTCTTTTGTGCTCCTGTTTTCCTGTGTGGCTCTGTGGCTGAGGGGCTCTGTAACGTTCAGTGTTGCATTCTTTCAGAGATCAAGTAAGGCAATCATGGTCCTAAACCGGTGTGTCACCATTGAATTGTACTCGGCAGTTACGAAGGAGGTATTGAGAACTTGTCTTGTTTTTTAAGCTTGTCCTGGATTGCAGAAGCCAACTAAGTGATGGGTTAAAAAGAAGATGAAAACAAACACCATATGTGGAAAGACCGGTACCTGTCTGGTGATTGCTGAAAGTGGAGATGTTGTAGGAGAGTGGCCCAGTGACTCGTCCCATAGCAACATGCCCATAATGTTGTTGAGTGGAGGCAGCTGTTACAAAGAACAAAGAAAATTTACAGCCCAGGAACCAGCCCTTTGGTCCTCCAAGCCTGAGCCAATCCAAATCCACTGTCTAAACCTGTCGCCCATTTCCTAAGCATCTGTATCCCTCTGCTCCCCACTACTCATGCATCTGTCCAGATGCAACTTAAATGAATCTACTGTGCCTGTCGCTACTACCTCTGCTGGCAACGCATTTCAGGCACTTACCACCCTCTGTGTAAAGTACTTGCCATGTGTATCCCCCTTAACTTTTCATCTCTCACCTAGAAAGTGTGACCTCTCGTTACTGAATCCTTCACCCTGGGAAAAAACTTATCTCTATTTACCCTGTCTATGATCACAGTCATTGGATTCGTGTTAGCTGTAGGAACCTTGCAGCTAATCATGTAGCTCCACATCATCATATTTGTTGACCCAAGTCTTTGTCAGCTTTCTGCACGTGGTGCAGCCAAATTTGCTACTGGCTGCTGAATCACTGCATTATAAGCAGTGACTCTGAAGAAAGAGTCAGCTTTACTTGTGCTCTTCTGAAGAATCCTCCAGCAATATGCCACCTTGGCAGTGGCACCCACTTTCCATGAAATAATTAAATTCGATTTTTAAGTTTTGATATTGAAATGCTGTAAAAAGTTCCCAGTCTTCTGTGAATGTTGATTTATGTCCCACTGACTGTAGGTACAGGTCTTAAGGGTACACACTTTCACCTCATCTCATTTTCACACACTTTCTAGCATCTTTTCTTTAATCCTCTTTATATCTAAAAGACTATAAAGTCAGATTCCATTGGTGTATTGATGTTACTGGATGGAGAAGGGAGGAGTAACAATTTAATAATTTAGTATCGGACAACAACTAACAATAACTAAATACCAAGAATAAAAATGCATGTGTCAGAATCTTGGGAAATTAGTTGCAGGTTGAAGTGACTTCTCTCGGTTTAATTAAATATGCATCTGTATTAAACGAAATCTTTCTAATTCCCACTTTCTCAACCTCAAAATAAATCTGGAAGACAGATCCCATAGCGAGTAATTAACAAATTCCTGATTTATTACTTTCCATAAAACAGCCCGAAAGAGGATTAATGAAAACAAATATCAGGTTTATGAAGTAAAGTTGACTCAGGCATTGCATTTGATGTGATTTATGAATTCATTCTGTAGCAGTATAATTTTACTTCACACAATATACATAATTAGCAATTTCTAGCTCAAGGCATACTGTGTCCCCCTTTGAATTCAAACAAGGTTTAGGAACAGGCCATTCAGCCCTTGAGCCTGCTCCATGATTCTACATGCAATAAGATCTCTCTGCCTGGTAGTGGTTGGGGGTTCAGGGAGGGGTAAGTGGGGGTGAGGTGGCAGGATTTGAGCCTGTGTCCCCAGCTGGGTGTCTGGATCATCAGTCCAGTGATAATACTAGTAGGCCATCACGCCATTTTCAAAAAGAAAGTTGGAAAATTTCCACCTGTTGATTAACCACCTTTGCGACTTTGAATAATAGAATTTAAAGCATTAAATTTAGAAGTTAGAACATTAGTTTATGACTGTTAATTCTGTCTTGCATATACAAATCATGCAGTGAATTTGTATTGAAATCTCGCTTTTTTTAGTTTCTGCCCATTACCACACACAACTTGTTTGTGCTTCGATTGTTGGGATCACCTGACAGTTTTCTGTGTTACACAAGAGTTTTTGGAAATTTTATTCAGTTAAGCCATTTCTTCTTTCTACTCGAGAGCTTCACATGGTTCTATGAAAGATAATGTCCTGCTAATCGAGCTCCTGTCAGTGTGAGCTTGATCTCTGTGAATGTTGTCAGTGTTAATTTTATTTGCAGACCTTCTCATGACAGACCTATAGTTGTCATTCTGTTTTAGCAGTCGACATGCTTATGCATGCAAAAAATATTTTATGCGAATTTAATTTCCAAGTAATTTGAGCAAGAAATTATCTCCTGATTTTATCTACGGTCATGAAATCAGTGTTGGTGCACTGTTTCCATGGTGTGAATGTTCTGTGCAAGCCCTTCTTTATTGTACTTCTTGCACAGACCAATTTGAGCATGTTTTGACAGCTACTCATTTCCTATAACACGAAAGCTCAGACATGAGGTATTTAAGCAGCAGTTGGCTAAAGAAATGGTCCACTGCAGCTTATCCTACCAGCATCTTGCAATGTAAAAATCTCATGAGAAGATTAAATCCTTCCTATACCTGCTTCCACAGCATCAGTATCCGCAACTGCTACTCCATGCAACCCAGCAATTGTCACATTGACCAAGCATTGCTACCCAGATTTAACCGTGGTACGTGGTGTTAAATTGGGGCTCACCATTTTACCACTTGCTCAGGTCTTAACAAAAATACCTTGTATTTCCAGTGTGTCTTTATTTTATAAAATTACTTAAGGTGCTTTACAGAGAACTGAGAGAAGCATTTATTGAATTTGTAGCTAAAGTTAATTCCAACAATCATCCTCAAACCTAATTGTAACAAGGAATTCCGTAAATAGAAAGTAAAATTCAGCACAATGACAAAAATGAATTTGTCACTTTACGTGGTACAATTATAGGTTTTGGACAAATGTTTCAGCTGTCAAAAAGTGTCAGTGAATTGAATAGAAATGATGGTTCCTGTGTCTTACAATGTAATATTGTGAGTGTAGCTCATTAATTGTGCTATTCATGCTGGTTGCACACTTGTTGTTAACGTGATCAAGTAACACCATGTTGACGTGCTGCTTGGATCTGAATCAACATCTAAGGCAAAGCTACCTCACCCTTTTTCTGCTGTGACCCTGTTTTAATATTTCACATTTGGTCTGATCCAACTGGGAAGATTTATGGTTTGGGTGTTCAAATAGATATAGAATCCCTACAGTGTGGAAACAGGCCATTTGGCCCAACAAGTCCACACTGACCCTCCAAAGAATAACCACCCAGACCAATTCCCCTACTCTATTATCCAATATTTATCCCTGACTAATGCACCTAACCATCTCTGAAGGCTATGGGCAATTTAGCATGGCCAATTCACCTAACCTGCACATCTTTGAATTTTGGGAGGAAACCCACACAGACATGGGGAGAATGTTCAAACACCACGCAGACAGTCACCCAAGGCTGGAATCGAACCTGTGTCCCCAGTGCTGTGAGGCAACAGTGCTAACTAATGAGCCACTGTGCCACCCTGATAGAGACAATAGAGAGCAACAATACAGACAAAAAAAAGCACACATTAAATATCAACTGTTTTAGGCCCTACTGGTGTTTGCACTTAAGCCTCAGATCATTAGGCCATGCCCCCAAACAAAAAGCATTTAAAGGGACCTTGCAGCAAATTAACACTGGTTATATCAGAGTTTTCAAACTATGCTGTTGCTGTCTCGGAGCTGGCAACAACACTTATTCGTCCCAAAATTCCATGAGGGAGAAGCAATCCATTGTTTGGAAACTTTTGGTATAAGGTAATATACCAAATTGCAACCCCCTTGTCCATTTTTATTTCTGATCACATGATGTGATCTGAGAATCCAAATATCAAAATGGAAATGTGCTATATCTTTGTTTTGAAATCCTTTTAGGTATTTGAGATTAGCTTTTGAGCAACTTGCCAAAAAAAAGGGTAGAATTTGTAGATTCTGTTCAGGATTTAATAAAAAGAACTTGTAGCTGCATAGTGCCTTTAATGTAGAAAATTGCTTAAAGTGTTTACAGAGAATGGAGAGAAGCATTTATTGAATTTTTAAGCTAAAGTGAATTCCAATAATCGTTCTCAAACTTAATTGTGGCAAAGAAATTCTGCAAATAGAAACTCAAATTCAGTACAATGAGGAAAACAGATTGGTTACTTTATGTAGTACAATAGCTGGTTTTGGATAAAGAATATAGCTGTCAAAAAATGTCAGTTATTGGAAGTGATAAGTACCATGTATTACTAAGTTGTGTGTGAACTAGAAACAAAATGGACACCTAGCTCACAAGACACAGATTAACTTCAAGGTAATAATTGTAGGAATTATCAAGCAGCAAACTGGGTTTTTTTTTCTGTTGGGTAGAGCAGATCTCCATTTCTTTCTTTCTGTGTCGGTTTTTACTCTTGGTGGGGTTTGGATGTGACCTTCATGAGCATGTCATTCAGGCAACTGAGAATGAAATATTTCCTTTTGACAAATGAAACAAAAATTGGTCATTATGAGTACAAAGCAGGATTTCATGTTTGAGCTTGTACCAACATTCATGGTAACACTATCACCCAGTCAAAATACAACCTTTGGATCATCTTATTAAATAGGTCTATTTGTATTATGTTCCCACCATTCCATTTGTCCAGGAACCTGGAGATTGTGACAATTCTTGGGAATACTATAGGAGAAGCAAACTGTATTTTAATGAGAAATGCAGTCCCAGTTTATGAACAAGGAAGAGAAATAGCATCATGATTGAAAGAAAAATGGTCTGAAGGAGAAAGCTCCAAAGTTAGAGAGTAGAAATCTTTAAGCTCTGGGTTTGTGAGGTAAATTACTTCGATTGTATTGTTTTTATAAAATATGAGTACTGATGATTTCCATTTTTTTTATTTTAGATCGTTTTACTATGCTTCCCAACAACTACTTGCAAATTCGCCGTATTAAGAAGACAGATGAAGGGACTTACAGATGTGAAGGAATAATTGCTGCCCGTGGTGAAATCAAATTCAAGGATATAAGGGTTATTGTTAATGGTAAGTTGTTTAATTCTCAATATTTTGGTCATTAACCCAGTTTGGTAAATTGCACAGCTCTTCAGTTTAAATAAAACATTGTTTAAAGCAAATGTATGCAGTTGTTATTTACCACCTCATCTCATTTTCCAAGCTGTTTCATAAACAAAAGCAACAGTTTGCATTTATATTACACTCCATAAATAGAAGTAATAAAATGAAGGCTGAATCCAGAGGAATAGAAGACTCTGAAGGGGATATAAAAATAAATCCTTGGGACTATGGAGGTAATGATGTGGGAAGATAGAAAAACATTTGCTATAAAATGACCTAAATGTGCTTGTGTATATGAGCGGGTAAATAGAAACTAAACCATGAATGGGCAGTCATATGTGACTTGAAAACCGAGAGGCAATAGGGGATGTCATGGTGAAATGTTGCAGATGAGGGATAATGGACCATGGAAAATGGCATTCATGATTATTCATTGTTTTTTATATATTGTCACCTTACATGGTATTCACACTCTTTTGTTACAGTTCCTCCCAGCATACATCCCCGAGACATGGTGGTGAATGCCACAGCGCACAGTGGCCAGTCTGTGACATTGACTTGTGATTCAGATGGATTCCCACAACCAGAGGTGACCTGGATGAGGTAAGATTAATAAAATTTGAACAAGAATTAAGATTATTCTGACTGCTTTGGAATTGCTTTCTGTTCAGCCAGTGATAATTGAATCATTGAAAGGTTCCAGAGATCTTTTCCATTGAATAGATTTCAACTTGTTCCTCTAAATATATTTTTTCAAATTATGGAATATAAAAATCAATCAATAGTATTTTTTAATATCTAACTTGAGTATTAGTAACTAAAACACTTCTCAGTGAAGCTTTTTGTCTTGTGCTCATTAGGATAATACATAAGAAAACAAATTTACCGGGAATGCGAACATTTGCACTGTGTGGGAGGAAAGTACTGATTGGTTTCCAAGTGCACGCTGATAGAGGAATTGTCATGGAGAATGTCCCGGTTCAAGATGATAGACAATTAACAGTCAGATTTGTGTAAATTTTAAATCAGTCAAGTTGACAAAGTGAACCAGGCCAAAGACTGTCACCTATTTTGTTGGGTATAGTGTTCACATGTTCTTTCTGTCTGCAAACAACAGGTCCCTGTGAATTAACAATTCAAATACTGTAGTTGCAAAGTCTGTTGGATTGTATCAGATAACCTTCAGATGTTCACAACAAGCAAGTTGCTGACTGTACCCAATCAGTTTGCATTTGCAAAACCTGTAACACAATTAGTAATATTAGATGTGATTCCTCACTTGGGCAGCATTTGTAGGGTAATCATGAGTATGCTAACCATTCCGCTGACGATCAGTTTAGGATTGTGTCAATTGAATTCAATGTATTGGAAGCTATATATACCATTGTCTTTTAAGCTCTTTAAGGAATAAATGTGCATGGTAACTGTTCAAATCCGTGAAATAGGTGACAGCCTTTCATTGATTCATTATGTGCAGCACACATGTTAATATTCCCCTTGAATTTCTTTTTTTGTGAATTTTCCTGATGACTGTACAACAGAAAAAACTGACAAATTGTTTTTTTTACTTTTCAGCAGATTAGTGGGTGATCAATCAATTAATCTTGAATCTGAAAATAAATTGTTGCTGCCTTAAACCAATTATTGACTAACATAAGAATGTTTCTTCTTCTGGTGTTTGTGAAACTAGAAAAGAAAGCAAGTAATACTATTCATTTCTTTCCGAAACAGTTTCCAGTATCAGTTAACCAGCTTTTCAGCTGTGATTTTGAATTAGTAACCACTCTTCTTGTTTTGTGAAATGGATACCTAAGTCCTTTCACTCCTCCATAGATCCTTTTTTTCTCCAAGAAAATACTCCCAGTTTGCTTTGGTGAACTCCATCAGCCACAGTTTTGTGTGCTCACTATCTATATTCCCACATTATCTTCTGCCCCCTTTCTCTCATCTTGTAGAATCATTTATTCCCTATAGTGTGGGAGCAGACCATTTGGCACATTGACCCTTCGATGAGCATCACACCCAGACCCATACCCCCTATCCCTGTAACTGCATTTCCCATGGCTAACCCACCTAGCCTGCACACCTTCGACACTATGGGTAATTTAGCATGGTCAGTTCATCTAACCTGCACGTCTTTGGATTGTGGAGAAAACTGGAGGACCTGGAGCAAACTTCACATAGACAGTCGAACAAGGTTGGAATTGAGCCTGCGTCCCTGGCACTGTGAGGCAGCAGTGTTAACCACTGAACCACATAGCTGCTTGGTGCCTTTTGCAACTTGTGTAAATGTGAATTCACTTTTTCACTCCGGTTGTTAATAAATAGTGAAAAACAAGCCCACTGCAAATCCCAGGGGAACACTAGTTGTCACATTCTGATAATTGGCATATGAACCTTTCATTTCTATCCTCTGATATCATGGTCACATTAATCGTCAATGACTTATTCCAAGGTTCTTTCCTTGCGGACTGATTTTTTAAAAATCTTCTGTGCAGATCCTGAGCAAATGTGTTCTGCAAGTCCACCAACACAACATCCCTTAACTCTCCCCAGTCCACGATTCTGGTGACTCAAAAAAATAGCTCTACAATTACTCAGACGTTACCGACCTTTCAGCATTTTTGGAATTTGGATGTACAGTGCTCAACTCCCTTCACATGATCTACTTCAGATTGCAAACTGTTTAATGCCATTGCTTATAGCGTTAGCAGGGACTGAGCAGTATATTGACTGATTCTTTTTTGTGATGATGCAGAAAAACACCATTCAACACAATCCAGAATGGTTTATCGTCATAATCAATGAAATGTACACACAGCATACATGTATGCATACATGTCCTTTATCATGCAAACACATAGCAATTTGGTTTTGTGGGATCCATTCAAGATAACAATGTCAAACCAAATTCATATTAGCTGACAAATGTAGATGAATCTCCTGGTTTTGCTGGTCAAGTGACAAATAAAAGAAGAGAAAGCAAATGCTTCACTGCTGCATTTCAAGCAAATATGCGCACTTTTGTTTTTCCTCCTAATCCTCCTCCTTGCAATTCTAAAAGAAAAACTGAATCATGTAAATACAGTCCCACAGATGCAGACAACCCTCTAGTCCTTCAACCAAGTGTCCTTTCTTTCATTTTTTGGGCTGTAATAATGAGAATTGATAAATCTCTATGGCTGCATAGACGAGCCAGAGCTTTGTCTTCCTCACTATCATACTGAAACAATATCCAGTAGGCAACGTTAGGTAGTGACCAGCTACAGTCACCTTGCCTGGTTTCTTGACACTCTCACTCCTTTCGCCAACAAAGCCTAGAGCCATGTGGCTAATTATACTGGCTCATTGGGATGATAATGGATTGAGATCAACTGAAACTTCATGATCTGCAAGACGTTTTGTCAATTTCTGATGGTAGTTGTGCTCCAGATAATGAATAGACATAAATAATAAACATGATATGACTGTAACACAAACCGGATGGGAAGAGGATACAGAACAAAAAAATTCAACACAAATAGATCGGCATTTTTTTAAAAATGCAACTGTTTGTGGCTTGAAACGAATGTTGACAGACCCATGAGCACATGAAATTGGCTGGTTGCAATGCTGACTTTGCTCACCATAGGAAACTAATTTACAAACGAAAACATGACTTCAGTAGGTTTATTTCTCCTTTGTATATGTGTTAGAAGTGGGATTGATCTGCTGAAGAGTGGCAATATTTTTCAGCTCCTACTTCTGCCCTCATGTTCCAGAATAGCATTACAGTGTGTAAAAGGATGGCTGAGCAGCTATCTGTGTCAAGCACAGGATAATTGCAAAGTACTGGAAACATTTTATATGCCTTTTGTTTTCCATATGCCAATTCATTAAATACCACTAATAGGATTAAAGAAATGTAGTGTAAGTTCACAGGCGAACTGACTATGAATGGATGCTAGAACATTAAAAGTTGCATAGGAGTCATTATTTTGAATCTTTTTTGGGTATTGTATCTATTTTTATAAAGACCTAAATTAAAAATTGCATCAGAGTTCAGAAAGTACTTTGGAATATTTACATAGAGCTGTATAATGCATTTTTCTGAAATCCACTGTTAATGAATGAGTTAACTCATCAAAAGCAATAAATGAAGTGAGGGAGAGTAAAATGTCAAATATGTTTATGAAGTGTTGATCTTTTAGTACCCGGTGCCATAATCTTCTGACCTGTTTTTCAATTTTGTTTCAAGAAAGGGTATATTAAAATGATTTGGTGTTCCGTATAGTCATTTTACCACAGTGTATAGCCAACAAATTAGTTTGTCTCTTATTTCTTAAGAGTAGATGTGCGTCATTTGAAATCCTCAAGACCTTTGGCATTGAGCTAATCATAACTGTTACTAAAACAGCACGAGGCGGTTTTTTTGATGAATTTCTAAAATATATAGTAGCTGAAGACGAGAAGAAGGCCGTCACGCATTGTGTTGCTATGTGCTCTATATCTGCAATGCATGCTATTTGCAAGAAACAGTTGAAATTGTTACACCTAACTCATTAAATTCCACTTAATACTTGCGAATGTCAAAAACCTAAATTACTAAGTTAGCTAAGTACAGATAATTATTCCCTTTTCTTGAAATTTGCCTCTATACGTCGATATTAATTTCAATTCAGTTGTATTCTTTGTGTTGTGAGTTGGAAAACTGTCTGAGAATGGGAGCCAAAACAGCTTTGTTTGCAATTGATTTAACTTTCTTTTTATGATGCACAAGAGGCTTTAGTGTTAAAAAGGTTTAAAAAAGTCTTTTATTTGCTCTGAAGTAGGTCTATTCTCTTGAAATATTTTCCCCTCTGGTACAAGAGTTAAATTGACTTTATTTTACTGCTGTAATAAAGTATTGTGAAAAATGGGACGAGCATTACTTAACATATTTTAGAAAAACCTGCTTTGGTTCTCTATCGTATTGTAGAATGGCACGGTCTTGCTGTGTTTATTTAATAATAACTATGTTTAACCATGCTCAAGCCCTCCGATGGTCACAAGGTTACATTCACTGAGTGTAAAACCACCTATGTATTCGAAGAACTCTGTCTCTAATTTTGCAGCTACACCTATTCTCTGCAGAACCTCTGATTTGTAGTTATTAGCCTGACACATCTCATTTTCTGTGTTTTTTTCAGAGATGATGTAGTAATTGAAGCAGATGGGAATAAATACATTATGAATGAAGATGGCTCTGAACTCACAATCAACAAAATCAGTAAACGAGATGACGGAGATTACATCTGCATTGCACAGAATAAGGCTGGAGACGCTGAGCTTGAGATCACTCTCCGAGTGTTTGGTAAAACTCTTCACATTTTGACGCATTTGTCATTAGAGTAGAGCATCCAGCCCTATCCTGCCTGTCACCCAGCAGTTTGGTGGTGGATGAGAGTGAGAACTGCGGATGATGAATTCTTCACTCTTCCAAGAAGAGCTTTTGCCCAAAACGTCGATTTTCCTGCTCCTCGGATGCTGCCTGAACTGCTGTGCTTTTCCAGCACCACTCTAATCCAGAATCTGGTTTCCAGCATCTGCAGTCATTGTTTTTACCTAGTGATATTGTGACATACAACTCAAAGATTAACACTCCTTACCTGATTTGAATAGTCTCCTATTCGGTCTCTTCTGGGTAGTTAATGTGGTAGTATAAAGATGGGGAATTCAAGAGCAATGCAGTATTTTACACTAATAACCAGGTGAGATAGTGGAATATTCTTCCCTGTTTTCAACTCCAACTTTCCATTGGTGAGTCACAACAATATTTTTTGCTTTGTTAACACTCAGCTCAGTCTTAAAGTGAAACACGGTTAACTTGAAATAAAGTCAGCAAATTACAAGAGTCTTTTTGTGAAAGGAAAATAAAATAAAAGGAAAAGGAAAGGAAAATAAATTTTCTTAACTTCTAACCCTGAAAAATTAGTAAACATTTTAAAAAGGTTGGTGTGAAGAATATCTAGTGTAAAGGCAATTGCAGTTAAAGTTATTCAAGTCCGTGAGATTTATATTTTATGAATGAGGCCAGTTGTTTAATTGTTGACTTGTATTCTGCAGCATAGAGTCATACAGATGTACAGCACGGAAACTCATCCACATCTTTGGTCCAACCCATCCTTGCCGAACAGATATCCTAACGTAATCTAGTCCCATTTTACAGCACATGGCCCATATCCCTCTAAACCATTCCTATTCATATACTCATCCAGATGCCTTTTAAATATTGTAATTGTACCAGCATCCACCACTTTCTCTGGCAGCTCATTCCATACACTCACCATTCTCTGTAAAAAAGTTGCCCGTTAGGTCCCTTTTAATTTTTTCCCCACCCATCATAAACCTATGCCCTCTAGTTGTGGACTCCCCCACTCCAGGGAAAAGATCTTGTCAATTTTCCCTATCCATGCCCCTTATCATTTTATAAACCTCTATAAGGTCACCCGTCAGCCTCCGACGCTCCAGGGAAAACAACCCCAGCCTACTCCGCCTCTCCCTGTGGCTCAAATCCTCCAACCCTGGCAACATCCTTGTAAATCTTTGCTTAACACTTTCAAGTTTCACAAGATCCTTCCGATGGGAGGGAGACTAGAATTGCACGCAATATTCCAAAAGCAGTGAAAAAACTTTGTAGATCTTGAATTCCCAGTGAATGTTTGATATCCTAAGTTGCTTTTTTCACTGGGACTGACTTTGATGTTGAGCGACAGGGTGGTGGAGACTTCCACATTTTTGTTGTAGGTTCATATTTCTTTTTTCTCTCTTATTGCTACTCAAGCAGCTGCTGATTGTGGGTGTGTTTGTGTGTTCCTGAGTCTGCTCCATTGTATTTCTGAGCTGAATACTCTGGACACATCCCTAAATCTCCTAACAGGTCAATGGGACGGCACAGTGATGCAGTAGCTAGCACTGCTGCCGCACAGGGCCAGGGACCTGCGTTCAATTCCCACCTCGGGTGACCGTCTGTGTGGAGTTTGTACGTTCTCCTTGTGTCTGCATGGGTTTCCTCCCACAATCCAAAGATGTGCAGGTCAGGTAAATTGACCATGCATAAATTGACAAGTCAGGGGTAAATATAGGGTAGGGGAATAACTCTGGGTGGGTTACTCTTCAGGGGGCCGGTGTGGACTTGCTGGGCCGAAGGGCTTGTTTCCATACTGTAGGGAATCTAATGTAATCCTCATGCAAGTGTGTATTAAAACAAGATTTCTTGATGCTAACTTAATTATCTGGTTTCACTGCCTTTGGATGAAACGGTAATTGCATTAGTTTCATTTAGATTGCTATGATATATGGTCAGGTGATCATGGCAGGCATTGTAGGTCAGTATTTGTCCTCTTTTCACAATCGCTTTAGTCCATTTAGGTCTTGGATGGTTTAGGTTAAAATCAGATGTTGAAAGTTGAACACAAATAGAATCCCAACAGTGCGGAAACAGGCCATTTGGCCCAACAAGTCCACATCGACTCTCCAAAGAGTAACCCACCCAGACCCATTCACCCCTGATTAGTGCATCTATCCTACACATCCCTGAACACACGGGAAGAATGTGCAAACTCCATTCGGACAGTCGCCCTTGGCTGGATCCGAACCTGATTCCCTGGCGCTGTGAGGTAACCGTACTAACCATTGAGCTACTTTGCCACCCATTTTTATTAAGGTTGTAACAATACACAAAAGCAATTGATTTTTCTTATATCAAGCAACATGGTATTTTTCCAAATGCAACCTGACCCAGCAAACCTCCACCTCTAATCCAGAGAAATCGTTCAGCTATCCTGGGAATTTGCCTTCCAACCGAGAGCTTGAAGTCTGTGGGGTATCTTCCAGAATAGGTAGAAGTCCTATTTGCAGGCGATGTCCAAAATCTGAAAATTTCAAATGTATTTGTTTAGGTGCTAATCCATGCACCATCAGTATCAAAACCTTAAGGCATTAACTAAATCAAGCAATTTCAGTTCTGTCCTCTTACCAGGAGAGGACAAAGTAATGTTTGAAAAATAACAAAGCTCCCTCTGGTGGCAAAATATTCTATTGCGTTGGTCCAGGAATTGAATTTCTGTTCCTCTCATTCAAGCAGCACAGAATTAAAAATGGACTGTTTACTTGTTAGGAAATTTTTATTTCCATTTGTTCATGAACACATGTAATGCAAACAGCAAACACCAGTGAGGTAATGAAGATACTAGAATCTAGGAGGGGATTAAAAAAAATCTCAGAAAAGGTTAGAAACTTTGAGCATGTAAGGTAACATCTGGGGAGAGAAACCAAGATGATGTTGCAGATGAATGACCAGCTTCATCAAAATGAACTGTTAACTCTGTTGCTCTCCACGCGTGGTATAAACTGCATTCAGAATGATGGCCATGGAACCACTGTTGAGAATAGCATGTCCACAGTAATTGCCATGTAAAAGTGGTTGATCAACATTTTATCTTAGATCACAGCATGATACAGAGATTGTTTGCTTTTTTTTTAATGAATTGATTTGTAAAAAATATAATGCACTTCAATCATTTGATTGTCCCTGTCATATTGAGCACCCTGAAAGAAAAGGATTACCTTGTAGAAGAGAACCTACAACACAGCCTTGAGAGAAATCTTGCAATTTAATATTTGCAACATAAAGCACTACACAAATCGCTCATGAATTGAATTCAGATATTTTTGTGTCATGTTTGATTTGATCAGTTAATTTAAATTAATAATTAAATACATCTTGGAAAGATGAAACTTTGTGCAATTTGGGTGGAGTGATCTTGCCCTTGAAGTATAAGGATGCAGTTGTTGTACTGCAGTTATACAACACCCTGGTTAAAGCCTACTTGGAGTACTGAATGCAGTCTGGGCACCACACCTTAGGAAGGAGACACTGGCCTTGGAGGAAATACAACATAGATTTACATGAATGATATCTGGGATTTAAGGGATTGAAGTATGAGAAGTTATTCAAATTAAGTCCATTTTCTGTAGAATTTAGAACGTTAAGGGTGATCTGATTGAAGTCTTCAAATGCAGTATTGACATAGCAGGTGGTGGAATCTGAATTGAATAAAGTGATGGGCCTTGGTTATAGAGAGGAGAGGAGTAAGGTGAAGCATGTCAACGAGGGGGCAAGTTTTTTTCAGGTGAGAGATGAAAGATTTAAAAAGGATATGAGGGGCAACTTTCTTTTTTAACGCAGCATGGTTATTGTGTAAAATGAACTACCAGAGGATGTGGTGGGTGCAGACTCAGTGACATGATTAAGATATTTGGGTAAGTACATGAATAAGAAAGGTTTGAGGAATATTGGCCAAATGCAGGCAGGTGCGACTAGTTTAGTTTGGGGACGTGGTCAGCATGGACTGGTTGGACCAAAGGGCCTGTTTCCTTGCTGTCTGACTGTGTAACTGGAAAGAAACAGGGTAGATAAACTATTTCCACTCCTTGGGAACTCTAAATTAGGAGGCATTGTCTGAGAATTAGGCCACACCGTTTAGGAGAGATGTTAGGAAGCACTTCTGCACAGAGAGTGGTAGATGTGTGGAACTCTCGTCCACAAAAAGGCAATGGATGCTGGATCAGTTATTAATTAATTAATTCCATGTCTGAGTTAATACATTTGCTTAACAATTTATTTAAGGGTTATGAACCAAAAGTAGGTATGTGAAGTTAGGCGACAAATCAACTTTGATTTCTTTGAATTGGTAGAGCAGGCTGGAGGGCCTGAATTGCCTACTTTTGTTCCTAATCACAGTTCAGGTACATCTCATTCACACTTTGATTTTTCCTTTCTGTTAGCGTTGGGTAGGACCAAAAATGGGCAACTGTTGTGTTGTTATCCATCTTGCATTACACCTAAAGTTGAATTTATATTGGGTTAGATGCTTCAAATCAGCGTTCAAGAAAGGCAGAGAAAAAGCTATGTCTAACAGCGCCTTTTATCACCTTGTGAGGTCTTAAAGCCATTTCTGCACTTTAGAAGGCTCAGTTCGAAGGCAGGAAGTATGTCAGCCACAGTTACACACAGCTAGCTTCCACAAACTGGAATTTGACCGTGAACAGATAATCCATGTTTCAGTTGCATTGATTGAGGGGTAGTTTTTAGCCAGGACACTGTGGCTTTTCTTAGACAAGTTGCTGTGAGATCCTTTACCTTCACCTTAAGGTACACACAGAGTCTTAATTTATTCTCTCATCCAAAAGATGGCAGTGCAGTATTCCTTCAGTACCACACTGAGTTGTTCATTTACATTTAGTGTTTCAGCCTCTACCTCTGCACAGGAGGCCCAGATTAAATCCCACTTGCTCCAGAGGTATGTCACAATATCTCTGAACAGGAGTTAGAACTTTTTTTTGTCTTTTGGGTGAACCATTGCTGGTGGATCAAGAAACAGAACAACTCCACATCTTGCTGCTTCAGAGTCGCTAAATGATAGCCCAATGGGTTGCCGGAAATTAGTAGTTTTCCAAAAATCATAGAGGTTTGCATAAGTATTAAAGTGCACATCAGGGAAGCTTTTAAAATTTTAAGCACTTCTCCATAATCGTTTTAATGATGCACATTTACTTAAAAGCTTCTGAATACGATGATTACCTAATTGTTTAATTTCATACCTACACGTTCCTAGAATTTTCCTACTTGGATATCTGTCAGCCATGAAATGCAGTTAGCATTTTCACTTTTTATTTAGTACATGTGTTTTATGAATTAGTCCACTCGGGAACAATTGGTGCTGCACCATGCTCCAGTTTCTGAATCAGACAATGACAATGGGAAATGAAGTTCCAGTTAGGGCTATTTTGTTGATACGTTGTTCTTACTGAAAATTTGGACTTTGCAGCTCCTGTTTTAACTGCTGAATCATCGTCCTAGCTTACTACAAATTCAGTCAGTTTATGGGCATTCCTTATTAGTTGGTGCCAGTATGTCATTAACCAGGATTTAAAACTCTTTTTGTCTTATAGTAAAACCTGAAATTACATATGTGGAAAACAAGACTGCAGTAGAGCTGGAAGAACAGATTACATTGACCTGTGAGGCTAAGGGTGACCCTACCCCAACCATTGTCTGGATGAAAGGCACTCACACCTACAAGGATGGAGAACAGGTAGAACAAGTCAATGAAATCTGGCTTGATGTAACTGTGGATGAATTTGTACCTCCTTCACTGAGATGGAGAATGAGCACAAATTTCATCATCTGTATGTTATTAATTTTATTCACTTGCCCACAAAGATTAAGTGGAGCTAATAATTTTAAGTCCACTCTTTCCTGCTTGCCTCCATGCTTGTGGCGAGGTTATGCATGACTTTGTTGCCTGTCTAGCCCAAGGAGGACTTGATGGAACTGAACCATAGCTCACTCCACATGGAATCATCATTTACCACAGTACGGTTTGCACATGTTTCTGATTCCACGAGCATCCTGTATAGACAGACACACATACATTGGTGCCAAGCCCAATTGTAGCACTAAAATTAGTGGATCAGCAGGAAGCACCTGATCTAGTACAAACTGCTGCTGAACGTGGCACTTTCTGGACTATAGAGCTTGATACTCAACCATGCGCTGCATTTATGGATTAAATCTGCAGGCACTGCATTGTTTGCTGGTAGGATATTGAAAATATTGGCTACATTAATAGTTTATCAAATTAGAGGTTTTAAACAAAGGTAATTAACTCATTTGCAAAACACAAAATGACTTCTCCCATAGCACGCTATCTTTAAAAAGGAGAATTACTTTGCTTCTACAATTAAAATCTCAGTGCTGTATAACATTCGGTCAGGATTATGATTGAATAATGATATACAATCACTTGGCAATCACTTATAGAATTGTACTCTGTTCAGTATGTTCTCTGATGCTATGAAGATTGTTTGGAAACCAGATCCCTCTCATTAGATCCATGATTTGTTGTCTTCATAGACTATAGAGTTCTTGTGATTCCATTGTCTCAGAGTAGATATTATGCATGATGGAAGAGCAAATTCTGACAACATGCTCTTCTCTTGTAATTGCGAAATACATCAGTTTCTATCTAGATACTTATAATGAACATTCCCTTAAAGTTTTATTCACAATAAGGGGTGAATTCGATTGATTACAAACATAAGTGAAAGTGGAGGACTGTAGTCAGTTTACATTCTTGTGTATGATTTTTTTAAAAATTAGGGTGTTCATTATAAGAAAAGGCATGCATACATAAGTCACCCATTTTATTCAGGTTTGCTTGTTTGTGTATGAAACCTTCTACCTATTTAATAACTTAGCATTATTTTCTGGATTGTGGTCCCATCTCATCAGACCGGTGGATAAGGCACTGCAAATAATTATATATCCTGACATGTCATCTTGTGAACATGTCAGCAAAACATGTGTAAGCCTTTTAAGTGATTATAAAATTCTTATTAAGGTTTCTGCTTTGTTGTTGTAATGTGAACTAATGTATTCAACATTAACTTCTCATGTGTAATTGGAGATGGACCACAAATCCTTGCCAACAATTGCTCACATCCCATTAATGAATATATATAGAAGTGAACAGTTGATGATTTTGTAATACCTAACATGCTCAGAGCAAATATTTGCCCCTAGTTGTCTTTTGATGCAGTTTCATATTATTTTGAACAGTTCAACAGTTCATCACTTTTTACTTCTTGATACAGTCTTGTCGACGAGAACAGAAAAATTAATCAAATCTCAGTCATAAAAATCCAAACAATTTCAAGATTCTGCCCACTCACAATACCTAAATAAAGAAATAGAAATTTTATGTCTCTCATGCATTCTTTCTAAATTAATGCAATGCTTAACATCACTCCAAACATGCAGATGTGTGAGTCTTTGCTGAAATCATACAAAGTTTCCCTTCTGGCTCCTTTGGTAATTGGGGTGAGGGGTTTCAAGCAAGCTCATTATCTATTCACATCAGTTTGTAGATTATCCTACCATCGGGTGACTCCATGGCTTTAAAGCAATGTTGTCATCTCAATCTCTTAATCAGACTATTAATCCAGAAAACCAGATCATGCCATGAGGAGTTAGGTTCAAATCCCATCGTGGAAGAGTGTGGAATTTGTGGAATTAAGAGTCTAATGATGGCCATGAAATCATTGTCAATTGTCAGAAAACCTATCTGGCTCATTACCATCCTTCAGGGAAGGCAATCTGTCATTCTTACCTCGTCTGGCCTATATGTGATTCCAGACCCCCACACACATGGGAGTCAACTGCTTGCTGGGCAATTAGGGATAGGCAAAAAATCCTGGCCTGGTTAGTGATGTCCACATCTTGTGAATGAATAAAACAAATCTAATAATTCTTGTGAACCAAGATAAACGGATTATTAAATTAATAAAGAATCATCACTGTAATTACAAGTTTACTATTACAGCATTTGGATTTCGTTAATCTTAAATATTAGGTATTATCACAGATAATACAGATGGTGAAATTTGACAGTGGAATGCCTGAGAAACACATTTATTCAAAAACTCTCTAGTGATTGATATCAACCTAATAAAACTAGTTTAATGCATAGTCACTGTGGTGAGCTATATATTTCTGATAAATGAAGGCCTGCTTTCACCAGTGAAATTAGCATGTATTTTACATAATTAATAATCAGTGGATGTAAAAGACTACAACTTGTTGAAAAATGTTCCATTTTGGAGCGCAATGGACAGAGCCATAAACATTAATAAATTCTATCTTGGAATAATGCCAGCTGCAAATAATTTTCTTGGAACAATGATTGCTTGGTGGAAGGTATGTAGCAGACAGTGGGTGCTATTGAAAACTAGCATAAACTTGGATGTTTCTCTGTGAGAACAGGCACGTGGCTTGATACGTGAATCTAATGTTACAATTCAATGCAAAGCCACCTCAACACATTTGGTGTGAGGTTGAATTCAGGAACTGGAAAATCCTCCCTTATTTCAATTAGACATTCCCTTACTTATTGCCTTATTGGATTCTTCAGTTTCATGATAATTAATTCGCATTACTGCCTCTCAATTAGGCATTCGGTTTTCCCAGTCTTCCTATACGGAAACAAAACAAAGATCTACGGATGTTGGAAATCTGAAAAAAAAACTAGAAATTTCTGGTGAAACTCGAGATCTGAGGAAGGGTTGCAGGACTCGAAGTGTTAATGATTTTCTTTCCACTGATGCTGCCAGACTTGCTGAGTTTCTCCAGCAATTTCTACTTTTGTTTGTTTCATTCTTGGTGTACTTTATCTTTTTAAGTGTGGGCCCATTGCTGTTGAGTCGAATACATTTGAGAGAGCCCTGGAAACACTTACTTTCAGAAGTTGCTTGTTGGTTTTGCATGTAATTCTGAGAAGGACATGCAATGCCGCAGTGTGCTGGCAATGTTAAATATATTGGAATTCCTTTTAATTGCTGATCCTACTGAATTTTCCAAAGTGAGTAATGGAGTAAAGATAGTAAATGTATTTAACTGTTTAAAAACGTTGGACAAAAAATTACTTTTTAGTTCACAGTCTGCTTCTTTCAAGCTGAAACAGAGACCTACAAATTTCTGAATGAATGTTCTTTTATCCTATTTATTAGGCTCATTGATTATACAAAAACAGATCAGGTTCAGTTTTTGCCAGCTATCAATTGTTAGCAGGAGCTGGTGACAGTCAACTCCAACCTTTTCAGAATATGGCTATGGATTTTCAAGTTTGCTTTTGCAAGTAGGAGAAAAGGTCCTGTCATAATGTTGTGTTGGTTTGGACCAACTGGATTGCAAACAGTGGTCATTCACATTGCATTCAGTCCATAAAATCATTTCCTGCTCTTACCAGCATCTGAGTTTAATCTCCAGGGACTGAGTGAGGCTTTTATAACAGAAAATTATAATATATTAGCTATGCATATTCACTCCTCCTCCTTTGCATGCAGCTACACTGTCTGTTTTGTGTGTTGCTTGCCTTCTAATATGGTAAAGTTAAAATATTTGATTTCTATCAGAGATTAATTATTACTAAGGTAAATGAGGCAATCCTTTTATCATTTGTCTTAGCTTTCTTGTTGCTTAAGCTTACTGTTCATCATGAGTGTTTAGTAATTAACTGATCATGTATAACATTTGTTATTAAATGTGTTTGTATCTATTTTATTCCAATCGACGATATTGTGATTGTGAAGTATGTTGTGAAGTGAATGTTCTATTTTTATCATTTTATCAAACTTACTGTATAAATCATTGTTCCTTACTGTATGTTCTCTTTCTGTATTAATTTATGAGCACCAGTCCTAATGTGACTGAAAAGAATACAAAGAATACCTTTATTCACACTTTCCTTTTTGCTTTTCTTTCATTTCACATGCGTATTCTTTAAATATTGATGTTGTGAACATTCTTAACTTTCTATTTGCCCTCATTTTACATTTTCTCATTTTTTGAAAATAGTGTTGTCTGTAATTTTTTTTGTACTTTGTTCGTATCCACTGTTTCTTTCCTTTGGCACAGCTGCTTTTTCCCCTGAGATTATTCCACTCTGTCACTGTTTCTTCCCTAAAACTACCTCGACCCTTCTCCAATTTCTAAATCATCTTAAACATGTAGCGGCATTGACATTTGCAACTATGTCATGAAATGCTGCAGAAACTATAGTCTCATTTCATAAACTACTGATTTTGTTTTGGAGGGGTTTAAAGTATATTATTTTAGGGTCAAACATCATTACAAATAGAAACTCAGTTGAAAAGGAGTGTTATTAAATATAGTATTTGATAAGTTATATTGCTTCTTGTAGAAAAATCACAATTTCCCCTGTAAAGAATGTGCTGATGATATTGCTACAAATGGAAGAGATCTTCCCTGTAATGGATACTAGTTTAAGTGTAGATTGGAAGATTTGATAGAATTCAAGAAAAGAAATCTTTTGGTCATTTGCTGGCAATAGATGGTGTCCTATACAGAACAATGCCAAAGGACAGAAACCTGAAAACAGAATCTTTTAGTGCTATCATAAAAACTAAACCTGCTTCCATCAGTTTCTTTTATCTCATAGCTTAACAGGAACAATCACAACAGGAAATATGTAACAACAGGAAATATGTAACTTCTAAAGAAAATTTCTATCTATACAGTTACCCTTTCTGAACTTGATAGATATCTATCATTGTCCCTGTAATCACCTGTGAAGGTAGGAATGAATCCAACTTGGAGCAATTGCTGCTGCAGAGCCATTCTGTGCCATAATGTGAAGTTACCATTAATTGTTTCTCTCATAAGATGTTAATTCCAATGAATTTTGTTCTTCTCAGTATATCATTTTCAACATAATTGTTCATCTGAGTATTTTATAGTAATCAAGAGAGCAATTGAGCCAGACATTTGCTGCATGTATGATAAAGTAACTTGTGATAGAGCATTTTAACATCGCCCACCAGGCAAAAACTAATGCTAATAGATCCAACGACTGCTAACACCCAGTCCAATTTTCCATTCCATTCACTTCACACTGCTGCAATCCATTCCAAGGTGAAATGTATTAAAAAAGAACAAGTGGCCATTCTTACATGATAAGCTGCATAAATCTTTATTATTGTATATTTAACGATATACAGAGGAAACTTGATTATCCGAATACCAATTATCTGAAAATCTGATTATCCAAAGGAGTTCTTGAGGTCCCGATAGAAACATTACATCAAAAACATGTTTCCAGCAGTGATTGCGTTTTTTGTTTACAGTGATTAAACAGGCACCGTCTCCAAATGACTGACCTCCCACCCTCTCTCTGTCCCCACACTTTCCTGGAGTTCTACAGAGGGGTGTACCCTAAACCCACCACCCTTCCCCAGATAATCTCTCCAACATTGTCCTGTACAAGGCAAACATGGAACCTCTCAAAAATTTGCAGTAAAACGTTGTGTGTGTATGTGTGTGCGCGCTATTTGGAGACTTACCCCACAAAGACAGCAACAGCAGCAGTAGTCTTCTTGTTGGTGTGCAGTCCGGATGCCCCGGAGAGGGGTCGGAGGGGGAGGTGTGGTGGCGGGAGCTCGCGCGCTTTGTGCTGTGTTGGACGGGGTTGGGGGCGCGGGTTTGGACGGGGTTAGAGGGGCGGGTTTGGACAGGGTTGGGGGTTGGGGTTGGGGGGCAGATTTGGACGGCATTGTGAGTGGGGTTGGGGGTTGGGGAGTAGGGTTGGACTGTGTTGGGCAGGTTTGGACAGGGTTAGGGACGGGTTTGGATGGGGTTGGGCGGGTTTGGACAGGATTAGGGGTCGGGGGTTGTGGGGCGGGTTTGGACGGGGTTGGGGAGGGTTGGGACAGGGTTGGAGGGGCGGGTTTGGACGGGGTTGGGGGACGGGGTTGGACGGGGTTGAAGGGGTTGGACGGGGTTGGGGGGCGGGGTTGGACGGGGTTGACGATGGGGTTGGAGAGCGGGTTTGGACGGGGTTGGGGAGCGGGTTTGCACGGGGTTGGGGCCGGGTTTGGACGGGGTTGGGGAGCAGGTTTGCACGGGGTTGGGGGCGGGTTTGGATGGGATTGGGGGGGCGGGTTTGGAAGGGGTTGGGAATGGGTTTGGACGGGGTTGGGGGGCGGGTTTGGAAGGGGTTGGGAATGGGTTTGGACGGGGTTGGGGAGTCGGGTTTGGACGGGGTTGGGGGGGCGGGTTTGGAAGGGGTTGGGAATGGGTTTGGACGGGGTTGGGGGGCGGGTTTGGAAGGGGTTGGGGGGGCAGGTTTGGAAGGGGTTGGGGGGGCGGGTTTGGACGGGGTTGGAGCGCGGGTTTGGACGGAGTTGGGAGGCAGGTTTTGACGGGTTGGGAGCAGTTTGGATGGGGTTGGGGGCGGGTTTGGACAGGGTTGGGGGCGGGTTTGGACGGGGTTGAGGACGGGGTTGGGAGGCGGGTTTGGACGGGGTTTGGGGCCAGTGTGGACGGGGTTGGGGGGCGGGTTAGGACGGGATTGGGAGCGGGGTTGGACGGGGTTGGGAGGCGGGGTTGGACCGGGTTGGGGGCAGGTTTGGATGGGGTTAGGGGCGAGTTTAGACGGGTTTGGGGGGTTAGGGGTCAGGTTTGGACAGGTTTGTGGGGTGGGTTTGGACGGTGTTGGGGGGCAAGTTTGGACGGTGTTGGGGGATGGGGTTAGATGGGTTTGGGGGTTTGAGAGGTGGGTTTGGATGGTGTTGGGGGGCAAGGGGTGGGTTTGGATGGGGTTGGGGGGAGGATTTGGACGGGGTTGGGATCAGGATCTCGTGCACTGTGTACTGCTGCTCTCTCCTGAATAGGGAGCAGACTTTAAAGGTCCAAGCCCCAGAGGAAAGGCAATTAATCGATTTTCCAAATAATCGATTATCCGAACGAAATAGTGCCTGCCCATCACATTTGGATAATCGAGTTTCCACTGTATATTATAACCCCTGTGTATACTTTTTCCAACTTAATGACTTAGATGGCATTTATGGCAAACATTTTAAATCCAGGCCTCACTCCCCAAAATAGCAATGTTTTAGATGCTGGCAGAGTTTTATGTCCACCATCTTGATAAATCTCTTGGCCCCAGTGGGCTACATCTAGAGTTTTGAGAGAGGTGGCTGAAGAAATAACAGAGGCAGTGGTTGTAATCTTTCAAAAATCACTGGAGTCAGGGAGAGTCCCAGATGATTCGAAAATCGCTGTGATAACCCCCTTGTTCAAGAAAGGATCAAGACAAAAGATGGAAAATTATAGGCCGATTAGCCTAACCTCGGTTGTAGGTAAAATTCTAAAATCCATCGTTAAGGCTGAGATTTCTAAATTCTTGGAAGTGCAGGGTCGGATTAGAACAAATCAGCATGGATTTTGTAAGGAGAGGTCATGAAGAGGTAACAAGCAGGTTAAACCAGAGAAACCCAGTGATGTTATCTATCTAGACTTACAAAAGGCCTTTGATAAAGTGCCTCATGGGAGGCTGCTGAGGCCCATGGTGTTCAAGGTGAGCTACTGGCATGGATTGAGGATCGGCTGTCTGACAGAAGGCAGAGAGTTAGGATAAAAGATTCTTTTTCGGAATGGCAGCCGGTGACAAGTGGTATCCCGCAGGGTTCAGTGTTGGGGCTGCAGCTGTTCACTTTACATATTAATGATCTGGATGAAGGGACTGGGGGCATTTTGGCGAAGTTCGCCAATGATACGAAGTTAAGTGGACAGGCAGGTAGTTCTGAGGAGGTGGGGAGGTTGCAGAAAAATTTAGACAGTTTAGGAGAGTGGTCCAAGAAATGGCTGATGAAATTCAATGTGAAAAAATGCGAGGTCTTGCACTTTGGAAAAAAAGAGTATAGGCATGGGCTATTTTCTAAACGGTGAGAAAATTCAGAAAGCCAAAGTACAAAGGGATCTGAGAGTGCTAGTCCAGGATTCTCTAAAGGTTGACTTTCAGGTTGAGGCCATGATTAAGAAAGCAAATGTAATATTGTCATTTATCTCAAGAGGGTTGGAATGTAAAAGCAGCGATGTGCCACTGAGACTTTATAAAGTTCTGGTTAAACCTCATTTAGAATACTGTGTCCAATTTTGGGCCCCACACCTCAGGAAGGACATACTGGCACTGGAGCATGTCCAGTGGAGATTCACATGGATGATCCCTGGAATAGTAGGCCTAACATACGATGAACGGCTGAGAATCCTGGGATTATATTCATTAGAGTTGAGAAGATTGAGGGGAGATCTAATAGAAACTTACAAGATAATGCATGGCTTAGAAAGGTTAGACGCTGGGAATTTGTTTCCATCAGGCAAGGATACTAGGACCCGTGGGCACAGCCTTAGAATTAGAGGGAGTCAATTTAAAACAGAAATGAGGAATTGTTTCTTCACCCAGAGAGTGGAATTCATTGCCATGGAGTGCAGTGTAGGCCGGAACGTTAAATGTCTTCAAGGCAACGATTGATAAATTCTTGATCTCGCAAGGAATTAAGGGATATGGGGAGAGTGCGGGTAAGTGGTGTTGAAATGCCCATCAGCCATGATTGAATGGCGAAGTAGACTCGATGGGCTGAATGGCCTTACTTCCACTCCTATGCCTTATGGTCTTATCTTCTTCAGCATCACTGAATCTGCTGATAAGATTTTCTCGAGGAATCCTTTGTATAATTGGGTTTCAAACCTCAAGGTTGAGGATTAAAGTTTAATTCAATTTGTCAATCAGAGATCTTTTAATTTTTAAATACATAAGTAATACTGATTGTATAATTCAGACACAGCTACAAACCAGTTAGTGGTGCCAATAAATTTTACTGAAGTCAATCGAGAATCAGGGGGTGGACTTCTTTGGTTAAGTGGATAGCTGAGAAAATGGGTGAAAAAGTTGAGACTTGTGAATTAAGTCTCTCTCTCTGCTCGACTGCTTAGTATTTTTGCACCTGATATTCACTATATGCAACTTTATTTTAGAGAGGGTTAAAGTTTAAGATTTTGGGGCACTCTAATAATCAAACCTGAAGTCTCAACTCCATATAAAACGTGTCAATGTCTGACTTAAAAGGAACTGAGTGTAGGTTTGTTGATGATACAGAGCGAGGTGGCAAAGTAAACTGTGAGGGGAATGTAAAGGATTTGCAAACATAGTTGCCCAGTTCAGTAATTGAGCAGGTAGTTAGCATATGCAGAAGGGTGGGGGTGATTGTGAAACTATCCATTTAGTTAACAAGGATGGTTGAGTAATTTTCTTTTCAACAGGTGCAAACTTATTAAATGTTAGGATTTAGATATTCCAGCACAGACATCACGAGCTAACATACAAACACACAAATCACGGAAGGTTAACATGCAAATACCACAAGCTGTTAGAATGTCACAGTACATTAGTTTTTGTTGCAAGAGAGTTGAAGTATAGAAGTACAGGAGCCTAACTCCAATTGTACAGGGTTTGGTGAATACTGTAGCACCTCGAGTGACACGTATGTTATACATTTTTACCTGAAGAAGAATAAAAAAAAGAAGATTGCCTTTAAAGGAGGTGCAGTGAAGGGGTACTTGATTGATTCTTGGATGACAGTTGTTACAATGAGGTGAATTTGTTCATGTTTTTCAGCCTCCTCAGTTGACTGCAATAAAACTTTAATGATCTTTTTTGTGTGCAGCTATACCTCATTCTAATTAAAATGTAGTTAAGTAGCACACCATGAATAATATGGAAGAGGAATTTTATTACTCGCAAACTCTGAGGAAAATTAATGAAGACAAAACATCAAATGCACACGGACATAAGCACAAAATAGTGCCCAACACAAATGAGAAGGTACTAGAACAAGCAGTTTAAAGTCATTTGGGTATCCCGAAGGTATAAGATGTTGACCTGAGATGGTGATTGGATAGGGATATCCTTGATCAGTAGCTAAAGACATAGCCACTATTGTTCTTGAGTTGTCTACATTTGGATGTTTCTCCAGTTTGTTTTGACAGCAGCTGTTGAGTCTTTCCTGAGCAAGGTTAGACACAAAGACGATTCTTTCAGTTCTATTAAAAATCTATCTCCTCCACTCTGCCAAAGCAGTTAAAAAAACATCTAACTCATGTATTTGCTTGTTTGGACTTATTGTTTCTGAACTAGATCATTATTGGCAAGTCCATTTGTCTCCAATATGTGAAACTGATGGTACAGATATACGTCTAAAATAGGAAATGTGAGTTTCTTCAGGCCTGACTAGCTTCAATCTATATCGAGGAAAAGTCTTGATTTCAGGTCAGTCAATGTTGTTTATCCCACATTGGTTTTCCAGAGCCTAGCTCAGCCTATGGTCAGTTGATCACTAAAAAGTTTTAAGCTGGTGTTTTTCCCATTTAAAATAATTTCAGTCCATAAGTCTGACATCTTAAAATCTGATGATGAAAGTCAAAACAGATGGTCCATGTTTGGCAGGTTTCATGATAGTGTTTTCTGAAGAAATGAGAGTGGAATGGCCCTATATCCTCTAGGGTTTAGAATGAGTGGTTGTTTCATTAAAAAGGCTTGATGCCAAGAGATGGGTTTTCAGCCCAGGGCAAACTTAGAACCAGAAGCCGTGGTCTCAGATTACCGTCAAGTGTGTGCATGCTCTGTACTTGAGTGTATTCAAGATTGGGATTATTAGGGTTTTGCTCATTACGTCAAGGCTTCTGAAAAAAAAGCACAGGAAAATGGAGTTAAACACTAAACAAACAAAAAACAAACCAAGTATCTGTTCAGCTCTGGAAATCAGACTCAAAGACAGAAATTGTTGGGAAAACTCAGCAGGTCTGGCAGCATCTGTGGAGAGAAAGCAAAGTTAACATTTTGGGTCCAGTGCCCCTCCTTCAGAATGGAGTTAATACATGTATTCAGCTGTGATCATACTAAATGGCAGAACATGTTTGAGGAGCAATATGGTCTATTCCTGTTCCTTTCTTTAGTTTTCGTATGACTTGGAATCATTAACCGGGATTACAAAAATTGAATAACTTTTCAAGCAACGTGCTGTTGTCTCTTAATTTGCATGGAATCATCGAGTACAGGAAAGGCCCTTCAGTCCATTGAGTCTGTACTACTAAGTATATATAACTGCCTATACTAATCCTATTTTCACGCATTAGGCACTTAGCCTGTAGTCACAATACCTCAGGTGCTTGTCCAAGTACTTACTTCCTAAACCTATCACTAACTTCAGTTCAAATGGAAGACAGTTTGCTAACTGGTTAATGAGGCAGCTTAAAAATTAAAATATAATTAAAATAAAGCTTGGTTGCCAAGTCTCCCGTCAGTGTCAAAGCCATGATTCCTCTGTCCTTTCTGGAGTAGAAATATCCGGGCTGTTACTTTTCAGGATCAACATAAGCAGAGCTTTGTGGGCCAATTGGAATTTGCTACACAGGAATCCAACAGTTTGATGAACAAAGTTTTTTTTTTGACATTTATAGTGTTTGCCTGGCTGGTTAGCTGCTTGAGAAGCATTAAAGACTCATTATTCTGGCTGTATTGTGATCGGCTGGTATATTGTTTCATTGCCACTAACGGAATTGCTCATTCAGAAGTGGCTTATTTCAATGCTCCGCATTCCTGTGATATTTCCACAATCTGCTAAATTGTATCAAATGCTGCCAGTTTTTCTAAAAACACCAACTGTTTTATCAGCTTTTGAATCTTCATCCTGATATACCACAGTGATAGAAACACTTAATGGGAATTGTACACTTCAGCAGGGAGAGGCTCTGCACCATTCCAGTGCGGTGAGCATCTACAATACAGCATTTTTTTACTTCACATACATTTTAACAGTAAATGTTCCTCATGAAGGGATTGAATCACCGCCTTCCAAATTCAGATAATCTATGGGGACAAGGATATTTTTCATTTGGAGTTGGAATGGCTACCTGGCTGCTTGGGGTTAGCTACCTATTATACACCCTGTCTAAATTGCATCACCTCCACTTTAATGAACATTACCCCTCCTTATTTATGCATTGGCAAGTGACACTTGGTTGTATTGCCATAAAAGGTAACAGTCTTCATCTGCTATTTTGATGGGCACATGGGTGAGTTGCTAGGTATTAGTCCATTAAGAATTGCTTTTCCCATTTCTTTTCAAATTGCTGAGATTGCAACGATTTAAATAGCTTGTTTATTATGTTCCATGAATTAGCCCAGTGGAAGTATCTCATCTGGCCTTCTCTAGAGTGGGTGAAAGCAGATTATCTGCCAGCAGTATTGAAATTAAATCAGCTGGTGGAAACAGCTATTTTAATCCTGTTGTTCCAGATAGAAAAGATTCAAGCTTTAGTTTGGCGTGCCATGTGTGATTCAATTTGCTCATCCACAATCATCTGTATGGTGTCATTTAAATGAGCCCAACCAATTTGAAACTCTGACCATGAGCAAGGTTCCACCTAGTCTGCTTTTAACTCTTCTGCTGATACCAATGGGACAAAAATGGTTGGAGTTATCACAGCACCTTCACCCAGAGCATAACACCAGGTTAACATGTTAGCAGAAATATTTTCTTTGCCTTTTTTGATGATGATGAACAGCAGGATACTTTGTGGATCTTTTGGCTTCTAGCCGACTCTTCTTTTTTCAAAATGCATTTTGCATCATGTGTAAATCATATGCAAATCAGGAAGCCAAAAAATCAATGGCAAATATTGCAGCTTAGGAAATCTAAACCTTACAAATTCCCACGATTCACAGAATGCTGCGATTTCGGTAGGAAGTACTGTGTGATTGGCTCATTAGATCTCCAACATTACTCCATATTAAGTTTGGACACTGAAAGCGTATAAATGTTATATATAAAAACAAAATCCCAAACCTCTGCCTTTTCAGAATGGTATCTCTAGTACCCATGATCCTAGTACTATGTTCACCCAATCCCATTCCTCAGAAGGTGGCTGTGATACGCCTGGAAATAAACAATATTTCACTGATTGCGGAAACCCATTAATGCATTCCCAATATTCCCAGCATATCCGGAAATAAATATCAGTAAAGTCTCTATTATCCACTAATGTCAATCCATTTCTTGACAGGTCCACATGGTTTTTCCTAATGGTGCTGCTCCCAAGTCACATGACCATCCACTGCATAGCATTACAAAGACGCTAAGAAATGAAGTTCATATCAGACAAAATATAACAGTTATAGAAGCAGCTTAGTTTCTCACTTTAAAAAAAGTTGTAAAATCCTATACTTATTTAGAAAAACATCTGAATTTCCTATGTTAAATAAACTTCCACTGCTAAGCGTGGTTTTTGCACACGCTATTTATCTTCCAAGGTTTGGGCATCTTTACTGATCTTAATGGAAATACCGCCAAGACCATGGGGAAAAAAACTTTATGGTGAGGAGTTGTCCCCTTTTTTTAAGTAATAAGATTCCACTGTATTTGCGTATCCCTTCTAGATATTGTTACCTGCACAAAGCATCTTTAAATGTAAGCTGACTGTGCATGTTCATTACTAACATATCTAAAGTATTTGTGTCTCATGTTTGTTTTCTCCAGGCTTCATGGACACGACCCGTGACTCGAAAGGTATGGCTACTTATCTGTAGCCAAACTCTCTAACTCTTAACAAGCACTAGCACAGAGAGCCAATTTATAAAATAGTCACTAAAATTTAACCAAACTAACCCTTTTGATATATATTATCATGGAGAAGTGATTATTAATGGAGAGCGTGTACAAAGTTGAAAGTTTAAGATTTCAGGTGCATGTTCACATTTAAAAGAAACTGTGAGAGGCCAATGCTAGATGCCTTATATATAATTTTAGAGGATATTGAAATCATGTGATCTATTTCTGATGGGACTGTATGTTTATTAAAGCAAAGACCATTCTGATTTAATTTTGAAGCTTTTCACTTTAAATGTTTGCATTTGATTACTTTTTAAAAGCATATGCAAATTATTTAGATAAGCAAATTTAATTCAGACCAATTTACTTTATCTGTCTCAGCTTTGTGGTGACACATGTATATGAAAGGTGTGTTTATTTACTATATACAATAAAAGTATGGTTTGTAAATCATTAACCAACCATATAAAACACAGTTTGCTAATAGTTTTATTCTGTCAGATTATTGGTTTGTTTAGCATTATTTCCTGCAAGTTATGCCGTATTATGTAAAAATGATATATCATCACTCTTCAGTAGTATTGATATGATATGATAATATACTAAGCAAATTTGCATGGTACTTTTAAAGATCAAGTTAGATAAGTAATTCAGAGTCCCCTGGGTAGTATGCATCTCTTGCCAGCTGTAAGGACAGTCCAGATAGTGTTCTTAAGATTGTGTTAAGTTTTCTGTATAAATAGCTACTATATGGTGGATGTCTGAGAGCAAGGGAGAGTAATTGGATCACTGATCTGTTTTCTAGCATTCATAGATGTAGAGCCTATGCAGCATCCTCTGCAGTGATGTGTCCAAGGTTACGGAAACATGTACTAATCGTTATCAAGGAATGCTATCATTCTATTATATGGTTTCTTGCTACAGCAGTTTGTTACACTGCCTTAAAATGCATTGAGCTGATATTTGGAGTGTCAAGTGTGAAGGCAATTTGGACAGTTTTCTTGTGGTGACAGCATGAATCATTTAACACTGCAATATTTTTACCTACTGCAGCTTAATTTTTGGGAATAAGTTAAGACATTTAATCAGGTATTAGTAGAATGTATTCAAATTTACTGCTTCAACAAGCTTCAAGCTATCAACAGTTTGACCTTTGTGAAATTGCATGGTTTATGAAGAGCTCATCATGCTTAACAGATCAACTGGAGTTTTTTGAAGATGCAACTATTAGCATAGATAAGGGAGTACCAGTGAATATGATGTATTTGGATTTTCAGAAGGCTTTCATTAGGGTCCTGCATAAGATGTTAATGAGCAAATTTAAGGTACATGGGATAGCGTATGGTATATTGGCGTGGTTCAACTATTAATCAATACATAGGAAATGGGAGAAATAGATCTTTTTCTGAGAGGTAGCAGTGACTATTGGTGTTTCAAAAGGATCCATGTTTGGGCCCTAGCTCTGCACGATATTCAAAATTACCTGGCTGAGGAAACTGAATGCAACATTTTCAGGTTTGCTAAGGTTGATGGGCAGGTTTGAGAGTTGAGGCAGATGTAACAGGCTTCAAGGCAATACAGCCATGTTGAGTGAGTGGACAAACACATGGCAGATGCAGTGCATTGTGGCTAAATGTGAAGTTGTATGCTTCAGAGTGAAAAACAGGAACGGTATTCTTGAAATAATAATATTTTGTGAAGGATGGATGTAGAAAGGGATATGGCTGTCCTTGTATACCAGTCAATGAAAGTAGACAGGAGTTGCAACAAGCAATGAGGAGGGCAAATGATATATTGGCCTTCAATGCATGAGGACTTGAGTTCAAAGTAAGGATGTTTTACAGCAGTTATATAGGGCCTTGGTGAGACCAGACCTGGAGTATTGCATGCAGTTTTGGCTTTCCTACATAAGAGAGGATATACTTGTGGTATGGAGAGTGCAGCAACAGTCCACTAGGTTAATACCAGAGATGGAGAAGAGGTTGATTTGACTAGGCCTGTATTCACGAGAGTTTAGAAGGATAAGAGGGCATCTGATTGAAAGATACAAAGTCCTAACAGTGCCAGACAGACTAGATGCAGTGAAAATATTTACCTTGGTTGTGGAGTCTGGAACCAAAGGACATAGTCTCAGGGTATACAGTTGGCAATCCAGGACTGAGATGAGGAAAAATATACTCACTTGAAGAGTAATGAACTTGCTGAATTGTCTACCACAGAAGGATGTGGAGGCCAAGTCACTGACACAATACAAGAATGAGAGAGATAATTCTTTCACTTTTAAAGGTATCAGTCGGTATGAGAAGAAAGTGGGAATGTGGCATTGGATTAGAGGATCAGTCATGATCATACTGAATGGCAGAGCAGGAAATGTGTTGCTGGAGAAGCGCAGCAGGTCAGGCAGCATCTAGGGAACAGGAGAATCGACGTTTCGGGCATTAGCCCTTCTTCAGGAATGAGGAAAGTTTGTCCAGCAGGCTAAGATAAAAGATAGGGAGGAGGGACTTGGGGGAGGGGCGTCAGAAATGTGATAGGTGGAAAAAGGTCAAGGTGAGGGTGATAGGACAGATTGGGGTGGGGGCGGAGAGGTCGGGAAGAAGATTGCAGGTTAGGGAGGCGGTGCTGAATTTGATGGATTTGACTGAGACAGGCTGGGGGGAGGGGAAATGAGGAAACTGGTGAAATCCGAGTTCATCCCTTGTGGTTGGAGGGTTCCTAGCCGGAAGATGAGGCGTTCTTCCTCCAACCGTCGTTTCGCTGTGGTCTGACGATGGAGGAGTCCAAAGACCTGCATATCCTTGGTGGAGTGGGAGGGGGAATTGAAATGTTGAGCTACAGGGTGGTTGGGTTGGTTGGTCCGGGTGTCCCAGAGGTGTTCTCTGAAACGCTCCGCAAGTAGGCGGCCTGTCTCCCCAATATAGAGGAGGCCACATCGGGTACAGAGGATGCAATAGATGATATGTGTGGAGGTACAGGTGAATCTGTGGCGGATATGGAAGTTTCCTTTGGGGCCTTGGAGGGAGGTGAGGGGGGAGGTGTGGGCGCAAGTCTTGCACCTCCTGCGGTTGCAGGGGAAGGTGCCGGGAGTGGAGGTTGGGTTGGTGGGGGGTGTGGATCTGACGAGGGAGTCACGGAGGGAGTGGTCTTTACGGAATGCTGATAGGGGAGGGGAGGGAAATATATCCTTGGTGGTGGGGTCCGTTTGGAGGTGGCGGAAATGACGGCGGATGATGCGCTGTACATGGAGGTTAGTGGGGTGGTAGGTGAGGACCAGTGGGGTTCTGTCCTGGTGGCGGTTGGAGGGGTGGGGTTCAAGGGCGGAGGATCGGGAAGTGGAAGAGATGCGGTGGAGGGCATCGTCGATCACGTCGGGGGGGAAATTGCGGTCCTTGAAGAAGGAGGCCATCTGGGATGTGCGTTTTTGGAACTGGTCCTCCTGGGAGCAGATGCGGCGGAGTCGAAGGAATTGGGAGAATGGGATGGCGTTTTTGCAGGGGGCAGGATGGGAGGAGGTGTAGTCCAGGTAGCTGTGGGAGTCGGTCGGTTTGTAGTAGATGTCCGTGTTGATCCGGTCGCCTGAGATGGAAATAGAAAGGTCGAGGAAGGAGAGGGAGGAATCTGAGACTGTCCAGGTGAATTTGAGGTCGGGGTGGAAGGTGTTGGTGAAGTGGATGAACTGTTCCACCTCCTCGTGGGAGCACGAGGCGGCGCTGATACAGTCATCGATGTAGCAGAGGAAAAGGTGGGGGGTGGGGCCAGTGTAGTTGCGGAAGATGGATTGTTCCACATATCCTACGAAGAGGCAGGCATAGCTGGGGCCCATGCGGGTGCCCATGGCTACTCCTTTCGTTTGGAGGAAGTGGGAGGATTGGAAAGAGAAGTTGTTCAGGGTGAGGACCAGTTCAGTCAGTCGAAGGAGGGTGTCAGTGGAAGGGTACTGGTCGGTACGGCGGAGCAGACTTGAAAGACTAACCGACCTTCTCCTCTTCCTTGTTTAAGCGTTTCTGTGTTTACTGCATTCCTTGAATGCCATTTTTTACTTATTCTGTACATATTTTGTCAAATAATACTGAACTGTTGCTTAAAAAGACATGCATTGATGGTTATAGCAAGGGTCATCCTGGCTTTCTTCATTCCTTCAACCTTACCATAAAGATACAAATTTTTTTTAGATTAGATTACTTAGATTAGATTAGATTACTGTGCCGCCCACAGTGGTTAGCACTGTTGCCTCCCAGCGCCAGAGACCCGGGTTCAATTCCCGCCTCAGGCGACTGTGTGGAGTTTGCACGTTCTCCCCGTGTCTGCGTGGGTTTCCTCCGGGTGCTCCGGTTTCCTCCTACAATCCAAAAAATGTGCAGGTTAGGCAAATTGGCCATGCTAAATTGCCCGTAGTGTTAGGTGAAGGGGTAAATGTAGGGGAATGGGTCTGGGTGGGTTACGCTTCGGCGGGTCGGTGTGGACTTGTTGGGCCGAAGGGCCTGTTTCCACACTGTAAGTAATCTAAAAAAACTTTACCCATAAAGATACAAATGTAATGGGACATTGTGGGGTGGGGTAGAGGGGGGTGGTAAAGAAGAGAGTTAGTAGTGGTTTTAATTTGCAGGATGATAAGAATTGAATTTGAGCATCATTTGAGGTAACATAAATATGTATGATAAGCTCATGTTTTGTGTATGTTATGAACTCTGGGGCTTATTATGTCATACTTACCTGCTTTTGAATTTTAACTCATTACATTGGTTATGTGGTGATTTTTTAAAATCCAGATTTGTCCTTCCTTCAATGTCAATGCATTATTAACCATTCTGATGTGAATTATAATTTGATAACTCATTGTCTACTCGTCTGACTCTGCAACTCCTGCCGTTACAGGGAATTATTTTATAGTGTATTGCAATGTGTATTCCTGTGAGTAATGCTTGATTTTCTTATTCATGTGGAGATTGATATGAAATTTTGGACAGAAAATAGCTTCCTTTTAAAATGCGGCACCGTACAATTCTAAGTTGCCCATCAGAACACTGAATTGGTCTATTGCAGTACAAACAATATATATCAATTTGTATGTATTGCAAGACGTAATGTATTTAGTGTTTAATGTTGCATTGCATCTTTACTATTTAAACAAGGAAATATGTTCATGTATTGAAAAGAAAAAAGCATTAAACAGATTGAAATAAATTTCTATCCATAGAACTGTTAATATAAGAATTTGAACTACTGAAGTAGATGTATGTTCATAATTTACTTGAATTTACTACTTAATTGGCTGAATTAACAAATAGCAACTATGAATGTCTCCCTCTTACCAGATCTGTTACAGAAAAATGCAAATGTAACCTTGTAAACTGAGGTTTCAAACTATGCAGAGCATTTTGTTTGAATAAAGGTATTACATAGGATGATATGACATTAAAATTAACTTTTTTTTAAATTGATTAACAGTAAGATGTTTAGCAGAAATATAAGGCAAGTTATTTTCGTCAGTGACATTGCTTAGTGTTCTTTATTTATGCTGCTCAGTGAGTCATGTGATGTTTGTTTGAAAATTTATTTGATGAAAAGTGATCTTTTAGTTCAGTGTGATGCGTATTTTCCTCCATCCTTCTCCAAATCTTGCCTCAGCTATTTCAACTGTGGTCTCTAAAATTTTCACATTATGCATGGACGCAAAGGTGCTTAGGAAAAGCACAGCAGGTCAGGCAGCATCCGAGGAGCAGGAAAATTGACATTTCGGGCAAAAGCCCTTCATCAGGAATCCGAAACTTCGGACTTTTGCCCCATACGTCGATTTCCTGCTCCTCGGATGCTGCCTAACCTGCTGTGCTTTTCCAGCACCACTCTAATCTTGACTCTAATCTCCAGCATCTGCAGTACCCAGTTCTGCCTCCAAAGGTGATTAGTTCTATTCAGAAAGGAATAGAATTAAGGGATTGGCCAAGTTTGACAATGTCATCCTAATGTAGGTATTTCTATGTAAACACACAAGGTAGATGTCAATATCACTGACATGGGTTAGAACTCTGTGCTGGAAGCACTGATGCAAAAAGCAAATTATATTGATAGAGCATCATTTGAAATACTTACTGACATTGAATAGAAGTGATGATTTATTAAAGAGACATTCAAAGGGAAATGAAAAGTGTCAGAGAGGGTTTGAAAAAAACTATCTTAAAAGTGAGCAACAGTAACGGATCACATTCATAAAAAATCATTCACTTGGAAAAAGTCTAAGACTTTGCTGAGTTCAGTCTTTGCATTGATAACTTGGACGATTCAAAAAGGTTTATTCAATTATATTCAAGCAATACAACATTGGTAGCAAATTCACTGCGAATTTTCTTGATATTCATTTAATTTTAGATAGATAGCTAACAGCTGAAAATAGGTGGAACTGTACCAGAAAAAACCTGTTATGGAGCCAAGTGCATTTAAGTGGAAAAGTGCATTTTTTTTCCTGAAGATTGTATTCTTGCAAACTCTCCCAAATGAAAAGCTTCAACTAACTGTCTTTTTTTTCAGCAAATCTCATACTACCAAGCAACAAACTGTGTGAAGTTGTTCCTGTCCAACTTTTGATGGGGCTTTAAAAACCATCAAGTTTACAAAACATAAAAAGTCAGACATAAGTAGTATATCCCTTATGCATTTCATCAGATGACAACAAAGTTATGAAGCCAAAGGATGTTAGAGAGCTGTTTTCTGAATGTTGGCATTGTGTTTTCCTAACATGGGAAGATAAATGAAATGACATAAAAGTGTAACATCTATTGGATATATTTGACAGGTCAGGCAGCATTGATGGGGAAATATGGTTCATGCTTAAGACCTTTCATCAGAACTGAGGGAAAGATAGACATGAAATTGGATTTCAGCAAATGAAAGCAGGGAGGAAGAAAAATAAACAGTGATAAAGTGGGTATAGGAAAGGAGAAATTAAATAACAAAATGTTTCATGGTACAAAAGCTAAAGAGTATTAGGTGATGTGAAAAAACAAAAGATGTGCCCCATTTCAGGTGCAAGAGGCTGAATATCAAATACCTAACAAAAACAAGGAAGAAAACATGGGAATAAAATGAAGCAGCAAAAAAAATACAAAATTGGTGCCAGAGTTATGGTCTGAAATTGTTGAACCCACTGTTGAGTCAGACGCTTTAAAGTGCCAGATGAGATACTGTTGCTCAAGCTTTCCATCTGTGAACCAAATCCACAGAAATAGATGGCAGGACATCTGTTTCTACAGATGGTCTCATCATGAAAGCTTGGCTGAACTCCAGGGCTCACTGATGGATCATCTCAAAAGGGGTCTTCTCAACAGGCAGTATTTGCTTTGATTGATTTAACAGCTTTTTGAGATTAAATGCATTATGCTTTCTTTAAACTTGTTAATGTCTGTTATGTTTACTTGGGCAAGATGCAGTGTGAGATGAAATCAAATTTTTTTTTGCATTGATGCTATAATTGACACCATTATGCCATCTAGAGAGCAGCAGTTGTTTTCAAAGTATATTTTTTCATATTTTAAAAGTGCATTTTGAGTCTTAACATTGTTATGATATAGCTTGTTGCTTTTTCATATTAAGTGAGTAGACATAGAGCTGATATGGGGGTATGGAAGGCATTGGAGATGTGAAGGCGCAGTGGTGGCATGGATAAGACATTTTAAATCTCTTTCCAAATTCACACTATGTCATCCAGTTTCTCGGAGGTGCCATTAAAGAGAAGTTGACCCAACTACATGGAAGATACAGGGAAGTGGGGGATATTGGGTGTCTATTTCCCCCTTTAGTAGAACTAGCCATGTCAGGAGGGTGGACTTGCTACCTGCCCCCTTGTACTGCAGTGGGGCAAACTGCGGAATCCAGAAATGATGACTGCTATCCCACAAACAAGACCAGTCCACAATTTTCAACGGCCTTTTGGAGTCGACCTGACTCTGCAAAAAATCTGGCCTGTTATCATCAGATGAAGGAGATAACAGATAGGATTGAATTTTTAGGATGGATTGCAGTAGCATGCTTCAGGCTCACCTGGGATATCATAGTAGTGAGTCAATTTGATTGTGACTGATGGGGCCATTAGTGCTTCCACATGTTCTGCCCATGGGTATGAAATTGACTGCAACGTTCAGTTTGCTGATTATGAGTTATTCCAGATGCAAGTGGTGATTTTGCTAGCATTAATCAGAGTGCTGCATCCCCCTTCATTCATTATGTTACTGATGAACTGTTCTGGATAGCTGGCAGGTTCATTCATTTTGCCAAGAATCTTGAATTTTAGGTAGCTGCTGGTTTTCCCAGTGGTTTGCTTGAGTACAGTTGGATAATTCTAACTGTATTGCATACATTAACCGAAATAGCTCAACATTCTCTCAACATTTAGAAATTTCCAAAACTAAGCAAAATACCCTTCGCATGAAAACTGACTGATTTGGGGAAATGGTAGCATAGTGTACAAACAAACATTGTTTGTTGCGTGATCAAAGCAACTGATATGCATCGATGATGAATTGAATTTGAAGATCTTTTCCAATATTGCTAGAAGTTGGTATCACTGTCTCTGCTGATGAATTCAGATTATCCAGAGTGCAAAGTCTACAGTACGTCTAAGGATGAATTCATATCACAGCTATTATGTTCAAATGATAAAGTGTGCTGTCCCTACTCCGCAATGTTTCTGTCTGGAAACCAGACACCTTCATAGGTTTCAATCTTCAACTGCTGGTGTTTGCACTAATGAGTTTGAGTCCCAGTATAAGATATGGAATTTAAAATCTGTTAGTTGCTTAAATCTAAATAATAGCTAGTATCTGCAATAATTAAGGTGTCAGTCCAAATTTTAATTGAAAACCCACTATCTATTTTAATGATCTGTAGGAAAACAAATACCTCTCCCCCCATCTTCTCAGGTCTGACCTATATGTGACTCCAGATTGGCAGAAATATGGGTAACTCTTACCTTCCCTCTGAAATGATGTAGCAAGCTTGTCAGTGGTCTCGAAGGCACCTCACTATCAGGTTGTACTGTACAATGTCCAAATAAGAAAATAACCTGAACAAAGCTCCATCACATTTCCCAGAATTTCAAGACTGAACGGGTAACTATATCCAGTTTCTGGTCAGTAACTTCAATGCTTACTAACAGGGCACTTCATAATTAGAATTGATCAACTGTAACGGATCTGAATCTGGGCTCAGTGATCTGTGTAGGCCTTGTACTCCAGCTGATTTCTTTTCATTAGTGGAGATAGTAAAGCCAATTCCTGACAGCATCAGTTAAGATTCTCAAATTCATTTCATCTTTGATGAGTATGTAGGTAGGGGATTACTTTGATCACTGTTCACAATGGAACATTATCTTCCACCATTAGAGTTCGATCTTGCTACAAACATTGTAAGTAGCACGACAAGGGTTTGTACTGGTATCCTCGTCTTCCAAAGTGGAAAAGTCACCTACACACATTGTGCAATCTGCTTAGTTTGCATGGTGAACTACATTGTTCTCCTGAGCTAATTTCTTAATATTAAATATTTCGGACACCACTTGCAAGTTGCAACTGTAGCTTACTGTGCATTTAATATCATGTGATCTAATATAAAAACCTGTCAATTGAGATTTAAATTGAGGGTATTTAAAACCCAAAGATTTGGATGTACTGTACCCAGATACCTAAAGCACTAAGGATCATTTGTTTCCTCACACATCCTGCCCATGCTATTAACCATGTAGTTGGCAGGTTTAATTATGAATTAAAAGCTCTGTACCAATATAATTTGGTATAAACATTACTTCCAGTTTGCAAAATATAAATCCATAATCAGTGATTTTCAAGAGTTGTGGTCCTTAATCTTGTTTCACTAGTGGAGGCAGCAATGCCAATGTCTAATAGTCTGAGATAAGAGCCTGAGATTCAGTTTATCACAGATGAGCACATCAAGACTTGGAGCTTCAGATTATGTCCAGTAACTGGAAGCTATGCACTGCGGAAATAAAAATCCGTTTCAACTCAACAAAGTAGATGTCAGTCTTGACAAGAATCAGCCCACCACGTTTAAACAAAATCTGTCTGTTCACTGTCAGTCATTATTAACTGGTGCATTCTGCATGATGTCTACAAAGCAGAGCTTATTGTCAATCAATCAGGACTCTTTTGTCATACAGTACAGAGTTTGGTTTCCCCTTACATTGGTATTGCTATGAATTGCCCTGATGAGGCCAAGTTGAAAAATGTGTTTTTGTATTGTGAACAGAAATAACAATTATCTTCAATCGTCAATTTTATAGAATTTCCTTTCCCAAAGTATACATTAGGTTACATTTATCTGTTGTGAATTCCAAAGTGGCTGATGTACATACTAAAAGACACAGACGATGCATCATTCAGGAAGGCATTGTCAAGTGTACAGTGATTACTGTCCATGTTCATCAACTGGTATTCATTGAACAGATCATTCAATATTTTTGGAACTGAACAATACTTGAGCTCCAATCTGATCAATGAAGAGCATTCTACAGACTCTTCAGCAGCCTTATTCATATGGGCAAGTGCTGTTATGATTACTCTGAATTGAAGTGTCGTTATAAGAAATACAGTGTCATGTTCTTTATTCAGGGTATCTTTGAAGAAATTTGGAGTTACAGCTTAATACTAACACAACAGCCAGACTGAAGCCCGTTGAGATAATTGGCATTGTCAGCAGGACCATGTGACATACAAATAGAAAGATAAAGGAGCATCTGTTTAAATGTTGATTTTATGTTGAGAATTAGTATAGGGAAAGTACCATTGTTATTTTGAATCTGAGGAGAGTCATCAACTCTGTATTTCTAGTAAATTCTTTTATACATTATTAGTTTACCTATTCAATAGCCAAAACATTTCTTTCGTTAAAAATCACACAACACCAGGTTATAATCCAACAGGTTTAATTGGAAGCACACTAGCTTTTGGAGCAACGCTCCATTTCTTTAGTGGTTTAGATGTTCAGCTGCAACTTGTTAATATAGATTTTCACTCAAGTTGTTAAGTTCTGTGATATTTTATTCCAGTACGCTACCACCTAGCCCCAGATAAATGAAGAAGTTTGGTACAGAAGGGCCTCTGTCTGTGAATCCACCTGCCAAATTGAAAATGATAGTGACATCGAGGTTTCACAACCAGCAGTGTGGTGACTTCATGTGACATAAGAAAAGCTGAAAGTAAGAATAAAAGTGATCTGCAAAACACTGATCAGTGCTTACTCCACCCACTTACTGGTGTATTACAGTTTGTTTTATTCACTTAAGTGCCCAGACCTCTCAACTTTAGCAGTGAGATTAGATCAGCTTGACTGAACAAAGGAAAGTATTTCAAATAAAAGTACAAAATAGTTTTGGTATTGCATTGATGGAAACTCCATCTGTGAAAGCCAGCAAAGAATAAATTTAAGCTTAGCCGTATATGAAGGAAAGTA